>NC_136705.1:14682154-14839766 GCF_947650265.1 Symphodus melops
ACAAACAAATAGACATGTCAGCTGCAGCAAAGTGAGCATAGCCCGTGAATTTGGGAGAAACACAAATACACATACAAATGGCTAATGTCAATGTCAGCCTGAAGTGTAAAGAAAAATCATACAGTAACAGTCACACGCACGCACGCACACACACACACACACACACACACACACACACACACACACACACACACACACACACACACACACACACAGGAAAAATAGACTCCTTGCTGTCCTGTCTTCTAATGCCCAGCCAAGAGACACATAGCTAGAACTGAGGCTGACATTTCCAGCTTGTTATGAAGAGAGTGCAAGCAAAATAAATATAATAATAAATAGAGGGATTGACATCATGTGTCTGCTCTCTGCAGAGCCAATTTGAGTTTTTTAAAAAACAGGATAGAAATGGAACGGCAGAAGTGGGAAAAAAAGGTTTTTTTCTTTTAGTTTTCTCACAAGCTGTTACCTAAATACCCAAAGCAACAATACTGGATTTATGATTTATATGTTTCTAGATTTCACAAGTCTAAATGTGTCACATGCTTGGAAAGCATAATCGCTAATCGTACAATGCAAAAGAAGGCATTGTAGATACATGCAGGTGTGTAAGCTAGCTTAGATATGTGATGTAAAGCAAAAAGAGTACCAGAAAAGGTATTGTAGCTGGCTTACCTCTAAACTTGAATTAAGAGCTTTTGTGTGAGGAGAGCTTGCTTAATATATATATATATATATATATATATATATATGTTTTAAGTTCCTCTGGCTTCTACATCTTGATTGATCCTGCACTAGATTTCTCTGAAAACTCTGCTTCCTGTTTTCTCTATTTCTACTCTTTAATGGAAGCTATTAAGTATCCAAAGTGTTTGTGCATGGATGTGATGTATGTCATTCCTTTTTTTGTCTAAATACAGTATGAACATGAACTGTCCCTCAGTCCCCTTTACCCCTAAAAACTGGAATAAAGGAAAGAACATGTATTTTTATTGTCAGAACAAAGGGGATAGAAGGAGAAAGGCGGAAGAGAAGAAAAAAAAAAAGCAGAGTGTTGAAAGGTTCCAAGCAGCCAACCAAAGGCCTCAATGTTTATTTTCTCTAATTATGCATATGAGCTGCAACACGACCCTCTGTGCTGTGGGAATGCCAGAAAACGAATTATGGTGTAACTCCAGTCCTAATTAGCCCGTAAACACACACAAACTCTCACACACAGAAACATTAGACACACCGTTCACACACATTCGCACACATGCTATAAAAACTGTGTCTCCATTACAAACTGCTAAGAATCCATTAGTACAGTCCAAACTGTTACTCACGCATGCACGCACTCACACACATGCATACACTCACACTGTTAGCTGCCTCGTTTACAGTTTACAGCTTAAAGGCAGGCTGTGGTATTTGGTGTTGTCATTAATGTGAGACTGTAAAGCTCGCGGCTGCTGTTTAGGTACATTAAGTAGACTGGGAGCTCCTATAAGCCACGTTATGTGGACATCTGATACACAAGTGTCTAGACAATCTTGTTTTAATTTTTTTCCTCAAACGCAGCCCATTATGGACAGTATGGGAAGTAAAAACAAATTCAAGACAAAATAAAAATACAAATGCAGTTTTAGATCCTCGATTTTATTTCATCTTGACATTCATCCTGTCGGCTTTTCAGTCACGTGCTCGTTAGTTTTTCTCTCTTATCAAAGATCAGTATAATAAAACCTTACAAGTTGATTTATGTAACTGTTCCGAGCTCATGTTTCCCCATGTAATGACATTTTGTTCTTAACACATGGTGTATCAGCACCAACACAGGCCATGAGACTGCCTCAATGCTTCGTAATTGTTCCTTTCAGTATTTCAAAGTGAAAATGGACCAAACATCAGAAGTGTGTCAAATTTATTCAATGACATTTTTCAAAACTCCTCCCATGACACTGTGCAAGTTTCAGTCTTGGTCATGTCACAGGATCCTCACTTCTCCTGTTCCAGACATGGGTCCAGTGTAAACCAGGCATGACAGACATCCTATACTCTGGTGTTGGGTTGCTGACTTGGCCTGAACTACACTCTAATGTTCAAATCAGTGGTGAACCGTGCACTGACCGAACAGGGCCTTGATTTTTAACAACAAACACAGCATTTGTTTAATGTCATACGAACAGAAAGCATCACTTCAGTTGTTTCATGAGGAGGAATATAACGTGTTTAAAACAGGTGCTCTAAATTACTTAATATTAATGTTTAATTTAGCATTGCGTAGCACCTAATTCAATTTCTAAAAGATGAACTATCTTGAAACCAGAAAAAGAGTCTAGAGGATTGACAAACTTTTGAATTATACGACATAATGTGGTATGAATGCCCTGTTGCACATGCTTATCCCAGCTAATTTCCTGTGTTATGAGTGTGCCCGTTTGTTTGTTCTTTTAAAATCAAGATAGACTCAAGTTTCAGGACATAATCTGATGTGAACTTAAATTAAATGTTTACAGGAGGTGGTGGATTCACTGCAGCTAAAAGGTTTTTTTTTTTTTTTTTTTTAACAAATCTAATTCATTTGAGTGGATTATGTTCATCAGTTGTTATCCTATCTTAAGACCCGATGCATGTAAAGAAATATAGCACCAGAAGGTTTGCAGAAAGCCAGATTGGGTTAGATTAGAGACAAGTCATTCAGAAAGGGGCACAAGGTGTGTAACTCGATCCAACCCATGGCTCTCAGCTTCAATTTAAGTGAAAACGCTGCGAGCAATAGACCCTCCGTGCACAAAACCAAACTCTGTAAGGGAATAACTCAAGCGAAACACCTTAAGCCTCTTTCAAACAAATTTGCCCGAATCAAAGTGGCACTTATGAATAATTACACCGGGTGTTTATGAGTTGGAATTAGAAGGAAAACAACAATTAACAGTGAGAGTTTCTGTTTTTTCACCCCTCCACCTCTTCCTTGCGGGTAGTTTTGTCGGTGTGTGTGCCCCGATAGCTTGGGGAAGTATCTATTTACTTAGTGATTAGGACAATTTGACTGTCGTGGGCTAGTAAATTCAAACCATTCACCCCGACAGATTGGCCCAGACAACGCCATCAAGCCACAATGTGAAATACACACACACACACACACACACACACACACACACACACACACACACACACACACACACACACACACACACACACACACACACACACACAAAAGCCTAACCCACCGCACTCAACACACATACAAGCCCCTCATCTGGATTTCTGCCTGTCTGTCTTTTCCTTCCCCTCGTTACCCTCAAACTTAAATAAACCTTCACGTATAATTACAGCCAATTCTGTATATTTTCACATCCATTTTTCTTAGTGTGATAGGCCTTTAAGAGGAGAGCAAGAGCATACTTCTTGATGAGCAAACAGCACCCACACACACTCCTTAAATCAGTCCGAACTGAAAGAGAGTCTTTTATTGATTCAGAGTTAAAAAGGTGAAAGTAACATTAGTCGTTCTGTCCTTCACTCCAGCAGAAGCCGCCTTGTGTTTGGTCTGTGCAGAATGCTGATCATCTGATCTGCCGCTGCCACGTAGTGATGAAAACATTATCAGAGTCAATATTATGAGTGAGGAAAAGGTCCTCTTACGCAGAATGTGGTATTGTGGTCACGACTCCATGTCTCAGTGCCAGAACTGCTAAAAAGAAGACAGCGGAAAGTCAAGTTAAACACCCAATCCGGAAACGAGTTTGGCGCCACTTGTAACCTTTTCGTCCAAAACACACGTATAGGTGCAGACATATCTGATTTTAAAGACGTTTAGAGTTCAGTTTAAAGACACTTATGTACAGTAAGTGTGTTGCCTGAGCTCGGAGGTTCCTGATTTTTGATTCCTTTTCACAAAAATTTGTCGAAAAAATGACACAAGAGACCTTATTCGTTAAGTTAAATGAAAAACATGCCCTTAAGTAAAGACTTTAGCTTCTGCACTACATAACAGGATCAGTGTAGACTTTATGGTTATTTTTTGTAAAAGTAGTATATGATTCTTTATAAAGGATTATTCAGCTGTTCTGAATAAATTATTTAAAGATTGTATGCACTTAAAAGACAGACTTCTGAATAAAGCTGATAAACGTCTAAGTGGGCTGATTACAAAACAAACAAGTCAAACTGAATAAATCACATCTGAGTTGAGCAGCAAGATGGAGCTGATGCTGCTTGCAAAGAACTTGATGAGGCACATATCTCCCCAAAAATGAAAAATTACAAAAGTTATTCCTAAAAAATAATAGTTATAATGATAATTTTCACATTTTAACATACTGGAGTTCCTGATTGTGCCTCAGCTTGATGGTCTAGCTTGCCTTGAAACCTGCTACACTGCCATGGGGCTTCTGTTGGTTGTTGTTGATTGGCAGAGTCACACATTGACTGTGTAGTTTTACTAACGCCTCATATCGTGTTATGTGTGTGTGTGTATGAGAGTTTGTGGGGGTGTGTGGTGGCGGGGTGAGATCTGGACAGTGTCCCTCTGGCCAGAGAGGGATGTGAGTAATTACCAATTCTCCAAACACTACTTTGCCCTATTTAAACATATTACATGCCTCTTACAGCCACCGCAGACCCCGTCCATTGCACTACAACCTGTGAACAACACACACACACATACACACATGCACGCACGCACGCACACACACACACACACACACACACACACACACACACACACACACACACACACACACACACACACACACTAGAATGAGATCCACATTGCACTTTCAAGCTGCCTACATTTAACCAATCATCATCACCATCATCATGGCTATCATCATCCGCATACAGGCAAGCAGACATACAGTGCATCATTGAGAGTTAATTACTCGTGTTCTTGTTTTGTTTTTGTTTGTTTTTTTCACTTCATCCGCTTTCTGTAATCTATTTTGTTAGCACTTTTTCTCTGAAACCATCATTTATTACTTATGAATATTATACATGAAAGCAGGTTTGTAACCTGTATGTTACAGTTATGGTTGACTGAACTGAGTCACAAATGAAGTCAGGTTTCTTTAGCTTTTGCAAGATAGGGATTAGAAAGGAAAGTGGCACATTGTTCTTGGTATTTAATTTGAAATGTTGATGCAAATCATGAAAATCTCCTGCAAATTTCAAACAAACTTATCATTGCGCAACACATAAAATCAAAAACTTGGCAGTTCCAAAATTGTTATTATGTGGAAAATGGAAAACATATTTATACTTGTCATGGCATTTAGATATCAAAAGTATGCATTTGATTTGAACATTTCTTTCTTTTTCTTTTTTTAGATTGTGTCCAGAACATAGGGATGAGTATTTAAATCAGTGTATCTATAATAAAAAAACAAAAAAACAGATGATCTGTTTTATTTATTCAGAGGTGCCGAGGAAGGCCATGTTTAAACTGGAGGGCAGAAACAACATTAAGTCAACTAGCTGTAGACTTGTAAAAGTGCATTTTTAGGCGACTGAAAGTGTCTCGAAGAACAAGAATAAATTGCACAGGCACACTATTTTAATTTAAAAAATACAGAGGATACATAACAAGATTTTTTTTTTCTCCTTTCGAACAGTGTTATAAAACTGTTTAGTAGTGGCAAATGTGATGTATAATTTAATAAATGATTGAAGTAACTTCTCGAAAATCACTTAGACCTGCTGAAACTTAAACCCTTCCAATATCACTGGCTTTAATAATGCAGAATTGCTAAGCGTTGAGACTTTTAAATGATTCTCATGTATCATCACCTCCACAGCCACAAGCAGCAGCAGCTGGAGCCGCACGAGTGATTGATAGGCTGGCTGCATGCTAACGTGTCAGGCAGGACAGGCAGAAAGTGTGTCACACAAGGCGAAGGCCAGAGGCAGACGCTTCAGCTTCACTGCTCCGTGCTGCCCACGGCCCAGACAAATGATCTATCTGCAAAGACAGAGAGAGCGAGAGAGACTGATTAGTTTAAGAGGGCCGCAGGGCTTTATCACGATATCACAACAAACAATTGTCCTGTCTCTGGAGGGATGGATAACACATGAGCACAGACACACAAACTGCTTCACATGCAAACATTTTACAGAAGATACTGTAACACATTGGATTACTAAAAGCAGTATATCTTTGTATTTTTCCTCTTTTACCTCGAATATGTGGTTTAGAAACTATGATAAAAAGGATTATGTGGGAATATTTAGAGTATTAAAAACAGGTGGGGGTTTTCTGCTCTTAATCTTTATATCGTGATGTTTCTTTATCTCTGGTGAGAACCAGAGAAATCTTTAGCTTATTGAAGCTGTGAATTTTATTCTTAGTACAGTTTATAATCCGAGTTCTGCTTTACATTGACATTTCTCTGGAAATTTAGATGACTGAAAATAATTTAAAAGGTAATTTATTTACATTTTATTCAAGAAAAGTGAAAGTTAAAATTGCATAATTTGACAAGAAAATGAAAGTTCTTCCCCAGTAATTTAGTTACAAATACAAATACAAAAAACGTGTTCACTATGAAATAATTGCATTCAGAAAAGACGATTCATTCTGGTTAATAGTGAGGTGAGTTGCTCCTCAGACAAAGAGCTGGTGTTGGGTTGCATTACAGTGGCCTTTGCTCAATACTCACCACACACACACATACACACACGCATGCACACACACACACACACACACACACACACACACACACACACACACACACACACACACACACACACACACACACATGCACTGCAGTAACCTTTTGCTCAATCCCCAAGCAGAGGTTATGTCCCACACACCACTTACCTGTTATTCGTGGGTGCCAGACTAAAACAGCAACTCATTCATAAATTGATTAAACCTGATAAAACCTTTATGAATAATGTGTTAACACACTTTACACACTTTATGTTGAATAAAAGAACTCATGTGAGTATTTATTTTTCAGAGACTGATGGTTTATATTTTCCAAAGTCTTTAACAGTAATTAGTCCGAACAAGAACTTTGACAAGACATCTGCTTTTTGTGGTTGTTTAAAGGAAAGAGAATGCACAGCACAAACAGAAATAGGAATAGTGATATATTTGTCTTCTTGTCTGAGCAGATAAACTGTGGAAAAAAAAAATATAATCTGCGTTTGACTTCTCCCTCACCTACAGAACATTTGTGTACCATCACCTCTGTTATAATTATCCACCTGACTTCCAGCAGCCCAAATGTATTATAGGTTAGGAACACACTCATTACTCGTCAACATTGTCCAGAGCCTTAGTCAGCCCGATGATTAATGAGCCTCTCACTTCCACAGTATTGTTTTAACACGATTTCTAATAGAGCAACTCGATCTGCCAACAACACCGAACAAACTGAGAGTAATCTGTGGATAAAACACAGAACAGTGACACTTATGCAACAGAGACCAAACTCCAGTGGACACAACACAGACACAGACAAACTATGTCAGTGTGTGTCCAATTATCGGCTAATATTTGTGGTTTAAAACACCATGTGACTCACAATTGTGGTGCTTTTTTTATTGACTTTGGCCAAGATATTAAGAACTTTCATTTCTCTGCAAGTAAATAGCTTTTCCATGTCCATTCTATATATAGTGAAAAAAATAACTTGACTCTTGTAACAATAAGAGCTTTTGGTTTCATATCCAAAAACAGGTCTGTGGGTGATACAGTAAACTTAATAAGCTCAACTAACCACATAAATATAATTGTATTAATAATTCAAAGGTCAAGGAAAGTCTTTAGTCTTGAGCAACAGTGTAAAGGTATCTTTGTCCGTGTTTCAGCTGCAGTGAATTAACAGAGACTGACACATAAGGCTGAGCTGGCCAAAATATTCCTTGTTCTTTCCTCTGCATGTGTGTTTTTGCTGCATTCCAGTGCAAAAAAAATCAAATGTTTGTGTAAATATAGAGATTTGTGCTACATAGTTGATAATTGTGCGTCTTTCATATGACGATGTATCTGAAAGATGTGGGAAAGCATTGTGTGTGTGTGTGTGTGTGTGTGTGTGTGTGTGTGTGTGTGTGTGTGTGTGTGTGTGTGTGTGTGTGCATGTGTGTGTGTGCGTGTGCGTGCGTGTGTGTGTGTGTGCGTGCGTGTGTGTGTGTGTTCCCGAGCAGTGTAGGGTGTTAAAGGCGTTGGTTGGGGGGCTCAGCAGGGACTGCAGCAAGGACTCCTAATTCAATTTAAAGCTCCATGTTTTGACAGGAGTTAAGAGTTAGCCCGGGTGGCAAGAGCTCAGAAGTCTGCACCGTATAGATCAGAAACACACATACACACACACACACACACACACACACACACACACACACACACACACACACACACACACACACACACACACGTATAAGCATCCTCTAACCCTGAACACATACAGGGACACAATATATGCATCACTTTCAAAATGGCAAATTCTACTTTTCAAATCATATTTGCTTAAATCTTTAAAACACAAGTCTGGAGATCATTTTAGCACTGTGTTGGAACATAAGGAAAGCCTTATAGTCTCCATTATATTTCCAACAATGTTAAGTTGGTTAGCGCGAGTTTCATACCCCTGCCATGATCTAATTCTGCATAATTTGCTCTCGAGGAATAAAGCTAAATAACTGGCAAGCTCTCATTCTGCTAATAAGCACCTTGAGGAATAAGCATTGCTGTTGTCCACCATAAAATGCTGACGATAAACGGTAATAAAAGTATCCAAAAATTAATAAACTCAAACGAGACAGCTATTGTCTCAGTCTGCCTTAATTACACATATCTTGGACGTCGTGTGTGTATGTATTCACATGCAGCAGTGTATTCATGTGTGGTACTGTGTGTCCCCCCCCCCTCCCTGGAGACAGAAAGCAATATGTTTGTGATTTGCATAGAGCTGGTAGAAGAATATATTCTAATTTTGTATATTATTAATCAGTCTCCCATAAGGAGCTGATAAATAGATATGCATACAGCCTAAAGGGAGAGCTATATGCTTTGTGAAAGATGCAGTGTGTAAATCTGTGTGTGTGTGTGTGTTTTGTCATATAAGCTCGGGCCTTCTGTGTTTTTTCTGCCAGCATGTTTGCGGTCAAATACGTGTTTGTATGTGTGGTGTCTGGTCTGTGTTTCAACAGAGGTGACTGTGTGTTAGTCACCGATCGGAAGACAGAAGTGGGCAAGGAAGAGATGGAGAGAATAAGAGAGAGAGAGAGAGAAATGATTGCGGTATCCTGGTAGGCAGGCAGGCAGGTTATGGGGCCTATCTGTTTCACGTCTTCTTTTCCCATCGTCTGGTTTCCTGCCATTGATCAGAACAAACCTCCCCCACCTCCTCTCTTTCTTCTACTCCTCATCCTCCTCTCCACTGATGGACGGAGAGAAACCTGATCAGAGGTGGAGGCGCAGGGAAGTGGAGGGAGGAAGGAGAAGAGAAGGGTAAAGGCATCAGTGCAGCCTCCTCTGTCAACCAAGCAGAGAAGCCCGCAAAGAGCCACATCATAAATAGAGTATCTTATTCTGCCCTAATGTAATTTCACCATTCCTCTTGGCTTTACTGTAAAATGAAAAGATCATCTGACTCTTCTGTGTGTGCTTGTGGGTTCCAGGGAGATTGTTGGTGAGGAAGTTAGAGTGACTTATTCCATAGAACAGATGTTGCAGGAGTGTCAGTCACTCGTATCATGGGACCCTGTTTGCCGTGGCACCCTCACAGCCATAACACAACCCCCCTCCATCCTCCGACACACATATCCACAGTCACACACATCCACACGCTGGGATTTTGAGTGGCAGTTAAGCCGCTGCTCTCGCCTGCCGGGGAGGTTCATCACCTCGTCCATCTGTTCCTAATCGCCCCCCCGACGTGAAAGGCAGTCGCCCCACAAAGTCCAGTCCCTTTAATAGAAAAAAAAGAGAGAAAGAAATAAAGTAGGAATCAATGTTGGCATTTTCTTAGACTTTAAAGTAAATGTTAAACATGAGAAAAGGGAAATTCAGCTATGCATTTAAGTCACACGGCAACACAATAGGGAAGAGCTGTACAAATCAGCTGCTTTAAAATCTGGTTTAAAAGATCCCACCAGACCCACAAGACATATTTTTCTGCCTATCGCATCTGAGTTGAAATCCCCCAAATGGTGGTTAGGTAAAAATTGACAGTCAGGTGTGGCCTGCTTCTCTCTAATGTTGAAGGCACAGTTTTCATCAAAAATTATAGGAGGGTTTCTATGAGACAGAATCGACTCTTTTTACAGCCAAAACCAATAATTTCACATCATCATAACACAGGTGTTCAAGTGTTTCAGAGTTTATCATAATCTCTGATTTTTTCTGAAGAACAAGATTTTAAGGAGGAAATCACTCAAGCGACAACTTTTAATATAGCCTTATTACGATGTTGAAAGAATTAATGCAAAAATAAATAAGTGCATCAGGTCACACATAGATATTTATTGAACAACTTTATTGACATGAAAGTTGTGAGCTGTTTATGCCGAATCAGAAAGATGTCTAGCCTCACCTTGCACTGAGAAGACTTTAAAAACAAATGTAAATAAAATGAATATTATGTAGTTGATATAGTTCAGGTCCACCTACACTCTTTAGCATAAATATAACTTTTTATGTAATCCAGACATAATGTGATTCAGACAGTTCTATAAGCATACCTAGAAAATATAATTTGCTACACAATATTTATAGTACAGTATAAAGGGCAGTGACTTTTGACACCAAACAATGACTTTCTGTTCACTTGATGAATTTATATATTCAACTGTCTCATTCATGGGCAGCTTCCCTTTATGAGATCGCAGTTTAAACTGTCAAAGAAAAAACAAATGTGCTTTGTTAGATTTTGCAGAAGTCTGGTTTTATTCCTGCTTTAGCCATTAAGACTAACCTCTACAGCATAAAGAGCTACAGAGATTTCATGGATATATTACATGATAAATAAGTTTGAAATACTTCAAATAGTTTGTTTGTACACTTAAACACTCAATTATTGGATACTTTTCCACATTTTATCTGTTCTTTTCAAACACACTGATTAATCTTCATCTTTTATTTTTTTTCCCCCTCTTATTCCAAACTCTCCATTACAGCTCGAGCCAGACCTCAGGTCAATATTGCAATCTGATAGGCCCACACAGTCTGCTCCTCAAACCCCTGTGGACTCCCACCTCCACTGTCACTGCTGCACAACAAGTTATTCACCTCCAGCAGCATCATGAGCTCAGCATGTAGGGACTTGGGCTGGGAACAGGAGGGTCACCAAGTGCCAGTACACACTTAAGTATGGAAATTACTAATGAGGTTCCCTTGAGCAAGGCACCAAACGCGAGTTTAAACTTGAATTTCCCCTCCTGAAATAAAAAAAAGTATAAAAAAATCTAACTATAAATGTGGAAGATGAATTGAACTATTATGTGTTTAATTAAGCAGGCTAATGTCTAATTCACGACTCTTGTATAGGTTTTAGAGATAGGGATTGCATTGTGTTCATCTGCTTAATAAATGAACAACCAGATCAAACCAGAGGCACAATCATGGTTTTATTTTTTGCAACAAGTTGCTATGGCAAAACAAACTGAACCTGACATAATTTTGGAACGTGTATCACCTTTTGGTTTACTTCTCACTCTTAAATCAGTGTTATTATAAGCCACATCAACAAGTCTATCCTGTGATTTAGACCTCCGCACTGAGTTAATTTCTTTGCTGATATTAATGAATTTTACCATCATTTAATCCTCAAACAATACAGTCAGTGTACAGTCAGTGACAGTGTAAAAGCAGCCTATATCAGAGACATATGTAAGTTGCATCAGCAGATATATCAGGGAAAGATAACTCTTAAAAATCAGAAAGTGTTTGCTTTATCTACCGACGAAATCTGTCTGCATACGTCAAACTGACTGTGTCCCTCTGCCTGTGTGTACGTCTGAGCTGCCATTGCGTTTCTGCTCTAAGAGAGTTTAGAAATAGAGACCCGGAGAGGCTTTTTGGGGGGGATTATTCTATTCCATTTGTTGAAACATGAAGGTGAAGACAGGACAGTGAGGTAAAGTGGTGGGAGATAAATGGATGTATACGAGCTGTAATGTACTCTGTGCTGTATTTCCAAGTAGGACAGAGAGGACAGATGAGTGGCGACTGCCGGTTTCCCCTGATATAACTTACTGTATGCATTCATGATAAATGATGACTATAGGGACCTCGACGTATCACAAAACACAGGATTCACCTCAACCTACAAAGAGGCAATTTTTTATTATTAATAATTGCTAAAAATTATAAAGAAGATAAAATGCATTAATTTTATTTCAAAGTTCCCTTCAAAGAAAACTATGCATACGATTCTCTGTTTTTAAAAGGAATTCAAATCTCATTTCACATTTCCACTGTTGAGTTACTGATGGAAGACAATCCTAAGAGACTCTAATGAGCTGAGATAAAAAACAAAACAACACACGCAGTTTACATTTGCCTGAGGTGTTTTGCGGTACCTCGTCACTACTTCATTCCCGCTCTGCTGAAGCTAATAGAGTCAGATAATGAATTTACTCCCAGTCACCAGAGCAGTTTTTAATAAAAGGCAGATTCCCTCTCCCTGACTGTTATTACCAGCAGTGGCCTGACTACCTCAGAGACCTACAATTACACCCTAATGGCATTACGCTGTCTCGCTTTATTCACATTAAAACTGCTCACACAACACATGCAAAGTTATTGTTTGCAAATGTTTAAATAAACACATGAAATCATTAATGCAATGCATTTATTTCTTGAATATCTTTAGATGAAGCACAAGCTTTCATAATGCATACAAGTTAAACAGTCAGAGCATTGCACACATAGAAGAAAGATGAAGCAGATTTATTCTAACCAATCTAATTTGCTTTATATTAAACCCTTAACCCCTCACTCATATTAACTGACTGTATAAATGGATTACAGTGTGTTAAGGCACCTACGCCATGCTGGTCGCTGGTGGAAAAGGAGACATTTTGCTGTGTAAATAAATGATTTAATGCATTGAAACCTTTCCCTTAATTCACCCTGAGAAGCTTCACAAAAAATACCCAAGGTTATGTGAAGGAAATTAGATGATTTCATTCTCCGTGCCTTGAGAAAAAAAACAGCAGCTGTCATATTTGTAGGAGTTAATAAATGTCATGGACAGAAATGGAAGTTTATGTCTATGACCGGCGTACACACCCAGAGTGTGGCTGCTGTACAGCAGCGCAGAGAATACTGTGCTCACTGTGTTCTCAGGCCCAGCACACACACACACACACACACACACACACACACACACACACACATGCACACACAGGACACACACGAACACACACTCAGACTGTAAAACAGGCAGCGTCCTAATTATGACTTTGTCACCTGACGTAATTGATTTTATTCAGAATTTGTAGTAGAATAAATTGAGATGGATAAGGGTTATTCTAAATACCTTATGCATATGTCTGATGTGGAAATAGATCTTTTTAATACAACAATCTTCAATAGATTCTGCTTCATTGAAAATGTAAAGCAATAAAGGAAAAATAGGTTTGTTAGTTTAGAATTAGAATATATGAATTTGTCATGACATCCACACTATATTTATCTGTTTGCTCATTGATTAGTTAATTACAACTCAATTACCGTCTCAATGTTCAATTTTTATGTATATTTATGAAATCATTTGTCATATTTTACAGATAATATATTAACATGTCTTTACCTGCCTGTCCTGTAACTGTGCGTCTTTTCACACCTCACCTTTAAATAACTCATCTCACAAATAGAAGCAGCAATAAATCATTAATAATTTACAGAAGGTCCCTCTAATAGCTTTGGATCGTACATCACTTAGACCCCCGTGTCCCCACTTTCCGTACCCTCTGTGCTAATGCAGCACTAATGCAATGAAGGGGGGGGCATGTTTTTATTAGCTGGTGTCCCACTGTTTAGATAATCTCTAGATTTACCAAAGCCCCTCGATGACAGCCTTCCTCGCCGAGTCCGGAGCCCCTACAGGTGTCCAAACATCAGCTAATGGAGGCAGCACCATCATAAGACGAGAACACGGAGAGAAAGACACATACAGAGATTTATGGACTCTTTTTTGACAAGGAAAATGTGAACTAAACCTACGTTTTTCCAAGATTCATTATTAAGATAGTCTTGGTTACCCTCCCTCTAGACTTTGTTGCGCAAGCTGAGACAGACATTATATTAAGGTTTACATAGAAACCCAAATAATGTACTAAAAAGACCACTCAGATGCTCAGGGGCAAGTTCCAATTCAACACCAGCCATCTAGCAATCAACGCACGTCAAACATAATAGACATCAAATACAGTCTGTGGATGAGTAACATAGAGCTAGACATCCAGGCTGGGCTATCAGGAAGAGCTTCACTGCTGCATCTACTTAGATAATAACACAATGAAGCACGAAGCACTGATGACAATAAGTGGGATCTGCACATTTGTGTTTGTCTCCATCAAGCAACCACATTGATTCATTTAAAATTGTACAGTACAACTTTACTTCTTGCTGTTCTCTGTTCAGACATGTGAGGGGAAGTTTAAATCTTATTCAAGATGACTGAAAAGCTATTCAAAAGTTTAAGAGTCTGGGATCTTAGTGAAAGTTTTACAGTGGCTGAAATGAATTGTTGCAGATCAATTCAAGGTTTTTCAATGTCCAAAAAGTGATCCCATGAAGTTGATGATTGATTCAGTGATCCCCTTGACACTGAAACAGATATTGCTGTTCATAAAGAGCCTGTTGAGGTTTTAACTTAAAAAGGAAAAAAAATACAAGGGGAAGGACAAGTTCTCACAAAAGATCACAAACATTGATACTTCAGTACATTTATCAGTGTTTTAAAACCCTATGATCTCTACTATTTTTTACAATTGGTAGCATAAGCTACATAAGCCTTATAAAAACAATTGCAGTCATATTATGAATCAAAAGTCGCTGCAAGCAAAATAGAGAGAACACTGTCTAAATTGCACAACGACATTTGTATCTAATTTGTGCAATTTATACAGTGTACAGGAGTGTGCATGGAATCTTTTGTGGTTAAAAACAAAAAAATCACCCAATGTTTGCTAACAAGGTCAAAAAGGTATTTAAACTGGTATCAATATTGTTCCATTTTTACTAATATTGAATCAAAGTTTTAAAAAACTTGTCGTTGTGACAAGCCTATTAGCAGTGCTCCATGTACTACGGTTACATGTTGATTCTTCTTCATCTTTGTGGAGCTGGAAAAAAAATCAAATTCAGTGAGAATGTACTGTAGTGTTTGTGTTTGTGATGGCTGACGCTTTAGTCCGGTTGCTGGGTTCACACTGAGCAGGCCTGGGTGATGATAGTAGAAGTCTTAATGCAGATGGCCGTAAACACAGCGGGGCCATCTCTAATCCTGAGAGGCTGCTCTGTGTACCTCTTGCTGCACAAACTGTTTTGATGAATCTCCTGATCTTTGACCCGTCGATGACGGATGGCGCTCTGAGGGGAAATGTAACCAGGAGGCAGCGTATCACCTGGCCATCCTGTTTGGGTGATGAAACGGATGCTTGCTTCATCATACAACTTTTTTTTTTTCCTGCTCTGACATATGTAGTTTCAGTTTAGTGAGGCATTTGACTTTTAAAGAAACACATACACACACACGCACCAGAATTGTATAGTGTGTTTCAATTTCATTTAGGTTTAAACTTACTCAAATATCAGTGAATGGAATCGTCCCCTCTACATTAACAGAGCAGATTAAGAAAGAAAGCAAATTCAACAGCGAAGTGGTTCAACATCTGCAGACCAGATACAATCACTTATCATGAATCTAAACTAGATATCTAACACAATAGACAAGCACTCACACAGCATTACATTTAACATCATCTGGTTATCTGATAGTAATTATCAGTGTTGTCAATCTATAAAATATGATTTTTCAAGTAAATTGAGCTTTAATTCTGTAACACATTTCATTTATAAATAAAAAGAAAAACATGTGTGCATTGTTATGAAAACCATTTTATTTAATTTAAAAATGTATAAGAAAATGTAAAGTTAGTTTTACTAACCGAGTGTTAAAGAGATGTTTGCATAGACATGCATAAGAGGATAGTACAGTTCCATTAGAGTGAGCTGTACCAACTGACCTGAACATGAGCCAAGTGCCATCTTACACCCACACCTCGCACACACACGTATACACACAGGTCATGTCTCCCTGCACAGAGCCTGTTTGTAAGAGCAGCGTTTGTGAACCTGACAGTGGAAAATGTGAGCCACTCCCTCGGCCTCAGTTTGGTCTTGGCGTTTTGATTTGTTTGACAGGGGAGAGAATTATAACAGCAGGGAAAAGAAATGTGAAAATATGGCTGGTAATACTTTGAAAACACATATATTTTTTATTGCTGTATTTGGAGAATCCGTAATGCGAGTGTGTGTGTGGGTGTGTGCATGTGCATGCATCAAAATGAGACGCTACAACAGTGAATCATCTTCACTGATGACATGCTACGCTAATCGTTTGTCTATATTGCAGGTTTGTTTCCATAACTGGAGGCTTTTCTTGCGGTCTCGTCACTGTTTCTCAGACTCTCCTTCATGATCTTCATTTCATTCATTTATTTATTTACTCAGTCTGCGTTATTGCTTTGATTCTCTGAGCCGCGGGTTATTTTGTTTTAATGAACGCCTCATACTTCTCCTTTGTGTGTGAGTCGGTAACTGAACTTTTCAGAGTAAACTATCTCATTGGAGATGATGGTTGAGTTGAGGAGAGCAAACACAGACTGCGCTCTGATTATTCATAAATCTGACATATTGACTTGAGCCAGGGAGTAAACGACACCACAAGGAGGAAAACTTCATCTTTGTCCGCGTCACAACCTCTTCATATCCTGATTTCAATCCATATTCTTTCTGTTTTCTTTGCTAAACACCATTAACTCTCATACTGAGGAAACACACCTGATGCTGTCAAAAGGACACTTCTTGCACCCTATGACTCTTTGGTCTTGTGTTTGCAACAGCTTCAATCCCTCACTGTACATAACCCTCCACCATACTTTGTATTGTTACTGCAGTTCACGAGATCAACACCTTTTTTTTTTTTAACAGCTTTTAAATGTTAATCCAAACAAAAAACTTGTCTCCACAGAAAGAAGTGTATCAACTGTATTCATTTTTTAACCCACAAATTCATGTTGAACTTTATTCTTAATAAGACTTTGAATCGAAACATTTGAAGAAAAAAAAAGCAGACAAAACAACAAATACCATAATAAGCCTCTTAAACCATCATAAGTTACTTTTTAGAAACAAATAAAGATTTCAATAAATAACTTAAATGCCACACTATTAAAGTTTGTTCAAATTTGATCACCAATATTTTATCCAAAACATGTTTCAGTTTTCTTACTTAGTCAACAATCAGCATTTTAGAGTAAAACAGATGCTTCAGGCTTTAAAAGGCTTTTTTAGTAGTAGGTTGTGTCCTTGGTGACCTACACGAGAAAAAGAAAAGCAAAAAAGTTGTGTTACCCGATCAGTCATACTGACTCCTCGTCACAGCTCTACCTGGAAAACAGCATCCATCGGTTGCTGTAACAGACAGGTTGCTCGTGCTATTTACCAACTGTTATGATGGGTAGTGAATTTCCACAAAAAATCTGCTTTGTTGAATTTCAACGTTTCTAATCTGCAAGGATCTCTCTCTAAAGCACCACCACAGGATTTGTGAAAACTGGTGAAAAAAAACACACACACAAATCTCTTATATTTACATATACTGTATATATGTTTATATTCATTTACAGTTATTGACAATAGCTTGAAGTTTCATAGTATGCAGGATATACTTAATTTTCCATTATTTAAGACTTTAATAAGGAATTCAAAATGACTGCGCGAGCACTGGCTTACTTACAACATAGAGTTAACTCGGCTGCAAAGCCAAGAATCAATCCAAACATATTAATATAACTTCCCAATTAATTTCACTGCGATTGGTAAGATAGAAAACTGAATTATATATATATATGTGTGTGTGTGTGTGTGTTTGTGTTCCAGGGGAAAATAAGCAAGTATTGGGTTTGTTTGTGTTTGAACACAGACTAATCACTCCTCAGCTCCTGTGTGTGTGTGTGTGTGTGTGTGTGTGTGTGTGTGTGTGTGTGTGTGTGTGTGTGTGTGTGTGTGTGTGTGTGTGTGTGTGTGTGTGTGTGTGTGTGTGTGTGTGTGTGTGTGTGTGTGTGTGTGTGTGTGTGTGTGTGTGTGTGTGTGTGTGTGTGTGTTTGTGTTCCAGGGGAAAATAAGCAAGTATTGGGTTTGTTTGTGTTTGAACACAGACTAATCACTCCTCAGCTCCTGTGTGTGTGTGTGTGTGTGTGTGTGTGTGTGTGTGTGTGTGTGTGTGTGTGTGTGTGTGTGTGTGTGTGTGTGTGTGTGTGTGTGTGTGTGTGTGTGTGTGTGTGTGTGTGTGTGTGTGTGTGTGTGTGTGTGTGTGTGTGTGTGTGTGTGTGTGTGTGTGTGTGTGTGTGCGCTGCAGCTACTGTGTGTAAAACAACTCACCCTCCCCAGAGAATGTCCAGATACAGACAGCTTCAAGACACATAGAAAACGTCTAGTTTACAAAGTAAATCTTGTTTTAACGTGAAGCCCCTCAAATGATTTTTTTTTCTTTTTTGTGGAAACTTGAGGACCTCAATATTGAATAAACCTTTGTCCAGTCATGGAAATCTGGCCAGAAAGTACTCTGCCTGTATCTACACACTTTCTTAATGGATATAGCCTTTATTGGACAGGGCAGCTCCAGCTAATATATCAGACAAACCTGTGGTGCCACGAGTCCCATAGATTAAATGACAGTCCAATGTTTGTGTTGTGAGGGTTGAGTGTTGGCCATCACTCAGGAGCCAGTATTGAACTTAAATCTCGCAGAGGCAAAAAAAAAAATTACAGACACAGAAAACACTGATGCTATTGTGGGATTTGTGCTTTCCCACCAAGACTTTTGGGTAGCGGAGAGAAAAGAGGTAAGGAAAGAAGAGGAAGACAGATTAAGAAGCAGAAAAGAGAAGCAGGAAAGGGGTAATTAAATGAAACACAGAAGGAGTGAAAGAAATGCATGGAAGGACATAAAATGAGAAAAAGAAAATGAGGGGGGAAAAAAGAGACACAGGAAAGAGTAAGTGAATAAGAGGGAGTTTGAGGGGAATCGATGCAGCGTCTCCCCGCTGGGAGTGAGCTAACAGCGCCTGCAGCAGAGCGTGAATCTCAGGTGTCCAGTCGATGGCTGATGCATTAGGCTGCTGATACCCGCCGCTTTGGGTTCAAACACACATTTTCTTAATACAACATGAGCCCATTTCCCCCCCTCATTAATCATGTAACCAGATTAGGGCTGGAGGTCTGGCCCGTGCTGAACCCTGCTCCACTCGCCGCCTTTCATTTTGTCAGGCTTCTCATTGCACACACATGCGAGGATACACATGTGCATGCCAACATATTAACCCATGCTTTTCCTTATGTTTTAAGGAAGATGTATAAACACAAATTAATTAAGACTTGTAAATAATGCATGCAATAACAGTGATTTCACCTTTTTCTTGTAATTGCAAAGTTACAATTTCAGAAAACCTTTAATTAACTAGGTCCCATTTAAATAAAAATCTACATGTATATTTTCCTGCAATCATACTTAATGGGACCTAAAATGATGAGAATGTCTCCCTCATTGTGATTGGCCCAAAATGTTTCTCAGTTAGCTCTTGTGATTCTTTGCATAGTAGTGTCATTTTTCAACAATATTTGTGAATTATACCATTACCATTAGCCTACTTTTCATTAAAACCCTTCATTACATTTTTAACATTTGAGACCATGAAAATTAGGAAACAACATGCCTACATTTGTTTTTTGTTTTTTTCAAAGCAATTTACTGTAGGTAAATATTTGCAGTTCTCTGGTAAAGGTAGTTCTTCAACAGCATGTACATTCAAGTCAGGCTGACCGATGTCGGGAGAGAGCTCTGGTGTAAGCAGGGATCAAGCAGCAAGATAACCGGAAAGCACATGTGCTGCATTTCTGACCTGACAGACCGGTACACATTTAATTTAGCCAGCAAGATCACAGCTGACCCTCTGCACCCTCTTTGGTCAGAGTATGAACACTTGACTTTAGGGCGCAGCTATAGAAGGCCCAGGATGAGGACTAAAAGAGGCATTACATCGTTTGTACCCTGCAGCATTCAGCACCTTAACAAGCTCTGATTATACACATTATACAGAATGTACTTGGCATTCTGTACTTTATTTAACTTGCTACTGAAATCCCTCTTTTTGTCATGTAATGCTCTAGTGTGTTTTATGTTTTTTTCATTATTTTGTGCTGTCTTGTAAATGTTTGTTTGTATCGTGTTTTTTGCTCTCGGTGCAAGACAAATTCCCCTCGGGTGAATTTGGGGGAAGATGTGGCTTGTCTTCTTTTTCAGCTTGTGATTTCTTTTTGAATAATATTTTTAAGAAGAGGTCCCAGTCAAACAAAAGTACTATATTATATTTTCTGTCTTATTGTCTTATTTTCCACCAGGAAAAAAATGGTGTCTTGTTTACACTCTGGCCATTAGGCTGCAATGAAGTCCTATGTAATTTTTTTATATTTTTTTGGCCAACAATTTCATTATGTAAGGGAAAATAACAGGGGTTTTCTTTCACTCTCTGTTGTTTTCCCTTATTTATTTTTTTCTAACACGAGACATCTACTTTCTTCCTGGTTGCTTTGCAGTGGGAGGTTGGTGTGTAATTCCGGGTGTACTCCATGTGCAAGCAATAAATCTGACATGATCAACTGTTTGATAAAAGAGAAAATTGTCCAAAGTGAAAATAAATTTACTGTCATATATTCTTGCAATCCCCTTTTAAAAATGGCTTAATTCCAAGCCTTAATAGGCCCTATATCAATTTAAACAAGTAATACTGTAAGCAGTGCTTAATATTTTTGTCACTGCCTCTTTAAGAATCGGTGCACATTGATATACTTGAACTGGATGCCACCACAGAACTGATGTATACCATACCATACCATACCACATTTATTTATATAGCACTTTAAATACAACCAACATTGTGCCAAAGTGCTTTAGAATATACAAATACAACAATCGTCCAAGATCAATCATACAAGATATAAAGCCACAAAAATATCAAATACTCATCATGAACACCTCTTCCCATTTTCCCTCATCACTATGGCACCTTGCCCCCTGATGGGGAGAAACTCTGCAGGAGGTACAGAGCGTCCCAGGCGGTGTGAGGAACATGATGTCCATTGTTGTGTTTGTGTAGGTCATTCCAGATGTGTTTGTTCACCACCTTATTTGCCTATGAAGGTTTATTCTCTGATGGGCCCACTGCCTAACAGAAATGTAGTATTGCTTAATATGTAAATTATATAATCTGAAACTTGTTGATGTATGATGTATACATGATGTATGTATGGACAGTCATTTGACTAAAGTACCCACTGACATACAGTAAACACACCTTGCACTGAACTAGAGGACACAGCAGTGTGCTGTCATGTCTGCAGGAGACAGAGACGTCAGTGTTGTGATTATGACTAATTTCAGCCGCTCATCAGGGTTAGGGTGTGAAAGACAGGCTGACAGAGCGACTTCAACATAATACCACTGAACTTTATAACATTCTGCTATTCATCTGCAAATGACAGGTCCAATCATTGACACGCTCCGGTTCATTGTAACACAGTCTGTGTGTTGAGACACTTCGACCTGAGAAACATAGTTTCTCTTTTTCCTTTTTCATCACGCACACATTTTCCAAACACACCTTTCCTGTTCCTCTCTGTACTCATACGCATTATTAAATTACACTAAGATGGTCTGAGACCTCGCTTCCATGTCACAAACAATTATAGTGTCATTTGCAAACACGTACACACCCATAAACAAACACTTTACTGGACTTTCTGGACTGGACTCATTCCTGGGCAGAGACACAGTGAAGTCTTTATTTCAGATGTTCCACTATGATTAAACATTTCTGCTGCTTTGGCCTCAGTGGTTGGAAATACTGGACTGTACGTCCACTTGAACTTTGTATGACTCTAGCTTGTTTAAAGTAGAATAATTATGTTATTTACATTTATGTTTGCATGCAAACACGCATATACTGTCAACTCCGACTTACATGTATGATACAGATTTTATTTTGCTTTTTCTACCCTCTGGGGCTGGAAGCATCTACCTGAAGTGTCACAATATTCCTGTCCTAAAATTTGACAACTAAACTTTAGACATTAAAGGCAACTCTTTTGTTTACATGGTTCAACCCCATTCATTCACATCCATTCAAAAGCTCAATCAATCAATCAATCAATAGCATTTCTTAATTTGTGCCGCACTGTTAGTTTTTACATATGGGGAATTTCACCCAGGTAACCATTCAAAAAATATCCAATGCATTAGCAAATATGGTGAACTATATAAAAATGCTGTTCACTAAATAAAAGGCATTTTACAAAATTGGCACAGTTATTGCTATGCCATTGTACATTATAGGTTTGCAAAACATCCAACCCTTCATTCAGGGTAGGTCATATGGTGTATGTTTTCTATAAACATTACTCTCCATGCTGACAGGGTGAGGGAAATTTCAAATTCATCAATTATAAAATTGTCTTTTTATTTCTTTTCAACTTGACTATCAAATGTTGGCTCTGCAACACTGAAGCACAACACCTAGTTTTCATACATTTTATTGTTTATTGTTTTGAAGTAAGAGAAGAAACATATCTATAGTCATTTAAAAAGTTAATTAGCAAATCTGTGCCCGAAATTGTTAAATTTGGAATTCTGAATAGTAACTTTACATCATTATATATATTTTTTCCTTTGTGTAAATGTGTGTTTACCTCATGGGGAATGTATAGTTTATTTTAAATAAGTAATTCTAATTTTTGACATTATGTTTTGCCCTAATCAAACCTTAAAACCTCAAGGTTTTTTGCTCTTCCGCATTGGCTTCATTTTTCAACAGCAGAGATTGCAGCTTGCCTAGATAACATGACCACAAGTAACTCTAAAAGCTGCATCCTCTTGACAACACGATATTAATCAGTAATAGTAACAGTACAAGAGAAACAAGAACATAGTATTTGTGTGTGCTTGTGTGTGTTGAGAGATCTGCAGGACCAAAGTGACCCCAGGTCAGGCTGAGTTTACACGCCTGACACACTGTCACTGATACCCCCACTGCGTCCGTCACTCAGCACATACACGCATAGATCAGACAGTAACATACAAACACACTCTCACATGTGCACTGTACTGTACCAGCACTGTCTAATCAGTATCTGACAGATAAGACACAAAAACTTTAATCAGAGACAAGCGGCGGCGTATGTCTTTATGCAAACATGTGCTGGTGTTCTACGATCGTCGTGATCGCTCTTTTAATCTCCCCCAACACCACTCAGCTCTTTCTTATCCTGGTTTACATCCACCCAGAACTAAGGCAGCCGTAGCCACTGAACACATCACAAACTCATGAAATAAATTGGATCACATATCAGCGGACTCTCCCAAATTCATCTTGGGCGATTTCCACCACGTCCGTCCACTCAGGATAAGTCATTATAAAGTTATCATCAGTACATCACATGCAGCGCACACCTGGAGAAGACACTGGATAAATGCTATGGTTCAGTTCCCAAGGCATACAAATCTGTGGCCCTCCCCCATTCTGCTGATCACCATGCCATCCTGCTTGCTCCAGCGTATACCCCTGTTACAAGGACGGCAAAGAAAGTCAAGAACCTCAAGCAGTGGACCAACGAAAACATCCTTACACTCCGAGGATGCTTTGAATCCACCGAATGGGATAACCTCCTCGACCCCTCGGATCACATTAATGAACACAAGGACACTGGGCCGAACAGCTAAGGGGCATTTTTCAGAGATCTATGGACAGCAGTACAGTCCCCCCCTAACTCTACAGTTATCCCTATCCCCAAGAAAAACCCTGTCAAATCTCTGAATGACCTCAGGTCTGTGTCTCTCGCCTCTCTTGTGATGAAGGCCATGCAGAGGATCATAAAAAAATACATCATCTGAGAAACCCACTTCCAGGTGGACCCGCTCCAATTTGCTTATCTCGCAGGCAGAGGCGTCGATGATGCAAAAACATTCATAATTGTCGACAAACACCAGGAGCACCCCAACACCTCAGCCAATTCATCCTGCATTCAACACCCTGCAACCACACGTCCTGGCTGACTCAGCCCTCTTTCATCTGGATGACCAGCTAATCCTGCGGATATTGAACTTTCTGACCAACAGATCACAGAGAGTTCTGGTCAACAACACCTTCCCCGACCTCCAACACACCTCAACCATGCTTCCCTCAGGGCTGTGTGCTCTCACCTCTGCTCTTCATCCTCTACAACAATGGCTGCAGAAGCACGCAGCATAACTTTCATCTGGTAAGGTCCACTGACGACACAGTTCTCCTGTCTCTGCTGTCAGGCCGCTCTCATCACCGAGCACCAGCTCTTCAGGAGTTTGTGGAGTGTTGTTGACATTCAGCTAAAGACAGCTCTTGCCTTGAGCTGAATGTCAACAACACCAAAGACATGGTGGTGACCTTCTCCAACAAGCAGAGGGAACTGGCTGCAGCAGCAAACACCTTAATCCACAGGAAGCCTGTTGAAGTAGTCGAGGAGTACAAATACCTGGGTACCATCTTTGACAGCATGCTGAAATTCTAATCCAACACAGAGGAGATTCTCAGGAAATGTCAGCAATGAAAATACCTCCTTAGGAAGCTCAGTTCCTTTGGATACAGCAAGAACATCCTCCTAACTTTCTACTACACCTTAATCGAGAGTACCATTACATTCTCCATAACCTGCTACAGTAGTCCCACTACACCAGTCTCAAGAACAGAAACCGTCTGCAGAGCAGTCGTCTGCTCTAAGATCTTCCTGTAAGGACTCTGTCTACCATCTATGAGCAGCAGACACTCAGGTTAGCAGGTCGGATCATGCAGGACCCCTCACACGCTCTCTTTTGAGTGGCTGCCCTTAGGACGCCAACTTCGCAGTCCCTGCAGCAGGACACAGAGGAGAAGAGCAGCCTTTGTCCCCAGGTCTGTCCAGCACCTCAACTCCTGAACCTATCCATCGACTACGGTCTTCAGTATTCGTCATTTTAAATACCTCAAGTATATATTTAGTCTGTTCTTCTGTTGTCTTCTGTGCCATGCACCACTATCACTTTATTATTTAGTATCTGTCTACTTGCACATTCGCTCTATCTATATTTATTCCCTATTTACTACATTATAGCTGTTTACATGTTTAGTCCAATAGCTGTCCACGTAAACCTTCTTTTGTATCTAACTTTGTAATTTTGTATTTTAACTTTGTACCTGCATCTTGACACATGCACATATAGTATAGTATAGTATAGCTACACTTTCATGTTCAAATGAGTTACACTTGGCCACTTTGCTTAAGATTACCTTCCTAGAAAACCCTTATTCACTGAAAAGTTCAAAAATTAGATGAGTAAGAACAAACTCGCCAAAACCACAACTGAGTAACGAGTCAGCTACAGGGAATAAAATAGTTCTTTATTAGAATTTGTCCTGTGCATGGATTCTTCAGACTGTGCTTCATGTACACCACACTAACCCTGAGCCTTCGTCTAATGAGCCCCAATGGTCTGCAGATCAATAAGGTGTTAAGTGGCCCCTTTAAAAATAACATGGTAGTGTTAAGTTGGTCTGTCAGGTGTACAGTCCAAAAGCTGCCCCGCAGCACTTCAACTTAAGAGCTGCCATCTTGTTAACATGGATTTACTCATCAGCAGGTTCAGATTGATGAAGGGCCTCTCACAAGCTTACAAACAAGACACCAAGTAGACAAAATACACTTTGGCTTGTATTTGACTTTTTGATACAACAAAGCTGAACCCTGATCTGTGAATACTTATTAAACCACAAATCACTTATTAAATTGGTTTTGATGAAGTAATCATTTTGCATGCTCCGTAAAAAAGAAGTGATAATTGTAAAAACATTTTTAAGACCTTAATCTTTAACCAAAGCTAAAAATACACATTTTAAAACATCTCAAGGAAACAAAAAGATTTAAGATACAGAAATGCCTTTGCTGCCTTTACCACAGGCAACTCCATCTTTTCAAAGCATTGCATACAGCCTCAGTCTGCCTCCCACCCACAGCCTAGCAACATACACATACACACACAACCTAACTTTGAGGGCGAGCTAGTGAATTCCTGAGGGCGATCGGGTTTCGGGTTGCCTTGGCGACTGAGCACGGAGGCAGATCCATTAATCATTGAGCGCATTTCACTCCAGAGTGGAGGTCAGACTGATTGCCATGGATAAGGTATCATCCCAAAACACAGTCACACACACACACACACACACACACATTCAAATCAAGGGCTAAAGGCCTTGATTTGAATAAAAAGAGATCATTCCAGTCCTCTTTCCCAACTTTAGTTTCTCTTTTCAAATACGAATAGCATCCACACATCTAAACAGACCCTCAATATTTTCAAGTGATTTCCTCTTGCTTTCCCTTTCTTGGGCTCTTTCTTCCACAGACACACACACCTTCAGACAAAACAATCTCTCCCTACACTGTTGTCTGGGCATCAGGACGGCCGTGGTGGTGTCATGTGACGTGACTGCGTGGAGCCGAGTGGATTAAGAGATTGGAGCTCCACATTTATTTTTCAGGGACTCGACTGAAACACTAGACCTGCACAGGTGTTGAGGAAAACTGAGAGAGGAAGGGAGAAAGACAGAGAGAGAGATGAAGGGGGTAGGGAGGGTGAATGGGAGAAAAAAAGACAGAGGGAGAGGTTTCATTCAAAATTGACATATTCATTTTTCATATCTTCCAATCCATGCCCTGTTTTAGAACACATTTTCAATGCTGCATTTACTACTGAGTGAATATATAAACAGTATTCTGCATATAAGTGGAGGGATTAAAGAAACATGGATTCAGTATAAAATATGCTGGTAAAATTACTCAAGTGAAGCATTGGTTTTCTTGAGGCTAACAGATGTTTTATACTTTTTTGTAAACCAGTGATGCAGCCAATCTTGTGTATCCAAAGTAGATGTGATGAAAACCAAATATTTTAAAACATGAAGTAGAAGAGGACTTAGGCGGCTTGAATGGTTGAAACTATGAAGATATTTAGATTCTTGATTTGAAAATGGGAATTTGCTCAATCCAGATGACGTACTTTTACCCCGCTGTAGTACTGTTGAGCAAGACAGTAGGCTCAATAAAGTTTACTTAATGTAGGGAAAGCTACTCTCAGTCATTGTAGCTTACATAATACATTAAAAAAGCTCACTGGGTGACTGAATACACTAATGCCTTCCCATACCATCATTTGAAACAACTCAACTGTGTTGATAAAACTTTCACATGGTTTAAAAGTTTAGCAATCCCTTTCATCATTTTTATGAGGATGAAGTTCAAAGCCAATTCAAAGTTGTTGATCATTATTCAAGTTCTTTAGCAATATTTGTAGAATGCACAAACATGAACATTTTAAATATCATGAAGCAATTGTGTTCACATTTATTATGAAATATACACAGGATAGGTCATGAAAGACAACATGCATATTTCTCATGAATCTCCAGTAAATGCATAGTTGCAAGCACACCAATACTTAAATGTGTAATAGTATAAATATAGTTCATACATATGTTACCATAGCCAAGCTGATGATAAGCTGAAAGCTGATGTAAACAGACACGTTTTAAGTTTAATTATCTATGATGCAGGTGAGCTTATATTCTGATTTTACAACAATTCCAAAGAAGAGGAGCTTCTCTAGCAGCATTAACATAGAGGATGTCTTAAAACTGGTACAGTGCAGTGAGCTGAAGTATTCAAAGCTATAAGGAGCTACAGTAAGATAGCCTACAAAGTCAGTCAGAAGTTTTAAGTCGACCTACGTATTACTCCCATGTGACTTTGCAATGTTGGGCAATTAAGAGGAATTTGAAGAAAGGATAAAGTCAATGATATTTTATATCCGTCATTTCTTTCCTTTGACACAACACAGATACTACTGATCACCACTTTCTCTTTGACATGTTCGTTCTCATTATAGGCTTGTAATCCAAATAAAATTGATGTGGTTGAATTAGATATTTTGCAGTGTTATGTAATTCTTTGAAAACTATAAAGAAAGAGGTAGAAAGGAAAGAAAGAAATACATCAAAAAAATATTTGCTAAACTTAACAGTCAGAAAACATTAACTTTCTATGCAACATATATGTGCTCACACATATATTGTGCACAAGCACGTGTGCATCTAGCTCCAATTCAGTTTGTCCAACAAGATTTACAGCATCCTGGGAAACCCGATGTAGAGAGCCACAAATCGGCACGACTATGAAATAGAAAGAAACACACAGAAATGTGCACAAAAACACAATACAAGTGCACACACCAAATCTGAGCACATTTGTATCACACACAGGAACACAGCCTGGACTCATGTGAGCACACGCACACATGCAAACTCAGGCACGTGCGCATGCACACATGAAATATAGGTACAGCCACTGCACCGCTGAACAGGCTCCCAAAGGTGCCCACTAAATTTACTGGCTCCTCCAGCCACTTCAAACGCTCTCCATAACTTAGGGCCAGACAATTTTATTGTTTCATGGAAGAAAGGACGGCCAAAAAAAAAGTAGCAAAGAGAGTGAAGGAGTGAAAGATAGATGTACAGGGCAAACATTTAATCCTCCTTTGTCTCGGACAATGTAAATTCCTCAAGTTGTGACGCATGTGTACACTTCAAGTGTAAGCAAAGAGCAAACACAATAATATGTTCAGGTAGTTTGTTTGCTTAAGACAATTCCAGTAGTAACAACAAATAAATGAATTGTGCATTTTTATTCTTTTCACCATGCAATTACTTAATTGTGATAAGGATTTTAACTTTTTTAACGAAGAGTGCTTCGTTTTTAGTGTCTGGTTTAATGTATTTTCATGTCTATGCCAAGATGTGGACACAGTTTCTCTCTCTCACACACACACACACATGCACACACATGCACACACACACGCACAGGGGCGCGTTAGTTGAGACTTTGTATTGTGCAAACTAAGCTTCCTGGCAGGTGGTCCTCCAAATGTTATCTTATTGACCTCTGTCCTCGCTTGCACACAAACACAAAACGCACACACTCACACAGCAGCCAATTGAGAAATTGAGCAGAGGGGATCAGGATTTGCTGAGGAGCCCTCGAACAGTCAGACAAGGATTGACTTGACTAAATCAACATGAAAGTGAACAAACAAACACTCACTCATTCACTCACTCACTCACTCACAAGCTCACTCACACACACAAGCTCAATTTTACAACAGAACCTATCTAGGTCAACTCCAATACGTTGCTGCCTTTTTTAAGAAGAGTTAAAAGATAGACATTTTTTTATTTGTGCGCGTGGGTGTGTGTGTGTGTGTGTGTGTCAGAGTGGCTGCTACAATGCCAACTGATACAAGAGTTGGACCATCTATTTTTTAAGCCAAGGTAAAGCATACAGTTGGTTGATTCAACCATCAGTAACCCACAAAATGTCTGGCCATCCTTGCATTTGTCTGCATTTTTATCTGTGCCTGCGTTTTGTAGGATGTGTTGTTGTGTGCACATTACAGCCCACCTAGTCAGACAACCCAGATGGGATAAGGGATCATATTCTTCATTACAAATGACAGAGAGAGAGCTGAATTCTTCTATGTGTGTGTGTGTGTGTGTGTGTGTGTGTGTGTGTGTGTGTGTGTGTGTGTGTGTGTGTGTGTGTGTGTGTTATGTTCGAATAAGCGCTACCCAAGCTCCCATATGTTGATTTTGTACCTGCTCACACACTTCAAGAGTTAGGTGGGGCTTGGCTCTCATTTCCTGAACAAGTTGATAAATTCCAGATATCCGACCCACCCTGCACACATGTTCTGCTCTGCGTGGATGGAAAGAGAAAACGACGTGCATTCTTATTCCACGTAATTAACCTTTAATTAAGCAGGCAGAGGCAGAGGTGAGGCGGCAAAGAGCCACAAAGGAACAATATGCTGTCTGTTCATTTAGTGGAGTGTCTGAGTCTCTGCCTGGTGCCTGATAGATACATCTGGCTTGGACTGCTTCATAACATTTAAGAATTAAAGAACAAATCCCTCGGGGCTGTAAAGAGACATATTTCACCGGACAGCCATGAGAGTCATGAGTATCAGAAGTCAGAACACTTTGCTACAGCACATATCATGTCCAAGAAATTACCCAATCATCCGTTTTTCTCATGAGGAAAATAAAATTGATTTTGCTTAGCAACCGACACATGGAGGCTGACCGAGACTTTTTTCGTTGTTCTGATGAACAGTGTTTGTTAGATTTGTTTGGTTTATTTACGGTAGTTGTTGAAACAAAGCTTTTCATTGGAAAAGATTAAAACAGTAAGTCATTAATCGATCAAGAAAATAAACTATTAAATACTTATAATTGGTGACCCAAGGCAGGCTATTTTCATGTGATCAGGATATAGATATCAATAAGAAGGACTGACTATTGATATAAGAAGAATAATTAATTGTATCAATAATATCTGAGAATAATGTGACTCTGCTTCTTTTCACCTCAAGAGTCCCGAGTGCACGACTAACCACCTTCATACTTTCAAATTCTTACACAATCTGGTCTGGTTGAATCCATACATTTACAGGCCCTAACCCTAACCCAGTTGGCCTCAAAATGGAAAAAGGAAAAAGTTGGGTAAAATCAAATTATTTGGCTTCATGTATCACAACATTTTTTTTTCATGTGCTTTCACTATAAACTGACTTTATTTATGTCTTGCTGTAAAGACTCTGTCTATGTGCACGGCAGACACCTCACAGACTTTCTTTGTATTTGTTTCTTCAGTCTTTAAGAAATCACCTCGTCTCTGATCTGAAAGCACTGAGCGCTGAAACGTGACTTTTAGCGCAGGTATCATGGAGCAGAGATTTGCGTCTTTCCTGTCAGATATATCTTTGCCCTGGGCTGCCCTGCAGGCTGCTGCGCACACTCCTCTGACTATTTATGGCAGCCGTTAACTCCCAGCGCTCTGGTAAAGAGCTTCAGCAGCAGGTGAAGCCAGAGATGTAGCGGAGAACCAGAATCCCAGACCTGATCCAACATTACAACACATAAACTAACAGGGAAGAAAAATAGCACGGCACAGTGTCACCAGGGTTAAAGATTAAAAAGTGTGTGTTTGTGTGAGTCTTGTATGATAGCAGATTGATTCCAGACTCGTCGTTCTTGTAGATTTTGGAAAGGGAATATGCCCTGCCCTGCTTTCACAGTAAGGCTGCCTTTGCAGAGTCTCCATCCATTCAAGTGATGGATGTCACCCATGAGACTCACAAACACACAGCAAACTACAATGTTAGAAGAAAAGAAGAGAGTACAAAAGAAAACCAGACAAAGGAAGAATAGAAAAGAGATCTCAACGCTTCACAACACATTATTATTAATATTGCTCAATCTGCCACTTCTCAGCTGCTCTGTTCTACTTCTTTCTTTTCTTTGTGTTTGTTTTCTCTTCCTCATTCCAACACAGGGATCCATCCTTCAGGCCACATACCATTTCAAAACAGCCTTTATTGTAAAGTACAGTTTCCTTTGATTACGGGAAGGTCTCACTTTACCCCACCACTCTACAGCTGAGGATATCCCATTACCCTCTATTCTGTGCATGTGTGTGTGAATATTCATGTGCATTCCAATATTTAAACTTTGGTTCTACATGCAATTTGTTTGTGTTTCTGATTGGGACAGATTTTCTTGCCTCAGCCGAGTTGAATTCGTAGAAAATATTTCACTGAGAAACCTTAAAGCGGTATTTACGTTGCACTTTAAGAGAATTTATGCTATTTGTTTGTATTTCTTTGAGACAAACAATGAAAATTGCTTTCCAAAGAATCTCTACATACTGTATGAGGAATCATCCTCAAGTCATGTTGTCTCTCATGGGACATGTTGGTTTCATTCTAAGCTGAAAATAATAACAGCTGGAACATGGATCTTAAAATGCTGAAGGAGCATTGTTTTATAAGTGTGCATTTTTTCATGTAAGCATCTGTTTTATAGGTTAGCATGCAAGCTAGTTTAGCTGTGACACTGTAGGAAACACAGCATATCTATCAGAAAAGTCTGACATGCCTTTTATATGCATGTCCAAAAACATATCACAACCACATTTGGAAAGCCTAATTCAAGCATTGAGAATAGAGTTGCGTAGTGTTTAATAAATTGAATCTGACTGGCCAATAAAATCCTGCCGTCTGCTTCAGAGGGGGCATCCAGGGGTCAAGGGCGCAGCCGCCTGATCCAGACAGACAGCCTCGATTCCGTGTTTTCCGCAAAACACAAACGGGTGAAATTCATACTTCAGCAATGTCAACTTCCCTCTGCAGTGCTGTCACTTACAGCATGGGCCGAGAGAGAGAACGAGAGGATATATCCTGTATCATTTCCTGTTCTTCCTAGCTGTGTCTTTCTGACCTTGTTCATGATACACCTCTGCGCTTCTCAGTATCCTCCTCCCTGGCGCTCTTATACATGATTCTGTCTCCCTATCTGCCTGTCTTACTCACTGATGCTCCTTTTTTGTTATCTGTCTGCCTGTCTTCTTCTCTCAGCTCTACTTGTAGCCCTCCATCATCTCCTATATTCCTATAACTCGTCCTGCAGCTGGCAGCAGAGAGGGGCACATCGCAAGTTTGCCGAGGAGGGTACACACGCTCCCCTTTCTCTCTCTGGGCGAGCAGCCAGATGCCGCCGCTCCCTCTACACCCATTTTTGACCACATGGTCAAGAGGGAGTGTTTTCTGTTGCTCTTGGCCTGTGCTTTCAAAAAGTCTTTCCTTCACCATGTCTGCCTGTGCTGCACGTCTGACGAAAAACTCAAAGCCCTTTTTCCAACCAGAAGTGCAAGTTCTGGCATCGTGCACAGCCCACGTCCCCTCCACACACACACACAGAACTCCTTCTCTGCAACACCAAATACTTCATGTTCAAGGCAGGCCAGAGATGAGAAAAAAAAAGTGATAGAGTATATTTATGAAAACAAACTGGACGAGAGCAGTTAAGATTGCAGATATACACCAACAGGGAAGGTGAGTGGCAGGTAAATGTAAACGTTCATTACATTAGCATTGACTGCCGGCTCTCTGATGTGTGTTCCCGGGTTTCTTAAAAGCTCTCTTCTGACCAAAGTCTCCCTCCTTCTAATTCCACACAGAGCTCGAGGAATTTATTCAATTACCTAAAATGATCACATAAGAAAAGGGGCTTTAGATTCTGCTGAGTTGCAAAGGATAAGCTTTCACAGCTATCTACAGAATCACTTTAATTCACCCAGTGTGAATAAAAGTGTGAATTACGTGTGTGTTTTCAAACGTCAGAGTGCCTTTGAGCAGTTTTTTTTGCTGAGTCCATGAAAATCATCCCTCATTTTGTACACAGTGATCCAGTGTGCATATAGGTAGGAATGATTAATCTATCGTTGATGTGTTTGGTATTTTCTCTCTTTCATGCTATATCAGCTTAAGTATTTTGTAGTTTCACTGTAAAAGTATCAATTATAAAGATTAGAGAATAACACAACACATTTAGGTAAACATAATTTGATTGAACAATATGTATTATTCATCATGTTCTTGTCATTTTGGAAATAATTGCTTATTGAACAAATACATGAAAGCTGCTTGTTTGTGTTCTGGGCAGTAAATAATAATTTGAAGCCATTTTGCAATGAGTTCATTTGCAAAAAAACAAACCCAAAAAACAGATAAGTAACAGTTTTAATAAGCACTTCAAATAAAAAATAAATATATCAAAATCTATTCTGGTATGATTACACAATACAGCCTATTGGGAACTGGGACAAAGCCACACAACTTCAGTCTGAGTTTTATAAACAATAAATAAAGAAAAGTTTTATGATTTGCTTCAAAACTGAGTTATCATTAGTTTTAGTTTTATTAGTATTATTCAATTACATGGTAATTTCTGTTCAAGTTGAAAAAAGTAGAACAATCCCAAATAATATTTCTCCAAATCAGTGTTTAACCACTTCATAATTTGACTCTGCTTCTGTTTGTGTCAGAATGAGATTAAGCTTCTCTGCTTCCTTTTCATCTTATTATCGACAAAGAAAATTGCTTTATATTAAAAATCCTGTAATTCTTCATTTACTGGCGCACGAATAAGTTAAACTATTCTTTAAAAACCAACAAAACTTAAGAAAAAGAAAGTGTGAGGCAACAAAAAGTGCCTAACACGTCGCCCCTCTTCTTCTGACAAATACAGTTGTAAGCAGTAAGGCTCCATGTAAGCTGACGTTAAAGAGTATCCTTTCACCTTTACAAGACTCTGCCTGGCCATGGAAACACCACCCAAACAGCTACACACACATTTTAAACTCAAGGCACACACACACACACACACACACACACACACACACAGGCAGTGTGTTAATGAGAGTGTACTCTCCTTCTGTATCGCCCTCTTTTCCGCCCCATCAGGGAATATAAAGTTTAACAGCTATCTGTGACCCTGTGTAGGAAACAGGCTCACCAGCTAGAAAGAACACTAATTACCCCAAACTATGTTGATGTCTGCACCTCTGTGTGTTAGCGCGCAAAGTGTGCATGGATGCACAAGTGTGTATGTTAAAGAAAAGCTTGAAGTTGTGAATTGGCAGGTGGGTTGGGTTTGCAGGCTAATTTATGTCAGCAGTATAGCGAGCTCCGAGATTTATTGATGGTAAGGCGATATGAGGGATCTGCTTCTTCAAAAACACTGCAGCTCCACACACACACACACACACACACACACGCACACACAACTTGATGCACTCCACCTTCTATTATACAACACTTCTTTTTCATACCAAGCCTGACTGTGACTATAGAGGCTGTTCTGCTGCTGTAGTGATGCAAAGGACGTGTGGTCCCCAAAGTAGTAACCATTAGAAGAATTGAGGGAATGGATGCTTCACACACACATGAACGCACGCACACACACACTTGCACTGTGCATGGCCCATTTCCCTCCCTAATCCATCCCAATAAAATGACAGAATTCTTTAAATTTGTAGAGGGATTAGAGGAAAAATTGTCCTTTGGAGGGAAAGTAAATTCCCCATGTAAGACGGGACAATAATTTGCAAATGGGACAAATGGGAGTTTCAAGACAAGGAAGGAAATGTACTGTACATTTATGGAAGAAGTTCATTAACCCCTTGAAGCCTGAATTTGTTTTCAAGTATTGAAACATATTTTTTTTACATGTGTTACTGCTTTCAAGTAGATGCTAAATTAAGTTGAGAATGTTTATTTTAAAAATAGCACATAAATAGATACTACATAAAAATAGCACATCAAACGGATGTTTTTCTGTCCTATGGCAAACTAATGCTTGCAAAAAGGTTCCTAGGTATGTATTGAAAGTGCATCACTCGGCAGTGGAGGAATACGGACACTTTTTTGGCTGCATTTGGAGCGGAAGCTGTTTGATGCAAATTCGCGACAATAGGCGTCAAGGTTAAACCCCCCAAGACTATAGGACTATAGGTCTCTTTTTAAAAAACATACCTTTATTCATGTGCTGAGAACAGTATGTTAGAGTTTGGGAAGACTAAAGCTCCTTTGACACAGATACTCAAAAATTATAGTTTTCATATTTTATAAAGACTATAAGGGGTTTCAATCGACGAGGGACTATTTATATTAGACATTTAAAATAGGGCTTGTCTGCAAGTATCTGAACTGTACATGTTTGACCTTTTGTGTAAAATCATAAAAATACTCTTTTCTGCCCATGGTTCTGTCCTGTGTGTATGGACGTGTGTATTTCTAGGGTCTCTAAAGTTGAGCAAAAGGCGAAGAAAACTTCAAAGTCTGCACTATACGTTCAGTATTTTTATACGCCGGCCTGCATTCTCTCGCAGCCGGTGATGTTTCAAAGGAGCCGAAAACTAATAAAAGCCATGTCAGGGTTATTACGTACATCCTATCTGCTATCTTCACTGACCCCCCCAACCATATGTGTATAATTGTGTGTGTGTGTGTGTGTGTGTGGTCATTAAGACAGAGCTGCAGTGGAAGCGGTTTTCTCTCAATAATTTTGCCGTTCAGTTTTTGTGAGCCTGAGAGGAGGAATGAACATCCTGACTTTATTGGCTATTAGAGTGCTCTAGACGTGTGTGTATGTCTGTGTGTGAGTGGGTGAGTGTGTATGTCCGGAGAGCCAGTTTGTTTGGCTAAGTGAGGCAATTTTGGTCTTTAAGTATCTCATGTCACTTCCCCTCAAAAAGGGGCAAGGAATACAAGCGCTCCCTTCTCAGTAACACATATACGCATACATACGTATGGACACATACGCACCATCCACAAACACAACTGAGGCCCCAGTTTGACTGGGAGATTTGTTTTTGAATAACAAATCCAAACACTGGATTTATTTTTGAATACTTGGTCAAAACTAAACAACAAGGACAATATATGAAGTTTCATCGTAAGACTTGAGTGCTCGAGAGTTAAATTCTTTATGATTGAAGCATAATTGTTTCCTTCCCTACAGTTGACTCGTGCACTATTGTTTTGCACACACACCCATATCCCTCAAAGCCCAAATTAAACAAATGACTAATAACTGATGTAATGAAATCAAAGAATGAAATCCCCTCTGGACTGACTCACTGCTTAGAGAAAGTCAAATAACCTAAATCATACATAGTTTCTGGTCAAAAGCAGCCTAATTCGTTTAAATCCAGTAAGACGTTACCTGATTGGCTCTTCGGGGTGGTCCTCTGATTAACCCGAGCAGCCAGGAACCTGATGACTTTGATCTGTGATTGTCAGGGTCACTCGATGAGGTCAACCAGAGTCTGCTGTGAAATCGAGCGGGCCAGTGATGAAGTATTTGATGAGCATGGTTCCAAAATGAGACGTGACACCTAATTCAATCAAAGAAGAAAAAACATGATGACCAAAGTAGAACTCCTATTGATTCAGATTGAACTCATCAAACAAAAATCATCCGTGACTCCCAAAATCATTGGGTTATACACTCAAAGGTAGGTTTAAATGGTTTTAAATGACATTTTAAGGTTGGGAAGTTTGGCTGAAGTCAGTATTGTGAAACAGATCAGTTTTTCAAAAGTAGACATTTTGTCGGTTATGATATGGAAAATGAGTGCTTATTCACAATTGAAGGCACACATTTTGTCAAGCTGTTTGGTACAACAGCACAACAACTCCTCAGTATGTCTTTTGTTTTTACTTCAAAAGAATTAAGTTGAAATTAACATAGTTTTACATGATAAAAATGATCTTATTATTTAGAAAAGATACAAAAAATCATTAATGACATTAAGACCTTAATCTAAACTGTATCATAGTATACTGAATAGATCTGCAAGTGTTTTTTTTTTTTTATGATTACTTAATCATAAACACCCCCCCCCCCCCCCCCCCCCCCATTAGGATTTTCAACTTTTCTGTTTTATGTGATTTAAGTGGACGTTGCAATGAGGGCTTTTCACTTGTTCTTAAAATTGTGTAGTATTTTCTAAGTTAACTGTTAATTGACCATGATCAATTCAAGTTGAATTATCAATGGTAAAAACAATGCCTTTCCTAAAGAAACAACACACACACACACACACCTCTTTCTTTTTATGTCCGTATCGCCCTCTGTCCTTTCTTCTTTCGTTTCCCCCCTCACTGCTGTCTCTCTTTCTTGTCCCGCTCTAACATCTTTCTTTGTCTCCCCCGTGGCTTCAGAGGAAGATGAACTCTGAACAGCTGTGGCGCTCGCTGCCAGTCGTGAGTTATGGCGAGCTGCTGTCCTCTTGGCTTTTATTGATAATATTACACTACCTGATGTAAATATGACTCTGCAGCATCTATCCTGTCTGCCACTGTGTGTGTGTTTGCATGTGTGTGTGTGTTTGTGATATTTACTTCCTGAACTCCATCCCATGACAGAAGCACAACGAAGGCTACATGCAGTTTGCAGGAAACAGTGAGCAGAAATCCAACATGATAAACAGCTCCGAGCTTTGAGTTGGCTAAAAGAAGAGCTTGCACGTCCTGCATCTATATATTTTTTGTCTGTCTGTCCCGGGTTGTGACTTCCTGTAGTGCTGTAAAAAACATGTCTCTTCACGAGTTGGTGTGTCCATGTGGTGAACACACTAAAACATGGCTGGATTTTACTGCCACATCTGATTGTATAAAGATAAATGATTTTGTATTATGTCATTTCTACTCAAAATGTTTCTGGATTTTCTTGAAACATTTGACTCTTTAACTGTCCCAAATAAAAGACAAACATTAAAAAATAAAAAAGAAGGAAACAAAGACAACACACACACTTTATTAAGCAGCTGCATTGTTAGAGTATTTCCCTTTTTGGGGTGCCCTGACCTGAAGGTGTTTACATGAATGACTTGTCTATGAGCTTGACTGAAGTCCAATATGCACAAGCGAACATACATATTCAGAAAAGCAAATGCAAAACTCTGCAGCTGCTGTCCACCCACACATTACAACGCACAAACACACTCACACACACACTGTACCACATTCACTGCATTCTGCCATTCCACTGTTAGAGACAGGCAGGAAGCAAATGTGTCATTTATTAGGCTCTGTCTCCAGTCTCTGCCGATGATGAATATCTGCGATCTCCCCCATGCTGCTCCTAAATATTCACAGACAAAAGGCCTCTTACTCTATGAAATTATCCCGTCATTAGAAGACGGCTCTGATTAGATACTGAGACTGGATTAGCCATCTGCTCGGCTTTTGAGCAGAGGAATGATACGATCAGGACTAATTGCCATGGATCCCAAATATGACATATTGTATTTATTTTGAGTGGCTTGAATTTTTTCCTGCATAGTCAAATGATTTCATATACGTGCTTACTATTCACTCTACAAAAGGGCACTGTGATGTGTTCTACATAGTTTGTAGTGATCTTGTTAAACTTCTCTGAACAATTTTGGAACGATACCTTTCTGATCAAGACAGTACCAACAGGTATTTAGAAGTGACAAGGCATTAAGTTAAGGAACTGAACTGCTGCTCCAATGATTGCTCCAGTTTTGCTTTAAATGTCTTTGAGTTCATTTAACTGTAACAGGTTTCCAGTTAGAAATGCAAACTACCAATAACCATAGCAACAAAAACGTAGTGTTAATAAATATTAGCCCCTTAAAGGTGTATTAAGCTTTTTAAAGCCTTCTATAAAATATTGATCTTTTGAAACAGCTGTGATCTCACAAGATAAACGTGAGATAACGTTAAATTTGCCAAAGATACACTTTCAACATTTATATTTAAAAACGTAAAAGCTACAGCAGCTGCTAACTGCAGACATTTGTTTCCTTTCCTTCCAAAGACAATACTACAGTACGCATGGGTTACATTAACCATCTACATAATTGTTTTTAGCCCCTTTAAATCTTCTGATTAAGAGAAAGATAAACAATGTAAATAAAAACATTTAGCCTTATAACAAAAGCTAACAAATCAGCTCGTTATCTTGAACCTATTTATCCAACTTAACAATTTAGTGGTGGAGTGATAGCCCTGCACTTGTTTCCATATGTCAAACAGTGGAGATGGTTATGGACAGTGTGCTGGAGTCATGAGTTGCCACTGTGGAATGGACACATGCAGCAATTTATCACTTGTCTCTCAGCACATGTGTGGGTGGCCCGGCAGCGGGTATTATTGCAATTTGGGAGCAATTGACAGTAATCCTCTCTTTCTGCTTGTGTGAAGCTCATCATCCGCCTGCACGCTGAGAGTCATGTCTTCATAAGAGACGACCCCGAAAGCTTGAACAAAAAGCTCTATTGGTTGTAGATCAGACTGTATATCATTATCAGCTTGACGCCAACTTTTTGTTGGTGGTCCGGAGAGGGCTTTTAGAGTGAACTCGAACACATGCTCTCAAGGAAACTGAGCACAAATAGACACAGGGATAGCAGTTCCACAAAGGAATTATTTAATTTTATAGCCAAAATAGTCATCTGTATGCTTTTATAGACCAAAAGGCTGAAACATAACAGTTAGCAGCAATGGAACTGCCATTGCTTGCAACTCACAGGCCATTTAGAAAAAAAAACTCGTGCAAGAATCTACTGACCATCTCTTTGATTCAGCAGACTATAAATGAGACATGCTTTCCGTGTCTTCCCATAAATGTTGTATATCTGAGTACTTTTCTATCTGATTTGTAAAAACAAACAAGGAATATATTAAGTCACTGGCATAAACAGCAACACATCTAATGAAACTAAGCCTTTGTAGCAATGCATGTGTCTGTTCCTCAGCCTTACCCCCATCCATTCTCTTACAGAGCTGTGGTTGCCATATGCTCAGATTGACTATAATTGTTAGCTTCCTGGATCAAGTGTTCAGAGGTTTGCAGGTATTTAATATACCCTGCAGGCAGAGTTAAAAAGCAATCATGAAATCCAATTCTTCCATATAAAAACAAACGAGTGATACTCCGGGACACACTTCTATTTATAAAGCAAACACTTGCCTTCATCTTCACAATATGTCATTTAACGCCAAATACTGTGCCGAGAACAGCAAAACGTTTGATGGATGGGTTGGTTTAATGAGTGAGAAATCATTTTGATGATGAAAGGAGACACAATGTTAATGGGATTTCTTGGAGACCTCAGATTTGAAGTGGGGTTTGCAGAGCTGGAATAACTATTACATTTAGTACAGTAAAAAGCTGTGAAAAAGATAAAAGTAAACACTCTGATGTACAGAAAAGGGCAGTTTGCTATTTGTGCTCTTGCTGCATAACTTTCCCTTGGGGACAATAAAGATCTCATTTAATGACTGATCAGATGATTTTTCGCCGATATTTTCTGTGATGACAGCATGTATCATTCCTCATTTAACTGCCCTTGTGTTGGTTAGAATCCATGATGAGCTGATGAGAATGTCTTTTTGTGGTCACATTTTATCCTTTGGTTTTGTTATTATCCATGCTAGTGGCTTGGATAATAAGTTGGTATATTTGTCAGTCCGCCTCTTATTTCCAGACTGAAACATTTCAATAACTTAGGGATGTATTTTACATGACATTTTGTTGACTCTCATATTCCCCCTCAGAAAAATTAAAATAATCAACTAGCGCATTTTACGATTCTTAATCTGGCTCCATAATCAGAAAAGATTTTGTTCTTGAATATTCAGGTTTATTATCAGATACCTAGAGAACTTATTCCCATGTTATTTTAAAACATGTTAGCATACTAGCCTGCTACACTTAACTATTTTAAAAACAATCCATCACAAACAATATCATTGGGAGAGAGTTTCAATGCTAGCATTCAATAATAGGTTTATGCATATGCATAAGGTTGCAAAAATATATAGCTGTCGGAAATTGTATTTCTTTATGAATTAGTTATAATAAAGGCATGATTGAAAAGCGCTGATATATATGATTTCAATCTGATAACACATTGATGTCAATGCCAAAAAGTATAACCGGACACAATAAAACAAACCATCAATCACATATTTAAACCTTCATGTCAATCGTATTCATGCCATAAAAAACACCATAGAGCTCACATATAATAAGACGTTACGCTCTGATACAGTATCACTACAGCCACTGACTCTATCATGGAACTATTTACTGCCCATATGGCCACTGACACAGGGTCACGTCTGTGTTTCAAGTGAAACCACCAAGAGTTGTAAAAGGCCTGCATACAGGACTGGGTACAAATTCAAGCATTAGCACATTACTAATTACTGCCGGTCACTTTTAATAAATTCTTTCCTGACATATGAGTTCCAGCTCTGTAAAAAGTAAGAATGATGCATAAGGGACACATTTTAAGCGATGCTGCAGACTTTTGCTTTAAGTAGAAATCCTGAATGTATGTAATGGAATACTCTACTTTAAGATCTATATGGTTCACACCGAATACTTGGGCTTTAAGAGAATACTAAGATAAGGAACTCACACATTCACTCGGATTAAAATCAAAACCTGTCTGTATTAGCCACATTTTCTCAGAGTTATTAATTAACAAGCCGAACAGTGTAAAACTGCAGGGAGCGCTCCGTGGGTATTTTGAAAGGCTGTTTTATGTTTTATTTGTTTCCCTCACTGTTTCACTTTCCAAAACAAGTTCTGATCGGCTTTAAGTAGCCTTACAGTCACACTAAAATAACTTTGTGGAGTCCTCTTTTTATTTGTTTTAGAGGTGTACAAAACTTGTCCCCTGTGTTTATGGCCAAAACAGGCATTTATTTGCCATCACAAATGTTACAAGACCAGATGTATCTGCTTATTGTGATCCTATTAAATGTCCCAGTCTTGTTTCTGCTTTAATGCCAAGTCGGCTGAAGTTGATCTGATCCTATATGGGTCTCAGGGAGGTTTCCTAGTTACTTGTCGTATTAAAATTCTGGCGAAGAAGGAGCAGGTTAATCGCTAGCAGGGTTTGCAATAAATTGGCAGCATGCAGCTCTACAAACTACATCAACTGCACAAATTCTATTAGCTTAAAGCTAGAACACTTCTCGAAAAAAGTGCACGCATGGTGAGTCTGTACACCTTTCCCCTGTGCAGCATTTGCAAAATTGTAGATGATAAGACATAATTGCACATAAGTGTGTTTGCGGACATTTAAACAAGTCCAGAGCATTGGCATAAATCAGGATTTGTGTGAAGCTCATATACCTGCACGCTCTCACACTACAGCTTTGACGAGATACAGGTCTGAGGGAATTTAATGATGAAGGTTAGCAACCGTGAAATATCTGAGGGTGCTGGAACCCTTCTCCTCTCCAAATTGTAGACGCATACCATGCTATAAGCTCTTAGCGAGAAACGCCTTGGCAGAGCATAAAGGACTCAGTGTGCGGCTGAAATGACCATATGACTCCTGAAAATAAACAGGAATCAAATGAGGTGATTGATCGAATAAATTAACATCAGCAGCAGACAGCACACACACACACACACACACACACACACACACACACCTACACACACACACACACCTACACACACACACCTACACACACACACACACACACACACACACACTATCTCTCTCTCTCTGTTTCTCTCTGTCTTTAACACGAACACACTCGAGCTCATCAGCTCCAATGACCTGCCTTGTAGAAAAGCACACTTGTTGCTTTTTGCTCCTGTTCTAAGTCTGTGGAGCAATTAAGGCATAAAATTGCTCCACAGCAGTCTGGTTTGTTGAAGCTTTTGCCTGCCTGCTTGTGATAGACATAACTGCACAATTGAACATGCTGTGCTTGATTGCAGGACTGTTGATTCATAATCCTCGCTCCATGTAAATTCATCTGAGCTGATTTCTGCACACTTGTCATTTGCTTAAGACATCATACCTGCTACTTGCAGATTGAAAACCGTTTATATTTCCATCCAGGACATAATGTTACCTTATCAGATAGTGTTGAAGGCTTTTATAGTCATTTTAGAAAAATGTGTATAGTACTTAATAAACACTTTCCTGTATCACAGGATTTGTACTTGCTTTGTTAAAATGTTGTCTCATGTTTTTTTTTTTAACAACATAAAAGTAGTTTTACACTGTAGGCTGTTTTGATATTAATTAAAGTGATAACTAATAGATAAAGGAAACATCTGATATTGAGTCTTTATGTGACAAATCAGCAGGTTTTTTTTTTATTTTTTTCGAAAACTAAGAGGCTCATTTGAAAAGACAGCAGCATGTTGCAAAACTGATTCGTCTTTTCTGACTGATTTAGTTATTCTTGCATGATCTTCATAAAAAAGTCTGTCTCATTATTTCAGCTACTTGTGGCAATGTTGTTTTTCTTCCTTTAGTTTTTGCCTGAAATACAAAACTTCCAATCTGATGAACCTGCTGCTGGTCGGAGCCTTCTGAAAATTAAGACAAGACCTTAACACATGCATACACGCCCCTCATTCCCGCCCCTCACTGCTGCTCGCCTGTGTGGTTTATTGAAATCTCTTCCTTGCTCTGTCGGATAGCCCCGGCCTCTGGGGTAACAAGATAGATGTAAACAACCAATTATTGGATAGGCCCTCATTCACATCCCTCTAACTAGTATAGACACACCGGTTCTGGCTTTAATAATTCCTTTGCATGTCTGTCTAAAAGAATGTTACTCATCAACCCCTTGTTGTGCCTGTCTCAAGTCACTGTGCGTAGAAAATAAAAGCCATATCCCTTCAGTCCCAACATATATGCATTGCAACACACACCAAAATACACATCTTGCAGTAATCAGCTCAATTAGTGCAGGTCCTGGTGTAGAGCAGAGGGAGGTTGTGAAAATAAAGGGGTTGGCTATTAGGAGAAATGTGATCTTCATTCATCAGCGGCTGTAATAATGACTGTTTCCCTCTGATCAAACTGATGCATGGAAACAAGGAGTTTACAAACTCTGTCAAGGGCCAGATCTGCCCAGTGCTCGTACACACACACAAGCACTGGGCAGATTCTTTTATTTTTTTTGTACAATTTAACTTACAATTCTTGAAATTCTCTTGAATTTGTTCTGATTTGCCTTCACTTTAAAAAAACGTCTTTCCTCATCATACAACTTGATGCATTCTATAGTACAAAAATAACAGGACGTGATTGAGAGAACAGGATGAGGATGATGGGAAGCTTTTTCTTAGGGATGGAATATTTTGAGTGTTTTTTTTAACCAAGGATGCCAAAGATTCCTATATAACACTTTTTTTTGTTTAATAGTTTTACTAGTTTAATCTGAGCTGGATTTTAGTTTTGAAGTGATTACAACTAAAACTAAAAACCATTTAGAAACCAATGTGAGACGCTCATTGCATGGGCATAAAGAGACCCCTTATGGCCCCCATGTAGAGCTCTGAACCCTGTTTTGCTGCATCTGCCCCCATCATCCCCTAAATCTATCCCAAAGTCAGTTCTTCAACCAATAGGGCTATACTGCAACTTTGCACACAAAAACATTATACCTATAGATCTAACACTGCTTCCAATTACTTTTAAAGAACAAGTTCAAAAATATGTTTGTCAGTAAAATGTATGGACACGTTAGGTTATTTGGCACACACCAGAAGAATCTATATTAAGAGTCAAAACGGGACGCTACAACCGCAGAGTGAAACAGTGAGTGCATTGTGAGAGTTGTGTGTCTGTGTGTTAGATGGTGGGAGCTGATAAGTTTTTTTATCTAACATCAGTTTTAAATGACTCGTCTGTCAAACTGTGCAGCTAAGAGGCGCTCTTACGTTCAGTCATCGGCCTCGCGCCTCTGCGCACGAGCTTTCTTTGAAGCTGTCTGAATCAATTATTTCATAGCTTATTTGCAGCACTATATTATCATTATTTATGACATCGCAATTATTTTTTAACAGATCGGATTATTATATTTATTCAGTTTTTTTTCTTTTTTTTTTCTTTTACATTTTCTGTGTGATCAAATGTTTTCCTGTGAGAAGTAGCCCAACGCTTAATTTTGCTCGCTATCAATTTCAGGCGGGCCTCGTTCCCCTGACGATCAGCAGTCAGCCTAATGCCTTAATACTGTGTGAACTGCGCTTCAGGCCAAACCCAAGACAATTTATTAAACACAGGGAGAACACAACGCGGAAACAGGGATCAGGCTCATCTTACAGGACTCCACATCTCTACTGATAAACTCACTTCATAATTGCAGGAAATGGTTCCTTTCAAAAAGCTACACTTATAAGAATAGACTTATAGGCCTCACGACGGGAAATGATTGATTCATTGATCAGTCGATTTCTAAGCCCCTGATATTTTGCAGCTCATGACTCAGATGTGTTGCTGCTGAAACAACATTTAAAAAAAAATGTGATGATGATAGTGTAAAACGCTTGTCATTAGATGAAAGGAATAACATTAAGAGGAAAGCGAATTACCACAAACATTACACTTTTTAATTCAGACATTTTTTTGCTGCCTGCCTTTTTATTAGACAAGCGTCAGAAGTTCAATTTGGCTTTAAAGTTTAGTCTGTGCTTTTCATGGTGCACGGGTAATATGATGTTAGGAGATGAAAGCTGTTGAAAGTTCTGTGTGTGTGTGTGTGTGTGTGTGTGTGGGGGGGGGGGGGGGGGGGGGTGTACATGTGTGTCTTTGGAGGCAGCAGTGTGCAGTGATGTGATCCTTAGTGTCTGTAATGAAGAGGTCCCATGGTGAGGCGATAGAAATCTAACAACAACACGACAACACACGGCTGTATATGCTCAACATCTTGCCATTTTTCACTAAGTTTGAGGCAGTAGTCCAAAAAAAATTATAGATTTTATAACTGGTAGTTCATTTCCAAAGTTGTTCACCTTTGATTTTTCCTAATAATTACATTTCAAAATGTACTTTTCTATAGAACTCTTCTTCTAACCTGATTGGGATTTTAATCATCCATCAAGCTAAACACAAAGAGAGAGTTTAGTCTCACCGGTGCGCTGCAGGTTTTGATTCCGCTTTTTCTTCTCCTCTGCACGGCAGTCTCTCCTCTTCCTCCTCCTCCTCCTACTCCTCCTCCTCATCATCTGCTCTCCGTCCAACAAACTCCTCAATTCTCACGAGCGCTTTAGACCCTGCACACTTGTCATTCTGTGCGCTCCTGCCGTCATCGCCTCACACTTAAAGTCTAAGTTCCATCTTTTTCTATCACACATTCAACAAATAAGAAAACCTTATCATACAGTCATATCAGCTTAAAAAAGTGATAATGAACAATATACCACATAAATAATTAATTAAATGTTTCATTTGAATTCGAACAAAACCAGCATTTGCGAACTTTATGCGCAATCTTGAGCACAGATTTCATAGATGCATTTTTTTTAAATTATTATTTTATAACTACTTTCCGTAACGCCACCGCCCCTCGTTGCGTTTTAGGTCTTACGGTGTTTTTTGTTTCTTATTTTTTGTAATAATATGTATTTGTTCTAAATGTTAGGGATTTTTACGCGTACATTAATAGTCAGTTATTTTGCCTTTTTCATTCACTTGTAAACCTACATTAAAGTTATTCAGGTAAAGTTGGTTCTCATAGTTTCGTTTGAAAGGAAACTAGAGGTAATCTGAAATCCAATGTCTCCTTATTAATTTGAGATGAGACGATATATATTTTCCTCCCGGTCTAGAAAATTAGATTTAAATTACTTGTTTGTATTTGTTTGTTTCACTTAATATCAGCTTCAATTAGCAGGTCACTTACTTTTCACAAACTTTTCATCAAACTCTACCCTATACTTGTCGTTCTCTTGATTAAAAAGGTGAAGTTGAACTTTAAAGCTCCTGCAAATCTTGATTGATTAGTATAACCGCTCGAGGCTTGAAGACAAACTTGAACAGACTCTGTGCACTCTGGCGCCATCCTTCCCCCAGCTGCGGGACCTGTGCGCCTCTCCTCCTGCTCGCACTCCCAAAGCCCCGCGCTCTTTGGCTGCCCGGGGTGTCCGTCAAAGTGAGGGGGAGAAAGAAAAAAACTGTTTTAGAAGAAAAATCTGAGCAATATTTCTGTTGGGAGGCGGGCTGCTGGTGAATGGAACAATCGAGTTGACTTCGCCAGGGAGCCACCTCAAAGCGTCTCAGGTTGCTTTGAGTGACAGCGTAACCATGGAGAATAATTTGACTAAGGCTATTGTCTTATCCTCACCATCCCCGGGTCAGATAACCGACCAATCAGAGTTCATATGATCGCTTGTCTTGCCAGCTTAGAATAATATTATTAAAACGAGCTAGCGAGCACGGTCTCTGGGAGAAGGTTATGTTGAAACGCCAAGGAAAAGGTGGAGGAGGACGGTGTAGGAGCGGCGTCGTTCTCTCTTTCTCAACAACTTTAAGAGGATTTGTCGCCTGGGGTTCCGTATGGCTGAGTAGACTTCAGTTTACTCCACAACACGCTGTTGGATTTTACATTTAACCTGAAGCTGTCTGAAGTTTAAGTCTATTTTGGGACCTTTTGTCACTCGTGGACTTAATGCGTTTTGATTTAATGTAAGACTGGGGCTGAGCAACGTGGAAGTAAGGCACAATATAATCTGTATTGATTTACATTGTCGCCATGTCCATGCTTCCGACGTTTGGTTTTACGCAGGAACAAGTGGCGTGTGTTTGCGAAGTCCTCCAACAAGGAGGGAACATCGAGCGGCTGGGGCGCTTCCTCTGGTCGCTGCCGGCCTGCGAACACCTCCACAAAAATGAAAGCGTCCTTAAAGCAAAAGCCGTCGTTGCCTTTCATCGGGGGAACTTCAGAGAGCTCTACAAGATCCTGGAGAGCCACCAGTTCTCTCCGCACAACCATCCGAAGCTGCAGCAGCTGTGGCTCAAAGCGCATTACATCGAGGCGGAGAAGCTGAGAGGCCGCCCGCTCGGCGCCGTGGGGAAGTACCGTGTCCGCAGAAAGTTCCCCCTGCCCCGCTCCATCTGGGACGGAGAGGAGACGAGCTACTGCTTCAAAGAGAAGAGCAGGAGCGTCCTTCGGGAGTGGTACACCCACAATCCTTACCCTTCCCCTCGAGAAAAACGAGAGCTGGCCGAGGCCACGGGACTTACCACCACCCAGGTCAGCAACTGGTTCAAAAATCGACGGCAACGAGACAGAGCAGCGGAGGCGAAGGAAAGGTAAGAGGAAATATACAGATACAATTGAATATATCTTAAATATATGGTTGATACTTAGTATTTATGTCAATAGCTTCAACCTAAAATGGAAAACAATAACTCCAGAAGACACCATCCGTATTAGACTACTTCTGTGTGTTCACCCACATCTGGCAATTTATAGGAATGATTAAATATTTATAGATTTGTAGTTCTTCAGAAAAAATGTCCCAGCTCACTCCACACAACTGTGTTTGTTCAATGCTAATTATGCGAGATGCAGGAGCTTTTCAAACGATTACGTTAAGTTTGCACTCACTTCCATCACTGTTCTGATGTTTGAGATTTAGGCCGTGCTTAAAAGTTGAAAGGTTTATTAAAGGGTTGTTGTCAGATAAAATGCAAGGATAAACGTTGTGTTTATCCCACTTATACATTTAGAAAAGACATCACAGGATCAGAGTATTTCTCCCTCCAGATATTTGGAAGAACAGATGAAAAAAATCTGAGAACACGTTAAAACGACGTTTTGTGGTGTAATTGATGTGGCAGTCCTTGTAGCCTCCATATCAGCCTGGCTGACGTTTCATTAGTAGTAGTTTGTACATTTCAAAGTTTGGAATTGACACAGACAGGCGAGCAGAGAGGTTTCTGGAGACGTGTTTCAGTCAGGTGTTCTCTGGTTTGGTGTCTTCTTTCAGCCTCTGGCCACTAATTCGGGCTGAAAGCTACACGTAAATCATGTCTTCCCACTGAGAGGACCTTACTCATCACTGCACACATAAACTACGCTGAACGTAACAAATACACGTTCAGCAATAATTAGGCCTGTCAACCCAGGCTGAGAGTTAGCTTTCTTTGATAAACGTCTTTCCTTACAGGTCACCATGCTTAGTTACAGCCATTCACCATTAGCACATAGTCAGTAGTCAAATAGATTTATTGTCTTCAGTAACTGTGCACAACGGCAGTCATTTAACCCTGCACTGCTGGTAAATGACTGATAGCAGTAATTATTTCCAATAGTCCACTTACTGATTGTTTTATCCTTGTGCACGTGCGCATGATTGATGCGTAAATAAATAATCAGACTGAATATTTAATGGTTTGTATTGGAGATGCTTATTGCTACTGTAAACATGACGCAGCTTAATTAATATCCCAGGCTTAACAGTAGCGCGTGTGCGCGCGTGACAATGAAAGAGACAGTGTGTGTTTAATGTTTCTTCCAAACAAAATTGTGTTGTTGTTGTTTTTTTCCACAGCGTTTCTTCTTCTTTTAAACATTTACTATCAGGCTGTTTTTTTTCCTTTTTCTTTTTTTCTTTTTAGAAGTAGTAGTAGTATAGCAGCAACACGTATTGTTATATTATTTTAATCATTATAGTGTTGGTTCATTGTTTCTGACGTGCACTCACCTGTATCATTTTTCTTCCTTTTTACAGAGAAAACAACGAGAACTCCAACACTAATAGTCATAACCCATTGACCTCGTCCATGAATGGAAATAAATCTCTTTTAGGGAGTTCTGACGACGACAAAACTCCTTCAGGGACACCGGATCACACGTCCCAGAGCCCGGCCCTGCTCCTCGGCCCCAACAGCGGTTTATCCTCCCTGCACGGCCTCGCGCCCCCGCCGGGACCCAGTGCCATCCCGGTACCGGGCGGTGCAGACTCGATGCACCATCACCACTCTTTGCACCATGACACCATACTGAACCCTATGTCTTCGAATCTAGTGGACCTTGGCTCTTAAAAGAGCCGGCACAGAAGGGAGACAGACAGTAACATTTTGGATAATACATTTAAGAGGTCGTGTGAGATAAGCTACAAGCAATTACGGTAAAAAAGGGCAACGCAGACGGACTTGAACACTGCGAAAAAAGCCACCTCAACAACACTTTTAGTCTCACATTCAGCCTTTTAAAGTCTGTTTGAACAAGTAGGGAGATCTGCTGGTGTGCAAAAACCCCTTCTTTACAACCAAATTGAACATGTTTCTGGAATTTTCTGGCAACAAATCTCAAGGAAGAGCACTTCAGACATTTTTTCAAAAATATGCCTATTTATAACAGGAAACGTTTTGGCATGGGGGGACAAGACAGATTTGTAACGACAGAACATTTTTTCAGTGGTTGTGCAGACACAATGTGAGGAGGATTTAGGTCGTTTAAAATAAAAAATAAATAAAGGGGAAAAAAACGTATTTTACCGGACTGTAAAAACGTGACTTGTTATATTGTTGAACAATTAAAATAAAATGTCTTAATTCTTTTTACTATCACCATTGTAATTTTAGTTGTTTAGATTTTGTCAACAGACTCTAAAGGCACCGAGTTTAAAGCACCACATCACCTGTTTGTTTACAAAGGGGTTTTAAAAGAGAGCCATAAGATTTTTATTTTTTTTTTAAAGAATGTCATTTCATGAGGGGTGGGGAGGGGGGGGGTGTTATGATATGCTCAAGTGTTTTATAAGATCCGCGAGAGGAGAAATATCTTAGTCTCTTGATATTATTTGCATTGTCGTTGGAAAGAGACTGCATGTAAACGTTGCGAGAAATGATGAAACATAAAACATTCAACTATAGTTTCATATATCCTTTATAATAAAAAGACAAAAAGAAATACGTGGATTAAAATCGAGAATTTCTTTGAAAATGAATCCTTCTTGGCTGTTCCTCTCTGTCTCTGTATGAAGCAACAGTTTGTTTCGATATTTGTCTGTTTCGTCGCTCTATCTTTACACCATTCATCTATATGACATTTGAAAAGTATGATAGTAAAACAAACGTCCCCTCACTTGTTACTCGCAGAAACATGTTTATTTTTTATTTGACGTTATTTTACATGCACCAGAGTATTATAACCTATAGGCTATAAAATTGCAGCCAACGTGAAATAACGTCCATGTTGTATATTTCTAGTGGCCTTCCATACTCTGAGCCAGATTGACCGTCATCACGTTGTGGCACTGTTTAAACAGAAAGCATTACTGTAGAGCTCTTACTGTAGCTTTTGACATATGCGCCTGCTCTAAGAATGGGGACATTGTCCTTTATGTGTGGACCAATCTGCCCGCGGGTATAGGTGTCGATATTATCAGACAGAAATGGGGCCAAGGAAGTCAAGAAGGGGAGGGGAGGATGTTCTAACTATTGCAGGTCAAATGAAATTTCTAAAACTGCGTCAAAAAGTAATAGTAGCCAGTGTAAAGTGTACAGTTGCGTATCATTTTGGTGGATTAAGGACACATTTTAAATGCTGATGTTTTTCTTTTTTTTTGTATCACGTGTAGGACTACAGAAATTATAATGTTATTGAATAATTAAAAAAAACCTTGCAACTTAACATCAAATTTCACCGAGGGAATCTAAACCCTATTTTAAAAAGGACGAAAAAACAACACTCTAATAGACTTAATTATGTGGCACGTGCCATTAGCCTGTACAGGCGAAGCTGGGCGAAATGTGCACGAGCTTCTCCAAGCCGGGAAACCTTGATTTCTTAGTGATGACACCTTATCTGTCCGCGCGCGGCTCAGGAGAACAGAATTACCGTATGTTTGACGGAGGAGGGGAAAAAACACGACACAGAAGTGGAAACGAGCGTTGAAAGAAGACACTTTGTTAGAACAGCCTCTGCTACACCTCCATCCATCCATCCAGCCAGCCACCACCACAGCAAGTCTGCTGAGTTCGCGCCTTGCTGACAATGAGCCTTTATCAACAACTTTTCTACCACTCTTATTTCATTTATATGGGCTGCGGAACTTGGTGGCATTTTATTAAGATACTAATAATTATCACTGCAATTATAACATTATAGTGTTTACAACATTAAACACAGTAATAGCTATTTTCCCCATAGTTTACCTTCGTTATATAGGCCTATCCGTGTTAAGCTTTTTTGCTCTCTTTTTTTTCACAACAGTACACAATGGCCAAAAAAATCATTGAAACGGGGATAACTATTTTATTTCATAACTCAGAGGTACATTTATGAAACACCGGGGCTCATTAATAAGTTAGGCCTATCTTGTTGGGTTTTGTTTAAAAAGTGTACTTAAACAATGTGTCAACTTAGATGTCATTAGAGACAGAGGATCACTCGTACATCGTTGGGTACAACCTGTGGCGCATGAAGGTCAATTACATACAACCAAAAGCCCACACATAGCAATTAACAGGACTTCAGTGAGTGCGGCTCTACTCAAAACAAGCATGTAACAACAGCAGCTTGCGAGCAGACAAAACATGGAATAGTTGGTCTCCCACCAAACCAACTCGGTAACCCTACAAGAGCTCTGATTTTCCTCTCTCTCTCTCTCTCTCTCTCTCTCTCTCTCTCTCTCTCTCTCTCTCTCTCTCTCTCTCTCTCTCCCTTTCTCTCCCGTTTCTCATACGAAAAGAAGTAAACTAGATTTGGCATTGTGAGTGCGCCATGTGTGAGAGGAGGGGATAGAGAGAAAAGCTATTAAACGATTTTTGGGCAGAAGATGTGAGGAAAATCCGCGAGCGTTTAAGTAAAGTCCTAACAAGGCTCTTCGGTTATAAACGCCGGTTTGATTCTGCCAAGCAGGCTTATCGGAACAATGGCCTCCAGCTGAAGCAGATGAGTCAGGAGAAACAGCAGGACAGGTGTGAACTGGACTTGAGTTCTGCATGGCACTAATTCATCTGCAGGGGTTTAATCTCTTAACAATTTACAAACTGTGAGGATGTCTTAGTCGGCTAACAATTAGTCTTGTAGAGAGTTATAGAAAACACATCCTGGCCTCGTAAAGATCAAACAGCCTGCATGTATGTACAAACCATAGAATTAAGAGATCTGTTACTTTAGAACTAGAAATTAAAAACCCAAATCAGCGTTAAAGTTTCACCTCCAAAGTTGATGTAAAACGCATATGAGCTCTTTAGTAAACGAACCCGCTTTCTGATTGTGAGACTATTCATTAAATCCACCGTATCGATTAACTGCCATAAATAGCGCAGTGCTCTTTTTATAATCTACTACACAGAAGCGATATCGTGGGTTTCAGCTGAAAAATATATTTCTAGACCTATAGGCCTATTCCCTGAGCAATGTTATCCAAACTTTATTATTAAAAAATAACCTATAGGTGTAAAAGGCTCTTATATTAGGCTATTTGCATCGCTTTAAATAGGCTATAGATATTCCACTAATTTCTTTTAACCCTTTAATGTTGTTTGGATTCATTATGGAAACTGCTTTTTTTGTCTTTTTTATTTTTTCTCTGCCGCTATTATTTAGAATAAAAGAACGCAAACAGATATAAACTACAAATGTGCATTTGTTGTTTAGTTTATTTACGTAAGCATTTCATAGCTTACGTAAATGTAGTATATTACTGTTTGTTGTTGACATCGCCATATTATTATTAAAATCATTAAGATATTAGGATATGTAATTAATTAGAGATTCAAGATTTTATACAAGAGGTCCTTCAAAGTAAAAAATATCCAGCTGTTTGATATAGTGACTGTAGTAGAGTTGATTGACAAAGCAATCATTATATAAAGTTTTAAAAAAAAACTTTCTCTAACTGGTAAACTCTAAACAAATGAGTATTGTTGGCCAAAAAAAAGCTGCATATTTTTATGTACAGTGTGTGTGTATATATATATATTAGAGGTTGTTAGCACACTCTATAGGTACAGTGATGGCTTTTATAATGTGACACATTATTGGTCCCAGTGGGGTAATTCACTTTTCACTTAGGCCCCCTTAAGGGAGGTCAGGGGTCAAATGTCTAAAGCAGCTGCCCCTGAAACTGGAAGTTACTTGCTGTATTGCTTAAAGAAACTTTGGCAGAGCAGGAACAAAGATCGAGTTTTTTCAAAACCCAGAGGCAGTTCAAAGACGGAATGTACTCTTCTTAAAACAAATTATTTTACTGTCCAAATGTGCAGCAAGTGTCAGAGCTTACACTGTCCACATAAATTGTCACACATCTTAAACTAAATATGTGTAAAGATGGCAATATTTAACACAACAACTATTTCTGAAACTAAGGAAGGCATTAGGTGTGAACAATTCACTGTTAATACCACTTGTTACCTACAAAGGGTGCTGGTTGTACTAACAAGGAAGTGAGACAGCTGGGATTTACATTACTGATATAGTGTGACTGCAGAGTGAAGTGTTAGAGGACCGAGAGGAGAGTCAGCTGCTGGCACCGTCATTACAGCTCTGCTCATACATATACTGCATGCCTATTCTTTTTCACTCAAACTTGCCAGCATTCTAAAAGAAATGTACCGCTTTATTCAACCCCCATATATTTTCATTATCAAGATATATGGAAAAAATTCAATACATATCAGCCTGGATTAACTTGTCTCTGCGTATAGCAGACATAACTCGTTTTGATCCATTCCTTTTTTTTTCATTAAAAAATCAGATTCAAACACCAAACTTTGCAAACATTACAGTAGACTAACTCGTCTTTCCTGGGTGCCAGAACATCTAAACCACCCAGGAATAACATGTTTAAAGTGAAAAACATCTTTCATGGTCTAAAAGCTGCAATGTCATTTTCGAGGGAAGAAGCAATGCAGAAAACATCTTTCTGCAATATGGGTTGATGCGAAAATACCAAATTGACCTGCTCCTGACATCATTTTGAAAATGAAGTTGGTATCAAACATACAATTAATAAAAACAAATGTTAATAAGATTAATATTCACTTGTGTATTCATGTCACACTCTTTACATTTGCAGATTAATTTTTAAAAGCAGCTTTGAGTTTAATATAAAAAATTATTTCACAGCATCTATTTGTAAATGCCTGCTGAGCTGAGGGACATTGTGGCTTACTAATAAGTATAACAGGGATTTGTACGGTTCACAGACAGACAGCAATATACTGATGCAGTAATGCAGACAGACAGGGTTTTTGTTCTCAGGCAGAGATTGATGAAGTCATGCATATTTTCAGGCCAAGAACACCCAAACAAACAGCCGAATAATGTTAGAGAGCATTAGTAGTATGATAGCTGTTTGCATCCCAAATGCATGTTTTTTATGCCACACTGTAAGTAAAATACTGATTTGGGGTAAGCTTCAGCCTTTAGTCATTAAGGGAATTCAACATACACTCAGGCAATCTGAATGCCGTCAAGATAAGCTCTATTTTTAAAACTGCACAAGTATCAACATAATCAATGATGTGATTTATTATTTCTACCTTCTTATCAGCAGAAACAGCTGCTGCTTACATCAAATACAAAACCTCTTTAGCAAACTTGCAAACAAATATATTTTCAATTACGATCAGCTTACGCAAACAGTCGAGAAGTGGCATTAAAATGAATTTCAACAAATAATAACAACAATAACAGACTTTACCGTGAAACAACAATATCATAAATATAACACAATTACTGACAACATATACTTACCTACATTTTCTAACTTAAAAGTATCTTTATTCATTTTTGCTTTTCGTGTTGTGATTATTGATGGCCACATTGATTTCAGCCTTCCCTCGGCCATTAACATTTTTGGTGGATCAGGTGTGTCCCATAAAACAGGATAAAACGGCAGGGGGTTTGGAGAGAGAGGAGGAGGACGGGGGCACGGTGTAGAGTTACGGTCAAAAAAGAGAGAGAGAGGGACGGCCAGGGGAGTACGAGCATTAATGCACTCCCTGTGTGCTGGACGCATACAGTTACAAAACACACACACACTCTTACAAACACATATGCACACAGTGGGTGACCTTTGCTCGAGTGAAAGGTCAGCTGACTGACCGAGGCCTGACTTCCACCACTGTAACCGACTCCAGAAACCTGTCACAGATCCAAAACTAAGAGTTCAGGTGAAGACTTGGTAACTTAGATTTAGTAACACATTTCATTCTCAAAAGTCTAACACTGAAAAAGAAGAGTTACATTTCAGTGCCCCTTGGTACTAGTATATTCAAGTAGAGCAGAATAAACTATTATCACAGAAACAAATAAAAAAACATATAACATTTAGAAGATAAGATTTCTTACTTTTACAGCGTTAAATGCATGTATACATTGTATAAAAACTGAGCCCTCATAATTGAGTTTAATGTAAATGGGGAAAACATGAACAGGATAAATGAACCCTTGAAGTCTAATCATGAATATAAATAAAGTTTTCATGTTAATCAATGGATAATAATTCATTATGGTGAGCAGTATTTGTGAATATTTTCTATGTCTCTTAGGCATTTTCTTTCGTCATCATTTTTTATATTAAATATTTTATGTAACATTGATTGTTCAAGTGTACTTTAAAGTGTGGAAGCAGTTTATTACTCTATTTATACAGCTTTGTAACTCTAAATATGTGGACTTAAGGCCTTTCCAAAAGAAATGTTAACAAGTTTTTCTTAAAGCATGTGTTGGTGTAAAGTTTAAAGAACTAAGTGGTACATTTTTGAATCAGTATTGCTTCACTCGGTTGTATGTACTGCGTCCTTGTATGTGTGGGTCCGTGTGTGTGTGCATGTGTGGGTCCTGCATCCATGTGTCTTTGTGTGCACTAGGGGTTAAGAAAGGCTCACCTGGGCTTTTCCCTCTACTGTAAATTGCTGGATGGGAGACAGACACAGGCTGTTCTGATCGCATTAGGTTCACTCGGATGGTTTTTCCAGCTATTGTCACCTGACACCGCTCCATTAAATCTGTCCAGCCTAAAGATTAACTACACTATTCTTTATGCTTTCACTGGGTGTTCACACTGAACTCAAAGGGCAGGTTAAATCATGCACAAGATTTTCATCGTGAGCTGTATTTTATGTTCGGCCTATCCAGCTCTTTACTTGATGTTAGATCAGCTAGCAGCGCAGAGTGTCACGAAGATAAATCGTTTTAAAGTCTATCCATTCATTATGTGTGTGTGTGTATATGTGTGTGTGTGTGTTTGGGGGGGGGGGCATATATCATATTAGTAAAGTGTGGAGAAATTAAGAAGTAAAGCTTTAACTGTATAAACAACTTTTTGTCACTCTATCTCATCTTCAGTTGTTTCCCAGCGGTCCTCCATGACATGCATGACAACATTGATCATGCATTTAATACTGTTATCATGACGCGTTTCAGATAGTTCACGAAAAAATATGTTTATACTCAGTAGGCCTATACATGTATGTACACACAAACATACTGCTGTATAACATACTTCCTTGAAAATACATCTTTGTTTCCAACCTTGGGAAATGATACAGCAGAGAAAAGTCAGCAAACACACATCTATTCTTCACAGCTGAGTGGTAAAAAAAAAACCTCTGGATGTAAGTAGCACCTAATGAAGAACTGGGTCAGGCTTGAAATGTTGTGTTTTTAAACGCATTAAGTAGATAAAAATAGGTTCAGTTTTTTGGAGCTACACTGTTCGTTCTACTAACCCACTGTTATTAATGTTGGGTCTCTGGAAATGTTAGAACAAAGAGTATGGTCTTTACAGTTCATTTGTTTAGAATAGAAATAGAGATCTGACAGATTTAAAAATAGCCTTTTTTACCAGAATGCATGTGAACACTTTAACTTCCTGTTAATATTAAAGTAACATTGTCTTTGTTACTCTGTTATGCGACAGTATTGAACAGTTACAAGGTTTCCTCTCAGTAGTGATTTAAATAGGGTCGATATTACACGCCTGAGCTCCAGACTTTTAAAAATATGTTATACAATTTTTTGAAGGAGGTTCAGTGTTAATGCAGACTGACATTAACTACTCCTACTAGCATTTGCATGAACTTATCTCTTTAGTAAATCTCAATTTTATGAAAGGCTCTGCCACTCATCAAATGCTAATGTTAGTTTTGTTTAGCAACATGAGACTTAATACAGAGGTGTAACACCAGTAAGAAGGCTCAGTTCTAAAAGACAGAGATAGTGTATGCTTAAGACAGTTAGTTATTCATTGTTTTTCATGCTATTCCAGGGGAAACAAGTCAGTGCTTTTGAATTCTACTTGACAGTTACATGATGCTATTCCAACTAAAGTAATCTGTCTTTTTCTTACTTTATACACCAGTGCCAACAATTATATTGCATGTACCTTTAGAGTGTTTTTATTTAGCCCATGTTAAGTTGATGTATTGTCTTCTTTTTTGGAAACATTTTACCTAATAAAAGAATTGGAAAAAGGTGATAACACTTAAACAATAACTCGAGAAAAAAATAGATGGGTTCTTGAACCTTCAAGCTTGTACACTAGTCAAACAACATTTTTTTTTTTCATCTCTCATTCACATCTTGCTCTGTGCTTGTCCTTCCTCGCTCAAGAGTACAGGAAGGGAGCTTCCCTCTCATTTGGATCAATCAGTATCCGTGTTGATTGTGCACACTGGGTCTGTTTCAGTGTCTAAGTGTGTACACTGCAGGTTTGTCTGTTTCCAGCTAAACACACTAACGGGTTCAACCTGCCAGACGGTTGACTCAGCACGGTGTGTGTGTGTGCATACACTTCTATGTCTGCATCAGACAGAAACATTTAATAACCTTATGTTTTGTTAAACTCCCTTGTATGCGAGGTAGGTATATGACAGAGTAAATGGTAGAGCATGTCATTTAGAGACAGAAACCTGAATACACTTTATAGTTTAATGAATAATATGAGTGTGGCAACTGCCCGTGTGCAGACTGCAGAGTGTCACACATAAATTGTTTTAGTTTGTACCACTGATCATTCTATAACATCATTCAAAGTTTGTCAGAAAATTATTAAAATAGGTCAGGTTTGTGAAATGTGTCTTTTTACATTTGAAAAATAATATGATCTTATTGCTCCTACATGCACAGTGACCTGAGTTTTAGATGCGAAGATGCCAACTAACTTCCACGCTGTACAGACACACACTGTCACACTGTGTTAACGCCACTTAGTTCTGTGTACATTTGTCTTTAGAGTAACAAAACCTCAGCACAGACATGATGAGAGGGAACTATTTGTTTTTTCTCCATTATTTAGAGGACAGCAGCAAAGTTTAAAGCAATTTTGGCAGTTTGAACCGAACACTGCTCCCACCTAGTGATCATTAAGTGTAACTGTAAGTGTTTAAAGAAGCGGGGAAAAGAACTTGTTTGTAGTGGTGAAAACAAAACAAAAAGAGTGGACCTGCTTGGTTCTGAAACTGCATCAAGTGCACTAAAGTGAAGGAAACAGAAAAAAACTCAAAAGACTTAACAGCGTTTTCACCATCTATGAAAGTACTAATGAGTGTGGTATCAAGACAGGAAAATGGCGAAGACACATTAATGACTATGTATTTTTGGAAGCAGCCGAATTTTTGGCAACAGTTCGAGTCCTAAAAAAAGTTCCCAAGGGGACAAGAAAGTGTTTCATATCAAAGAAACCTTCATCATACAGGCTTGAGAAAGACAGCATCTACACATCTTTATCAGCTCTATAAATGTTTTTTTCTTCTAGTAATACATGGTCCAATGCCTTTGTTTTGCACCAGTGTGGTACATAGGAAAATAAAAGTATTACATGTGATTCTGATAAGAGTTTCAGATTATCTGTTTTTCTTAGTAAAAACAAAAACTTCTTCATCACAAATAATCCCAAATTTCCCCATTGGGGATCAATAAAGTTATATCCTAATCTTTACCATTCACAAAAGTCCGTTTTATCCTTTCAATGTCAGTAAAGTAAAAAGTGATTCCTACAGACTGACTTTCATGCATTATGAAAAGTAAAACTCAAGCTGAATAAATCTTCCATCATCTTTCCTACTTGAAATTAGGAATGAACGTGAATCACTACACATTTTACTCTCACACTTAAGGTAGCCTTCATGTTGCTCCTCAGAGTATTCAAACTACAGTGTGTTAAAGTGAAAAGGAGAAGTTGTCAGAAAAGGATGCTGTCACATGTTGTCACTGGTGGATATTCTAAAAGTAGTAGTCCTCAATGTCTTTCAAATACCTATTTTTTCAGTTTTGTTTTCATACTTGAGGTAAATGACCATAAAAATAACAAAAACATCTCTACAGTCCTCGATCTCCTCTCCCTCCTCATGATAACTTACACTCGACTGGTTTCAAAGCTGTGGACTCCTCGTTGTGTTTTTTTTTCTCACCCTCAGAAGTGGCAGCTGCTTAAAGACATTTTTTCTCGTTGTTGCCGCTCTCTTGCTGCTTGATTAGCTCCTCTGCTGCACTCCAAATGCTGCTGGGTTTCAGCCAGAGCAATTTGAGAAAGAGAAATGCAGAAAACATGCCACGGGTGTAATTTCATGACACAATTGGGTGTGTGTGTTGGTGACCTCAAAGCTTCTGTTTACACCATTTGTGATTTATAGTACACTTGACTTGACATACACACACGTAACTACTGGAATGGATCTAGAAGCCATGAATAGCATTAGCAGCTTGTGTAGACACCAGAATAATCCACAATAGACCAAATGTCTACAATGAAGAGCTGTGTAAGGTCTTCTGAGTGAAACCATACTGTCCTTATTCATTTCCATCTTATCTGAAGTTAAATATTCAACCTTGAGTTCATGATGACCCCTGGTGGTTGAAGTTAGAATTTTAAACTATTACAGCCTTCAACATTGCCTTTAATTATGAGCAGCAAGTAATTAAGTTTCAGAATACAATATGAACCATATATTGAATGAATGAATCATATGTTCATGACATGTAAGATTTACACTTTCTGTTTTTCAATCGGACACACTTGTTAAGAGTTGTTCATCTCATTGCCTGTTTTCCTCATTTATTTTTGATGAATCTATTACTAATAACAAAGCAAATATTGACTAGGGGATGCATCAGCTATTTGTTTGTTCAGAGGGCTGTGATGATAATTATTTCAAGTTTCTTCACAGAGCAGCAAAGTGAAGCTGTCGTGCTGACCAAAAACCTAAATCATTCCACAAAACCAAAATAAACAGCTAGATGCTGCATATTTCATTCACACAGTTGTATCTAAAATCCTTCCTGAAATAATAGATGTTGTAATTCTATTCATGTTTGATAGCTGAATACCTGCTAGCAAAGTCTTAAACAGATGGGTTGAAGTATGACAAAAAACAGATTAAAGGCTGTGGCGTTGCCTTTTTCGAAATAAAACAGAAACAAAACGTCAACAAAGAATAAAGACAGATTCAAGTAACATTTTATATTTAACACTTTTTTAAAAAGTAATGTGTTCCGTTAGGCTGATAGCCGATTGCTGTTACATGCAAACTTGCTGCAGACGTGGACAGATGTTTTAGTGCTAAAAAGGATGCGTCCTAGTAAACTCGCAGCTATCCTCAGCCAATGTTGAGGACTATAAAGTTTGTTAAAAGTTGGCAGTAAAAGGTGAATAGGAGTCATTATCAATCACTAGATGGCAGTGTAACATAATGAGACAGCCGCATATCTCACATTACAGACTCTGAGCATCAATGTGAATGCAGAGCGTAAAGACACTGTGTGTGCCAGATTGATACATAACAGTGTTTTCACTCTGCATGTGACATTTGAATGAATGAAGTGGAGGAAGTGATATCTTAATCCCAGAACAAACAGCACCCTGCTCCCACTCATCTCTGCTCCCCAGGGCTTTATGGGGACCAGTGTGCTGCTGAGGATTACATCAGGGACATCAAAAGAGAACACATTTGCACATTGCCCACTGACATGGTCGCACCAAGAACAGACACCACCGAGTTAAGCCAATTGACCATTTATACAGCTCTCAACCTCTCTCTTTGCCACCACATAAGTCTCTAATATTGTGTGTGTGTGTGTGGGGGGGTGGGATGTGTGTGTGTCTACAGAAGATATAGAGATTCTCTTAAAAGCTGATGGCTTAAAGATGGCTGAAAAGTATGTCTTGTATGAAAGTACATTTTCTTTGTCAATATAGGACTTATCAGTATTGATCAGTCTAAAAAACAGAAGGATATATACTGTATCTCTCTTTAACAACTAGATATGTTATTTTATGTTGTTTCTTTAAATGGCAAAATTTCAATCATTCTTAATCATTTAAATCTTTAAAAAACACCTATGGTGTGTGACCTCTTCTTGAGTGATGTAAATATTATTTAAGATCTCTCCTTTTAGTTTCCTTTTAGTTAAATTTGCACAGCTGCAATTTCTCCCCTCAAAGATGACCTATAAAGACACGTTAACTTGAGTAACAATGAGAACTTGTGAAGGATATTTGAGTTTTTGACCCATATCTGCTTATTTGTGAAGCTTCACAGTCCTACATCAGGTCTCTGAGCTCTGAACACTCAGCCTGTATTTTCCTCCTCCTCGCCCAGCTCTTCAGGGAGCTGTGCAGCTGTTTCTGCTGCTGCTGCTGTTTGATGAACTGGACTGAGTTAAGGCAGAACGGAGGACAAGGCCGGTGCACGGTTCAATAATGCATGCGTTCTGGAGGCTACCTCGGGACAGAGGCCATTTTTAAAGATCCTCCACGAAGCGACTCATGTACGGGAACTTATTAAAAATAGAAAAAGTGGTCGGACAAAACAGCATGCTTCAGCTGAGGGCCTCCAGAGCCCAGAGCCCGGTTATTAACCAGCAAGGTACATCTTGCATGCACCTCTTAGGTAGATGCTCTCATAGACAATGAACTGTGAATTTGAAACATGAATTTCATTAAACTTTCTCCCCTTCTTTTTCCAGATGGTTAATCTCCATCCAAGAGCAGCTATGACAAGCAAAACCTTTCAGATGGATTCTGGGAAAGGAATATCTGAAGCGGGAGATGGATGATAAAAAAGCAAAGATGAGGAAACTGTAATTTGGCTTGTCATACATAATGAAGGTATGTACTTTAAATACCAGACTACAGGATGTTAACTTGCATGTTTTGCTGTGCCAACTTTTAAATGGGGGATTTAAATCCACAGACCCTATTGTTACTCCCATGATGCATTTTTTAACGACCAGGTAAAATTAACTAACCTGAGGACATTGGATATATCTCCATCCAACTGCTACATGTGTAAACTGGCCTCACTGACCCCACATAAAGGTTTCTTATTCTGTCATGTGAACCTGAAATCAGGCTGAAACCGTTTGAGACATGCGAGTGGATCCAAAGTGGGAAAATGAAAGAGTTATTGCTTATGGCGTGTAACATGTCGGCTTCTCCTTTTGCCATGATTTAATGGTGGATTGCCGTAAGCGTTTTACTGTCCATTTACAGTGAAACCTTCTCTGTTGCATTCTCTCATTCCTCTTCCTCCCCCTTGCCCTGCTCGCCATAATAGGCAAGTTAAACTCTAAAAGGCCGCGCTCCAACGGACACCATTATGCCTCCTCCCCTCCTCAGCACCATCTTGCTCTCATATACACACACACAGCAGTCAGTCACTTGTCTCCTTGGCGGCCTCGGTAAAACTCTGGGTATCAGTTTTTAAAAATTAACCAGGGATCGAGGGTTCCATTTCACTCTCTGGCGTCTGAATCCTTCATCTTGCTCTGAATGGAGAAGCAGCTTCAGTGTTCCAACATCATTTGACTTTCATGCAATGAAACTTTAATGAGTGCACCTTGTACAGTGTATGAGTATATGGTATAGGTCTGTGTGTGTGTGTGTGTGTGGGGGGGGGGGTATGAACTCACTGGCTTGCACTTGTCCCTGTTGAGTAAGCCAGTATTTATGTACACACTGCAGTACAAAAGTAAAGCAACCAAACTGGTTGCTTTACTTTTGTACTGCAGTGTGTACATACATACTGTTGTTCAAATACATTACAAAAAAATATGTGAATATGTTGAACACCTTGACATGTGTGAAACAGTTTGGAAATATTGTCTGGATTGCTATTTTCCCTAAACGTCCTCTAGATGGCAGTCAAGGCACATGCGTGGCTCTGTCCCGCTCAGCCTGCCCGTCAGCCCGCTGTCCCCTCACCATTTCCTCTGGTCGGGGCTGTTTGTGAGGCATCCCGGGCTATCCGTACCATAGCTTTTTAAATCAGGGTTAAATTGTTAAGGACACCCTGGCCACCGTCAATCTGCGACCTTTTGTTGAGTGCACTGGCACAAAAAGGAGACGTGTCACCGGGCAAGCTTAACTAAAACTGAGGCTTTTGACTGCGTGTCAGATATTTGAATATATACATTTTAGAAACAAAAAAAGAAAAAAAGAAAAGCCTTGATATCAACTGTTTTATCGTGCAATACATGTACTATAAATATGGCTCAGTACTCATTTTCCTTCATTACAAAATGTAATTATAAATATATTCTAAAACACAAAATTTCAACTCTGTGTTAATATCATCGCTATAGGGTACTACAATTGAGTTGCTGTTTTTTTCTTACATTTTCTCTAAAATGCTTACTCGTTTTCATATACTAAATAGTTTGAGGTGATGGAGTGGAAGCAAATCCTATAACATACAATTAAAATTACAGGTTTCATTTCAAATGTGCCTTTTAGGTCCTGCATGATTGAAGGGCAAAAAAATTATCCCAGATTCTATAGCCTATTTGTTTTTAAAAGCCCTTTAGTCCAACTTCTGTCACGATGAATATGTTGACCTGCAACCCGCACAACATTAAAATAAGTTATCTATTGTTTCCAAAATCGGAAGAGTTAAGAAAAACAAATGGACTGGTGTGGGTTTTGTGTCTAATCACAGCAGGACCGGGTGTCTATGTCCAGGTCCATCCGGTGCTTTCAGAACCAGAGCAGGCTGGAGCTCCAGCTGACGGACAAAAGCCTTCAGCATCAGACCAGGGAACAAACAATCACCAATTCATGGAAGGAAAAGAGGGGAGCAGAGGGGGCTAGTCACCAAAAGCACCAAGTCCGAGAGAAGTTTCCTTTTATTTTCAGGGGGATTCATGTTTTAGATGAACATGAAGACAAGTTTTATAAAATTAAATTAGATTACATTTTCTGTTTTAATCTAAATGATCTATCAATATACAATTATTTTACAGTAATTGTTGCCACGTATTTACACTTTTATTTGGTACAAATGGTTTCACTAAAGTCAAGTTATTAATAATAATTCGTCCCTTTATGTTTGTCACGTGTTATGGAGACGCTGCATTTTCATTGCAGACATCAGTGCTGTTCCGTGCCGTGCAATGCTAAGAAGAAGGCCTGAGAACGTCGGTAGAAAACACAGGTGCTGGGGCTCTATTTAAGCTGCTCAGCCCTCTGTCCACTCAGTGTGCACAAGGCGAGAGATCACAGCCTGCACCCAGCCAGAGCTCCCACCCCAACACACACACACACATACACACACACACACACACACACACACACACGCACACATAACCTCCATTTGTGCAACGCTATACGCGTGCATGTGTGCGCTAGAGAGTTGTGTGTTAGTGCGCGCGTGTGTACAGGAGGGTTATGTTCGCTTGAGTAAGCTAGAGTTGGGTTGCTTTCAAGTTATGCTTGTTTTAAAAAGATGAGGCTTGTGCAATGGCAGTCCACACTAATCAGCATTATACTGAAGTATTTCTCCAAGCCCCCCACCACTATACAGACACACACAAACCCACACACCTCCCATCCAACCTGCCTATGAAATAGAAAGAGCCCATCTGTGTACACGGTAGCCTATAAAGAAAGCTCTCTGATCCTGTATCACTGCCTTGTGCCTTATGTGACCTCCAAATTACTTTTTAATAGATGGACACTTTCAGGGATTGAGTGTGTCATGCGCGGTTAGTGTTGGAGAAATTGTGTGAATGTTTGGTAAGGTCGGATAAAGTGTGGGGGGGTGGACAACAAGTAGCAGGTGAATGGCAACTGGCATTGGGGGGAAACGCACACATTTTACGAACAATGGCCACATAATTGAAATTACACAAAAACGCCCAAGTGTTGCACATTTTATGACGTTGGCGTGTAACCCTGCTAAAAATTTCCATATTAAATTAGTAAAACATATTCGTTTACTTTAATGGATAATGTTTGTTTAGCTTTACAGTACATTTTCCTCTCCCGTAATGCCTTTGATGTAACATTTGCGATGAAATACAGTATGTAACGGCAACGTGCTGCAGTTACGGTTTAAGAGTGATGCTTCTTTAAAAAACTAGATTTTTTAGGAATATATACTCGACTTTTTGGGGCCTCTACAAATTTCTGCTTATATCTCATAACAACCATAAAAAAAACTATCCGTCCAAGATGCAGAGAGAAAAGTCATAACTCAATATAAGCCTAATAAAATCCTGCAGCGCTGCGTCTTACCTATTGCAGACAGGAGAGCAGAAAGTGCAGTCCACAGGACCCCGCTCATTCCTGCACTGACAGCCGCGCTGCAGAGGCTATAGGGAAACTGGTGCTCTTTGGCTGCTGCATGAATACACAACAATAGAAAAGTTGTGCTCAGTTAACCGGTGAAATCCGAGAAAAAACAGGGCAGGGCCAGTATTTCTCACCGCCAGACTTGGCTTAATTGCCCCCCTCCCCCCCTCCTTCCTCTTGTTCCCTATAGTTTGACTGACAGTGTCTGCTTTAACGTAGGTGCAGAAGAAGTTGTATTGGGAAAGTAAACTATGGCCTCTAAGCGGATGTTAACACTTAAAAAAAAAACACGAATCCACACAAACAACTGTTCATATGTTCAGGAGAGAATTAGTTTGTGCTTTTCTCCACTTTCAAACCACTCTGACTTCAAATCTGAAAGCTATGAAAAGCTAATCGTCTTTATGTTGTTGACGTTCAGCTTGATGTTCATGCAAATCTCGTTTGACAGATGCACCGGCTCAGAACAACGCAAAACAACTTAAAGGGAGTGGAAAGAGAGAAAAACATGCTGGTCTCCAATTGTTGCCGCACTTGTCTCACATTCTCGTTCAGTCTCATGAAAGTATCACACACAGAGATTACTCCTCGCTAAGTTCCTTTGTCTGGTGATCCATATTTGAGTTGACAGATCACGAACAAGAGCTCCCCCACTGTTAATGACCCCAGCCAGCAACAGATAGACTCACACTTGCAGCACTTTTTTTGTACAACTGCTGCTGCTCTGGCCCACGTGTTTACAACGTTGACAGTAAAGTACTTTTTTACATGCGGGTTGTTTACATGTCTAAAATACTAATGGATAATCACTGGTGTATTTAATCAATATTGACTTTGGGATGTATCATATCCAAACCTAGAATATACCAACAATATTTCACAACACATAATTGGCAGGAGCATATGGCAGAATCTATTAAAACAATTGTATTTGTGTTCATGGAGTGCACGCAGGACTTGCTCTTGAAGAGGTGTAAAAGGCAACTGCATTTTTTGAACACAGCATTTCAAAGAAACACGTTTATTTCTTTATTTTTTCCTGAATAAGTTAAGTTTATATCAGCATATTACCGCTACACAGTGTTTAAAGCCTTGGCATAATGAACGTAACGTAGCGCAAATGAAGTCTATTCATTCACCGCTTGTTTGGTATTCATGAGTCTCTATCTGTGGCTCCATCTCTCAGATATACAGCCTTAATCCTCGTGTCCTCCTTTGCCGATAAAAAAAATGCTCTTCAGTTTACGATTAATTTAATCTCAATCATAGCCGAGACTTGTCGCAGCCAATAAAACTTGTGGAGTGCGTAAATGGAGAGGTGGGGGTGTGTGTGATAAGGGTCTGCTGGTGCGGCGGTGCCATGGCCCCTCGGTGCTCTTGATAGGGCATATCTGTCTCTGGCAGGCCGGTTTAAGACCCGGAAAGGGTTTAAAAATATGATACAGATTTACTTCATCTGCCATTGACAGCCAATGGGCGCGGGGAGGGATGGTTTGTTTCAGGCAGACAGGCAGCTGATCTCTACGTTTGTATGCATTCTCTTCTCGGTTATTTCAGGATCACAAGCCCTTTGAGTCGACTGGCTGACGCGTTTGACACACTTGTTATTGTGTTTTGATTGGTATCTGTCTGAGGGAGATTTATAACTAATACGCACATTTGTTCTAGTGGACGCTGATAAATTCTATGGAAAAAACAAACAACACAATCTGTTGTCAGATGTGACGAATCTACAGCTAAGTTTGCTTTAAAAGACATCTCGGCAGGATCCCACTTTAAACCAAACATAGTTAAAGAACTATTTCATGAGCTATGATTGGTTTGTTTTATGTTGTTCTTCTACGCATCCTTGTCCACAGACACAGAAGTTAATAACTTCGATCAGTCATATAAAAGGAAACTAGTGTAATTAGGCATGTTTGTATGGGAATTGGTTTCCTGCTCTGTCTTCTAGCAGTTAAACACCTCCTTTCAGTCTCTGTTCCGTGCGCATTTAAGCACAGACAAACAAAACGCCCATAGAATTTCTGATATAAGCTTTTAGACTTTTCACAAAATTACCAAACATCCTGAAGAATTATCTAAACGTCCTGTTTTTGCTGGCACCGCAGTAGGCCTGAAGGTCCCGCGCTGCCTTGTTTCAGACTGAACGGTTCCAGTCGCCTTGTATTTATAAAAACCTATAGAGAAAACGTATCTTTTTTAAAGCAAGGCTCGACTTTTTAAGAATCTCCTGCGCTCTCCCTGCACCAAACATGGCTTCTGTCCCGTCCTACTTTCTGTTACTAAACTTGGCACTAACAGCGATTCTACGTTTTCTAGTTATTAAAACAACGTATTTACAAAGGGAAATCCTTCATGCAGCTTCTAGGTGGCAAAATGTTTTGCCAAAAGGTTTTACACCATAAACTATACCTCCTGCAACAGTGTCCTATAGCGAAATTTGCCCCAGTCTGCAGCATAATTGGTTGGGGATTTAGATGGAAAAGGACTGCAGGAGAGAAAGCCTTTTTTGGAGGGGGGAAATGGTTCTCGTCCGAGGAAGAAAAGCCCTTTTCAGCGGGCCACAATGGGAGATTGGGACAGGGGAGGAGTCCCATCGTGATTAGCCCATTTAATGGCGCGTTTACTTAATTTCTGTATTCACTGGCAACGGTAAACAAAAGGGGAAATAGCACTCACATTTTTAAGTGCTGTATGACGTTGACGTTTGCCAGAATTTATGGAGCACACAGAAGCACTCGTATAGGAGATTGTTTCCCTCTGGAAATGGAGTAAAACACAACTTCTTCGGGAATATAAAAGCTACAACATTTTTTTGACAATTCTCTGCCGGATGTAAAACCTCAAACTGTACGTTGACTTCATTCCGCTGACTTTGTATCCCAGCTTGACAAACGCATAAGCCCTGATGAGCATTAACGCTTCCACAATCCAATAATGAGCCAATATGAACATGTGTTTAGCTACTTATTAATGTCCTTATCCGTAATCGGATGGAGAGACACACATCACGGGGACGAGGTATAACAAATTGAATACTGTATTTGATTTAGAAATGTATGGTACATTAACATAATAACCACGCAAGAAAAGAAACACTGAATAATGTAAATAAGCGCTTTGGGCGACCCTTGGGCGGCAAAGAGGAGAAGAAGAGGGGGCAGCCTGCACTTGAGTAAATGTAGTAATAACAAGCTCTTCCACTTTTCATATTTTACTTCTGAATGGCAACATGTGTCAATTGAACGACCCCCCAAAAACAACAAAAACGCCTAGAGCACTTGAGTTGTAAGTTTTGACAAATATTTTATGTAGGAACACCAAGTCAAGAAAAGTGAAGGAGGGATAGAAAAGAGGATGAGACGAGAGGGGAGAGAGCAATAATTATGTACAAGCAATATTTCTACACGTATATTACAGACTGGGAGAATGATCGCATTATTTGAGATATACATAATTCAATATAAAATTTTGAAAATAAAAATCTGATACAGTCATAAACGACATTTTTTTGACCATGAACCCCACACAGGCAGTGACAGAAGTGTATTTAAAAAGGTGCTTACGACTTAAAATGATTGTCTGATGAACACAAAGTAAAAAAAAAAAAAAAAAAAAAAAAAAAAAGGATTGCATCTTGTCTGCGTGGCATCATCATCACTTGGACTTAAAACGGAGATGGGTGGAGGAAAAAAGCGACGACACCAAGGCGATCTGTTTTATTCCCTCTGATCGATGTTCTTGATGGAAAATCTTGCATTCAGGTTATTTCCCTGATTACAAATCAAAAATAAAAAAAAAAGACATCATGCAAGTAGTCTAGTAGTAGAGGTGGTGTTGGTGGTGTGGGGATATGAAGAGGAGGGGGAGGCGTGGGTCCTTTGAAAGCGCTTTTAATAAAAAAAAAAAAAGACGTGCTTTTATCTCTTTTATTTTAATATTTATATCAATCGGTCCTTTTTTTCATCCGCGATATTTCATAAGTCTTTTTTTCTTCCTCTCAGGTCCATTTTCCCTGTAAATATTTCTCTTTTTGTGTTTGTTTTTGTGTTATTTTCTCCTTTCCTCCGTATCATACATCGCACTCCGAGTCACTTGATGTGACCGACAGGATGGACGTCCCAGTATCGACTCGCTCTGTCATACTGGAAACGCTGGTGGTGGGACTGGCTGCAGTCGAAGGCGACTCCGCCGAGCTGTGAGGGGTGAGACCGGCCTCTGAGAGCGACCTCATACCGCTCGGTCCTATTGCTTGGTGCTGGAGCCTGGGAGAAAGAAAAGAAGCGAGAAGTAGGAGGAGGGAATGAGGGGGAAAAGAAGAAGAAGAAAAAAAGAGAGAAATGGCAATTAGACCTGAGAATGTCCCCCCTCACCCTCCTCCTCCTCGTGCAAAATAGGGGTTCAAACTCGCCTTTTCTTTCCCCCTGCCGGCCCCAGCCATGCATGCATGCTTTTATCAAATAGCCAGCTTTCAGGGGGACAAAACACAGCACTATTTAGACGGCTAAATGTTGGAAGAAATGTAATGGAGTTTTGTTTTGTTTTTCCTGCAAAAGTACGCACAATGAACGCACAAGTCAGCAACCTGGAATCTAAATTACAAGTCACATCAATACGAGAACAATAAGCTTTAACCCAACTTGATTTTTTTTTCTTATAAGAGCAGTTACATGACCTTTTTAGAAGAAGACTTTAGCTGTTTATTTCTGGACTGTTTTGAGCTGCATTTGCTCTACTTTTATCATTGTTTTCCTCACTGAACGATTTCATTTCTGTCAAAAATCCCCGTGACCCTGCAGATTCGGAAAACAAATTATTATCGTTTATTCAAAAATAATATCGGCCTTTGTCCATGTGCAGAATGTCACTATGATTCAACTCACATATTTTTAGTCTGATTGAAGTGGAAGTGTGTGAATGAGTGACGTGGAGCTCCAGGTTTACTTCAATCATCCTAAATGATTATCTCCAATCCACTCACGGTAATAACTCGATCACGACGGGATAATGTCAGGCTGGAAATATATCTCTTCATTTAGTAAAAAGATTAGAATAGTATTCATATGGCTAAGTCCTCTCCGTTTTATTTTCTAATCAATTATAGCATTTCAATGGAATGATACCACTCTCAATGCAGCCTATGTGGTGCAAATGCTATTTTTACGCATGCTCATTTTAGTCAAGCAATATCAGATATATCTGTATTATCCTTGAAGATAATCTTCATCAAACATTCTAGGTAACATGTGATTTTGAAATTATAAAAGCCTTGTACGGCATGATACATGATGAGTCTATGCGTTGTGTAGCTGAAATAAAACATAGCATTGCTTAAATATTTTAAATATTTCTTTATGAAAAATAATATTTGCAGTGTATTACAATTTCAAGATATTCAAACGAGCAGAGACATTTTAGTTTTGTCCAAATACAAGTAGTAAATAAAATCCACTCCAGTTTAAGCCATGCTTTAAACTGTGGAAAAAATATAAAGAAAGTGTATCTTTAATAATGATTTATGTTGATTTTTACATCGTATTCATTTGTATGCACGTCTTTCTATGAATGTGTTACAATGATGTTAAAAAATATATCTGAAACTCTCTTTATCTTTTATTTCTACACTTTCACTCCTAAGAGACAAAACAAGCTGTGCATACTCTGCAACTCCTATGCTGTGCTGTTTTGTTTGTGATTGTGTTACATTTTTATTATTTAAATCGGAGTTATTTAAGCATCAAAGCATGTGAGTTTCAACATAACATGAGTTTGTTATTTTCTTATAATTCGAAATACAAATGGACAGACCCGCAAAGTCACATTTCCTGTCAAGCGAAACGTTTAACAAGCTTTTATATAAAAATAATAAAACATTATATTTTTTGAAGACAGCTGTGGAGGTTTAGTACAGCGTCAACAGTCTTGTCTATGTTCGTCTTATTTTCACATCATAACAAAAATGTCGGCGCAGTTTGCTCCCTCCCCCTGCAGACCGACTCGTCTTTTCCCTAGACAGTCTCTGTCTGTAAACACAACTATATGTTTTGTTTTTAAAACTCAACTTCTAATCTTTCTTTAAGGGAACTTTCCAACATTATTGCGTATCGGCTGTATGGATTAAAACAAAAAAAAAAGCACCAACCTGTTTTTGGCCGCCGCAGCTCTGTCTCGTTGCCTCCGGTTTTTAAACCAGTTTCCGACCTGTGTAGGAGTGAGTCCAGTGGCTTGAGCCAGTTCCCTTTTCTTGCTTGGGTTTGGATATGGGTCCTGAAGGTACCACTCCCTCAGCAGACTTCGTGTCCGCTCTTTGAAACAGTGCGTCTTCTGCTCACCGTCCCAGATGGTCCTAGGCAGCGGAAACTTCTTCCGCACCCGGTACTTATCGACCGGTCCGAGGGGACGTCCTCGGAGCTTCTCGGCCTCCTGGTAGTGCGCTTCTAACCACATGGCCTGTAGTTTGCCGTGTGAGTCCTTGGTGAACTTGTGGTTCTCCAGGATATGGTACAGGTCTCTAAAATTTCCCGTGTGGAACGCCACCACGGCCCGGGCGCGCAGGATGGACTCGTGTTTGTTGATCGCTTCACACGCTCCCGGAGCCACTGGCAGGGACCAGAGGAAGCGGCCCAGCCGTTCGATGTCCCCGGTCTCCTCCAGCGTCTCGCAGACGCTCGCCACCTGCTCCGGGGAGAAGTTGAGAGTCGGTAGCTGAAACATGGACAAGTCTTCTGGAGACCTGGTGGTGGGAGCGCTGTTCGCCAGGAGCAGAGGGCGATCAGCGAAGTTTGGCAGGAAGAAATGGGAGGGATAAAGCTCTAAAGGCGATCTGAAAACCATGGAAATGACCTGAGAGAAAAGAAAATTAACGAGAAAAGGGAAAAACCGAAAAAACACGGCCAGTAAAAAAGATTGAATGATTCAATGGCTATCGCCTAATGACACCAGCCTCATAATATCTCCCCCCTAAATCCGCCGTTGAGTGTAGCATTGAAACATTTTGTTTCCCTTTTCTATTGGTCTTCTTGGTGTCGTTGTAGCGTTGTCATGGCAGCCCTGCCAATCACTGTCAAGCGTGCCAATCATTAGCCAGTACGTAGCGCGAGGCTTTCACCACTTGTGAAGCACGCACGGGGGGTTATCAGAGTCTCCGATCTCCACAGCAACCCTCCCACCGCACCGCGCGCATCAGGCACAAGCCAATGCTCGCCTATCTGCTGAATGGAATGAGCAATTAGAGGGTGGAATATTATTGCGATCTTAACGAGGCTCGTTAAAGCTAAAGAAGATATGTAGACTGGAGATGCTTAGCAAAGCCGGGGTGGGAGGGAGGGAAGCAGAGGGAGCTTTAAAGGGGTGACAAATGGACAACCAATGACTGCAACTCCGGAATACACGTTCGAATCAAAGCGAGTCAATTTGCACATTGTTTTCGTTTTCCTTAGTCCGCTTTTTCTGATCGTATTTATCAGTTTATTCATTTTTGTCTGAGAAAAGGGGAGGCGTTATGGGTTTTTCCTTCTCATGTATCTTATCACTTTCTATTTTCTTATTTCCAAAATTTCAATTAATGAATTTTTTCATAGAATCTGTTGGCTTTGACCGGATCCGTCAATGTTTTTTTTAACTGCAAGTTCGCATCTTTATAATTTGGTCGGAGCATGATTTGCTTGTGTGATGGGTGCAGGTCCGGTTGCGGGCTGCCGTGTGATGCCGCTCCCCCTCCTGCTGTCCCCGGCCTCGCCTCTGGGACGCTGGGTGCAGCCCTGGCCCCCTGCCCGCTGCCTCCTCTTCTACCAACACAATGTATTGTTCCAAATGAATATCGATGCGGCTTTCTGTTGATCAAACAAAGGTCACGGCGTTTTAGTTTGAAAACTAATTTGCCAAAGGCATCACCCTCTTAATGCCACCCGTTTATCACGGGGGTCTGTGTTAGTCCAACCCTCTAATTAATACCATTAGTATAGGAATTACAATCAAATGGCAACATGAAAGCTTCTTGGGGACATAAAAGCAGTTTTCATGTATTTGATCTACTGGTAAGGACACGATCCATGTCCACATCCAGTCACAGGATTCGGCTTATAGCAGTAGCCGCGGCGGTGTGATTTTCATGTTTATGGCTAAAACGGCTTCATATTTAGACAGGGCTTAAAGGGTGTTAAAATAGTGTGAGTTCACTCTAACACGAACAGTGCTCACATTGTGAAAGGACCGTGTACAAGGCGTAGCATCTAGACTCTACTTAATCCGCCCTCAATAAAGCTGACATAATGATCCTAAGCCGCCTTTCTACAAAATCATTCAGGAATTCAAAACTTTTCCTTCTTTCTCTCTCTCAGATTTGCACATTCTCCGGGCCGAAAGACCACCAACTTCAAGCCTGCAGGGACAGTAAGTAGACCAGATCCACATGCATGTAGAGCCAATGCCACCATTTACGCGTATCACCTTAGATTACATACTGAACCTAATGCTGGCGTAATTACGCACGTTTGGGCACTTTTACGCATCAACGTTTTGGATACAAACGCTATCTTTAATTCCAGCATAGGCGCGTGCACGCATACAGCGCTAGTGTATGTGATACAGAGCAGGGGTGGTGCACGTCTATCGTGTGTGTCTGTGAGAGAGAGAGAGAGAGAGAGAGAGAGAGAGAGAGAGAGAGAGAGAGAGAGAGAGAGAGGGAAAAGAATGGGTGGGTGGGTGGGTACAGCGGTATCTGGCATCAAACCTTTCCACTGCGCTGCTGTTCGAACCTCAGGAGAAGTAATTCCAAGTGGCACTTGAATTGGTCCCATTGGAAAGCGCTGTGGACTGGAAGTAAAGTCAGGTATTTTCATGCTGGTGTTAAAACTAACCTCCTAGCCTACACCCACACCTTTCTCTCTCCCTCTATCCCTCCAACACGCACGCGCGCGCGCACACACACACACACACACACACACACACACACACACACACACACACACACAAGCACGCACGACTCCAACATTATGTTGGGAGTGCACGCTTAGCAGCAGCACTCCGAATATGCAAAGCCTGCCCGGGTTCCACGGTGCACCAATTTAGGTGATAACCATTCAAGCTGAGGCTGCAGGTATTATCCAGCATAATGTTTTGGAGGGAGAAGCCCTCGCAGGCAATTCGGAAATCACTCCGAAGAGACTAGATGTTGAAATGTAAAACCTGAATAGGGATTGAGGGGGAAAAGCCATTGGTAATTCACATTCTTCTACATGGCTTTTGTTTACGTTAAGCATGTAATTAACACCCCCCAAACAAGTTTATTCACCTGCCCTAATTGTGTGTTTATCCGAGGGCTTGCTTGAATGTTCGAAGCAGCGGGGGACAGAAGAGCTGAATGCACATGGAGTATTTAACGTCTTCTGCGTTTACTTACAGCCTAAACCTTCAGACACGACAACACAAACAGCATTCTGCACTCTAAATCACCCATAATAGGTTGGTCAAGCAGAGAAGCACTTTTTCCACCGCCACATCTCTTCCTGTATACGCTATATCTGTGAATTTGTTTTACTGTAAAGTGAAGTTTTTCTCGGAACTTTCTTATAAAGAAGTTTTTTGTTGTTGTTGAAGATATCGGACGAGTCTTTCTCAGCAACAGGGCAGTTGCAACAAACAGTGACGCTAACATGTTAATTGCCATTCTGGTTAATTGCAAATTAGCCAGTTATTTTCATTATCAGTCTGTTCCCATAAGGGCAGCAAATAAACAAAAGCTAATGTTACGTCATGTAGTGAAGAGAGAGGGAGAGAGAGAGAGAGGGAGAGAGAGAGAGAGAGAGGGAGAGAGAGAGAGAGAGCGAAAGAGAGAGAGAGAGAGAGAGAGAGAGAGAGAGAGAGAGAGAGAGAGAGAGAGAGGGGACCGGATGGGAGAAAGAAAGAAAAAGGTGTTGACTGCAAAAGGTAAGAGGGAAAGAGAAAGAAGGCACGAGAGAAAGGGCGAGAGTCTTGTTTTATTTTATTCGCTCCCTCGTTGACCCCCGCTTTGGCAGAGGCTGGACGGAAAAGGCAGCATACCCCTCCCTGGCAAACATAGGAGAGCTTCGTGTGCCTGCTGCTCCATCCCGAATTCATCAGGATTCATCCTAACAAAACGCAGGAGAACACTTGAGCAATGACGGGTACGTATAAAAGCAAATCACAATTTTCATTTTGTTGCTGCTGCTTAGTTTAGAGTTTTGTATGCATACACGTGCTTTTATTTTTGTGCTGATTGGTTCTTCTAGTTATCAGTAAAAAGTCAAAGAATTCACGACATTTATTTTTAAATTATCTGGAAATTCAGCGATTGAGTTTTCTTACTAAAACAGAGAATTGCCTTTTCTTATTTCGCTTCATTTTTCACCTTCCTCCTCTTCTTCGTTCCCCGCAGAGCTGTGTGCAGGCAGTGCACAGACTGCCACTGGAGCAGGGCTTGACGGGACACTGGTTCGCTGCTATTTCACTGGTCAGTTTGAGACAAATTAGGATGGAAATCTGACCGCTGCTCCTGTACGTGTTGTCGGTTCCGTCAACGTTGTTGCAAATGTTAAGGGAACTAGATGACCAAGCCTACTTAGATGAATACATTATTGGATACTTTTAGAATTTTAAATAAATGGTACAGGGAATGTTTGTTTACAAGAAGAGGTAGGCTATATGCTTCTTTCAGACGTCTTACATTATACATCTTTTTCGAATTGTATTGTTCATTTGTATCCACCGAATGAATGTGGGGTGCTGCCGGGACGGGGCGCAAAATCCCCTCTGTTCCGTGGTGACCATACCAGAGTGCATAAACTATACACTGTGAAAAAAATGTCTCAAAGTAAAAAGCAATTTCATGTAGCGCTTGAAAGTTGGTTTTGAAAATGCAAAATTGTTGTACATAATATGAAAAATGTCAGATGCAATTATTATGTCCATCACACATTTAATGATTATGTTCTAAATCATATTATACACATATTTATTTATTTATTTTAAGTAGCTTAGATGCGTACTTGTATTTATGTAAGACAAAAAAACAATTGGTAACATGTCATAAATGTATTGGCGTTTTGGTGTCACAATGATCAAATAAGTATTGAGTGATTAGATTTTTTTTCCCCTTCGGCTATCAGATATGCCCATGCCTTGCTGTCTTCCCAATATCCATTTTTATTTTTTCCAGACCTTTGGCTAGAATTACGCACGGTATTCTGGTATGATTTACCTGATTGTTTGAGTAGACTGCTGTACCTGTAAACTGTCACAGCTGCCATCAGATTATAGTAACAGGTGTAAAAGGTCTCATCCATCCTTTTCAGGAGGAGGAAAAAGTAAATCGAAGAAACACAAATTTGAAGGAGTTGTCATTCTGATCGGCGAAGTGGTGCCATATATTTTTTTATAGCAAAGCTTGTACAAAAGTTATTAACACATCTCTCCCCTTCTCTCTCTCTCTCTCTCTCTCTCTCTCTCTCTCTCTCTCTCTCTCTCTCTCTCTCTCTCTCTCTCACCCTTTCGATCCTCTCCTTTATTGTTTTTATTGTGTGGTCTCATTAGGGGGACTTCCTGGCAGGGCTGGGAGCTTGTATCGGAGCTGTCCAATCAGTGTATTTACACGGGTTGTTAGCGACAGTTAATGAGGGCTCCTCCCCGGGCCGGTAGAGAAAGGCGCCTCAACATTAAGATTTACCTTGTGTCAACTCGTTACTTCTAATGAACCTCCATGCAAAAGCCCTCTCGGACTCAATGGAGCCGCGCGCCCGGATCTTGTGTGTGAGACCCTGGAAGAGTGGAGCTACAGGCCGGACTCCCTCTCCTCCCTTTCTTCCGCTCACTCAGGGAGACTTTTTCTCTGCAGGTCCGGGGCTCCGTAACGCATGCGTGTGTGTTTCCTTAGTGTCGATGTGTGTGTGCGTGCGTGAGTGTGTGCGTGTGTCAGAGGTGGGTGGTGCCTGTAGCCCACTTTTTTTAGTAAAGTGACGCTTGCAACAGTGGCCTCTCGTTGTAATAATTGCACAATAACATACGGTTAAATTAAGCTGTAAATGAACAGTCTGCAACTTACAGACCTAAAAGCAAATGTATTAATCTTGTAAATGTGTTTAAAAAGTTATTCTTATTCAATTAACGTTTTGTCAGAGAGAGAGAGAGAAAAATAAGTGTGTTAGTGTTGGCGTGTCTGCATCACAAACCTGCTGTCTTCTTTTGTCAGGGTGAATGAAGCTTGGCATGTCAGCTTATTGCCTCTGCAGAAGTGAGTTCATTTATAATCACTCTCTAAATCTCCAACCCAGAGAATCTATAGCCTTGCTCAGCTCAGGCTCTGGCCCCTCCGTCCACCCTCGTCTGGCCCCCAGTTGCGGCTTGTTGAGCCGCATCAGCAACACATCACTGACCCTCAATTCAGGTACAAACTAGAGGAGTTCGGCGAATCCCTGAAGTAGAGTCCCCTCTTACACTTCTAACCCACAGAGACGACATTTAAAATTCAATTAGGCTCGTATTTCTCCCCTCCCCAAAGAAAGTCATCATTACCGAAACAGGTGGCTTGACCAAATTAGATGATCGCTCCCTGGCTTCCTGACGTCATACACATTTAAGCGTTTTATAAAATTAAGGGGATAGGGCCTACTTTTATTCTCATAAAGCCACCCTTTACCTCCATGTTCTGAGTGAAATGATGGACACATCGATCGCACACTTTCTTAAGTAGTCTCCTCTACCCTCAGTTTAACGAGCAGTCGCCTTATCCCCGTGTTAAAGAGATGCTGCAGGGTGACACATAGCAGCAGCAGCGCTGGAGGAGGCCGTGTGCTCACTCTTCCAGGTATCTGGCTTGATTTGGAGACGAAGGCAGAGATGGAGAAATAAGTAGGCCTATAATTGGTGCATATCAGATGCATTGCCCCGAGCTTTACATATGATGCCCACCTTTCAGTCCCCGAAGAACCTTAAGAGCAAAACAAGACTTCTCAACCTCCACAGCTCAGCTCAGCTCCTGATTATTTTGCCAACCATACACCTTCTGGAGAATCGCTGTGTATCAGTCATTTATCTGTATGTGTGGGCCAAAAAGTGCACTCGGGTCTCTGGAGAGCTTTGGTCAGATAGTTACAAAAGCACAAATGTTTCTGTGGGTAAATATGACTGTTTTGAAGCTGACTGTCAGGACTGATTAAGCGCTTAGATCTAGATGGAGCTGTGGCCCTTCAGCCCGGTGTCACCGAGGCTGACAAGCTGTAATTACTGTGGCTGACATATAACTCTCAGAGCTTACTAATGTGTGAAGTGCAGATATGACAGAATGCAAAGAGGCAAGGCCACACAACTCTTTGGCCATGTAGTCCCTCTTAACCTAGCTTCAGATGCTGCTGGGCTGGCCAAGTGTTCCTCCCTGACCCTTACCATTTTAACATTTCAGAAGTGTAACAGCCTTTTATTTATGAGCTAGTGATATGCAAGTTGAGATCATAAGGCTGCGTGTGAATAAAATGATCATGCTGCCATACACACAAACAGAACAGTAGTCAACTACAAGTGATGGAAGAATTGTCGAAAAGAAAAGCATCTATTTTCACACTGTCTGCAAGACATAGCCATTGTTACTTTACGGTTAAATGTTTTATAAAAATGTATTGGAGCGTCTTAGACAATGTGAGGTTCACATGTCTATACGAAGTTGTAATAGGCGACCAGCTTCACCTCCACCTGGCACCATTTCATCGAATGCATCGTTTCTAAACAACATTCAGCATTATAACTTGCTAACAAAATACATTTGCCCATGAAGTGATAGAATACTTCCTCCATTATAAGCTATATAATGTGCAAAATACTCAAAATGATCAAATAAGTTGCTATTAAGGACATATCATAACCCTTTTCCACCTTTTCAAACAGTCCCCTGTGATCTAAATGAAACATATGTGCTGTGCTTTGGTCAAAATATAACATGAATCAAGCACCAGAGGAGGTTTGTGACCCTGTATAAACCAGCTCTCTCAGAATGCTGCATGTTGGTGTGTGTGTGTGTGTGTGTGTGTGTGTGTGTGTGTGTGTGTGTGTGTGTGTGTGTGTGTGTGTGTGTGTGTGTGTGTGTGTGTGTGTGTGTCCCAGTAGACATCACTGTTTCATTAAAAAAAAAATATTTGTACACTATAGTCTGGGGGGAGGTCGCTTTGAATCAACAGACTGAGACAAAATAGTGTGAAAGCATGGCCGAAAATAGAAATTTTTCCTGTGCAAAAGTTTTGATCTGGGAGGGGTGGAGTCCATGGGTTCTAATTTTACCAGAATCCCACAGTGACGTCACAAGGAGAGAGGAGAAATCCTCCCCTCTCCAACCAGCTCAGGAGTTCCTGAGCTGGCACTCCTTAGCTGGTATAAGCTCCCTCACTCTGACATCTCTAGGATCCTGTTTTTGCATTTGTACTGTATATCAGCCTGTATGTGTTGCATGATTCACAGAGTGTAAATAACCTAATCTCCCTTCAGAGATCAATAAAGTAAATCTTCTTATCTCGTGTATAACTGAAAGATATTTACACATACAATATGAGGAACATGTAAACAAGTTATGTATTTCTGTTTCATGTTACTTTTTATTGGATCTACTTTGTACAAATATTGCACTTTAGCACCTTTGCATTGAGGGCTTTTACATTATTTTTTTTATGTGAACAACTCAAGAATTGCCTAAAACATGATTTGCCATATCACAGTTAGACCACAGTGTAAACTGAAATAGTTCGTACACTTTATTTTACGTTAATTTATACAATGTTTTTCCTGCATTCAGCAGGAGAAAGATGTCCATTTATAAGTAGGCTATTCTAAGAACTATGGCTTTCTCTGACACAATTGTCTGCCACTATACGAGTAAACGCTTGTATTAATGCTTTATTTTGTCATTAAGTAATGCCAGTGTGAGAAAGTAGCAAGCGCACGCACGTATGTTTGAAGGTTACCACCGTGTCACCCACGATCCTGTCATTGTCTCAAATGTTTTGTTTGTTGCTGTGTTTGCATGGCACGCAATGAACAAAACGGACGTCATAGCTACTCTCTCTCATCCCCCCTCGTTCCCTGTCTCTCTCACCTCCTTGACTGCAGCTTTTGACATTACTCCACTCGATTGCCCGTTTACCCCCAAGTCAAGTTAGAGACAGGCCAGAAGTGTAAAAGAGGTGGGCCATGTCATATCCGCTCAGTGTGCATGAGATTGTTGGCCTGCTCGGCTGTGATCATTGTTCACAAGAACAATACCTGCAAAGAGTGGGCAGGAAAGGCAGTATTTGAGACAAAAAGTGGAAGAATAGTCGCAAACAGGGGCTGGTTAGAAAAACTGAACATAATCCTCTACAGATGTGGGGTTTCTTATAGCTAAGCTACTGAAGCATATATATTTTTTGTTTTTTGCACCGTATAGCCTATGATAGTATTTTTGGAAAATTGGAAAGTATATTTCTTTATTTCAAACGTGTCTATTATCCTGAACTGTTATTTGACTTGAATAAGCTCTGATTAATTAAGAGTTCTAATAGGACAAAATCATTTATCATAGGCTATTTAATATTGATGGGTATAGTCAACCCAATTTGAATAGGTAAAACAAATCCTGTTACACTTCACACTTTGTGAAAGTTAAATTATTTGACAACAAGAACCTTTAAATCATACTTGAGATCATCATTCATGGGGTTTTGAGTTTTCTGCTCATTCCATGAAATTCCCATCTACATTGTGTCAATCGTTTGAGTTCATATGTTGAGGAAATTAAGGCTTGACCTGTTAATATAGGCTTCGACACCCGAAAGCGTCCTTTATTTGAAGAAGAAAAAAACGTCTTCACCAATTTGATTATTATCGTTTTTATAAAGAGAGAGAACAACGCTTATAAATACCATATATTAATCTTTCCTATTGCTTGTGGGGGACAAATATTACATATCTGATTGGCCTACAGTCGGCTATGACTATCAGTGGTTTGTATCAGGTAAGATCCCTCACTACGCACACCCACTCCCTGATATTGAAACCATAATGTTTTCATACGCATGGGGCTCACACACAAACTGATGAAATCAGTGAACCTGCATGTAACCTGCCTAAAACACGCAATTACAAAAAAAGACAGAAAAAAAACGTTGCTCAGACCACCCGGAATGCACATTATTTGGGCCTAAGTGGCTACCATATCGCAGACCAAGGCGATACAACAAACTCAGACTACTTGACATAGCCTATCCGACCTTTATGGCACATTTTCTATTTCAGCTTTATAATAATCAAAGTTCATTTATTATTCAGGTGTTGTTTATTAGTTGAGGGTGGCAGATGTCAGAGCGCGATAGAGCTGTTTATGTTTGACTGATTTGAGGAGCCATTATCCCGCCCGCTTATCAAACATTCATGCGCGGCAGCTGTAGTTGTGGATCTGAACTACGCGGTGTCTCCTGTGGCCGTTTCGTTTGTCTTCTGCAGCAAACCAAGACCTTTCCACTCAGTCAACCTGCTATCTTTTTATATTTCACAGGCAGCTCAGATTGTACAGGAAAGTAACCCGAAAGCCTTATTTTATCATTTAAAAGTGCAACATTATTTCACTTGGAACGATTTAGCACAGACACACTGAAGGGAGGAAGTTTTGATTTTATTAACACATTAAGTGTTTACACAGCTAAGAATTTTTTTTCTTCTAGAAATCTAAATGACAATAGTGCGCGGTGTGCCTTTGAATTGCACCCCGGGGACAAATAACGTTTTTTGAATTTGAATTAAGAATCATTGAAAGAGGTCTTTACTAAATATTTAAAGAAACAACATCTATTTTCCGAGTTTATTTTAACTTCTAGTTTTTAAAAATACTAAAAAAAAAAAAGCCCAAATCAATCCAAAGAATTTTTACCAGATAGACGTTGTTATACTGGATTTGTATTAGGCTCCATATAATCCTGACATAAAAACGTTCATTTTAAGTGGCTGTTTTCTGTGATGAGAGCTGATTGAATTGTGGTTAAATATAGAAAAGTTATGAAGCGCTATCGTCTTGTTTTTCAGAATGTTTTTGTTGTGAGTTATAGTGTGAACTGGTCTTTTCATACTTTTTTCTTTGCTTATATCTTAAGGAAAAATCCGAACAAGAAAAATAGGCGGGTAACACTTCAGTTTAATACCGAGGCAATGTGGCTGCTTTTATTGCAACGTAACATTAACTGTTTCTGCAGAGACGAATAGCGTCCATGCCTTTCTGTGAATGTACTGTGAACGGAGCTTTTCATTCACCTGACCCCTCTATAAACAGCATGCCGCCGCCCTCTCCGCTCCCCTCTTCTCCGTCCAAACAGCCCCACGCACACAATGCCGCGTGTGCGTGTGCGCTCCGCCGTGCGTGGGTCTAAATGTCGTGCAGAGGTAATGGGAAGTAGTCGGAAGGTAGGGTCGCGAGTTCACGGCGGGGTTAAAGAGACCAGTCCACGGCTCCCGTTTGCTTTTTTCCCCTCTCCACAACTTCGCTTCCTTCCTACAGAAGGATGTGTCCTGTGCGCCACCGCGCTCACCCCGCAACAACCCCGCAGCGCACACACCCTGTTTGTTTTTCTGCGTTTATTAAATCTTCCCCGGGCAGGAAAACGAACAGCTTCACCACGTCACTGGCTGCTGGTGAGTTTAGCACTTTGCATCCCTCTTCTGCTGCCTGAGAAATCTTTCGAGCTCGGACTAGTGTCTGAGATCTATTTATATCATCTCATGCGGATAACTACTCAACGATTTTGAACTCCAGACAGTTTTAGTTTTTCTTATTTTCCCCCGAGTTTTTTTTCTTCTGTTTAAGAATTTTACACATTGTAAGCCTATAGCAACTGAGATATTTCAAATCAGAAAAATAAAATGTCTTTATAAATACAAAATTAAACAGTGAAATACCTAAAGCTACACATTTATGATCATAAAACAGAAATGACAACATTTTTGTCAACAAAACTTTATGTAATAGCTTTAGAAGTCAACGAATAGCAATGACTTACAGATTTCCACGTATGCCCCTTGCTTTGATAAATTCTCTAAACACATCTTTAAATAGCATGATGTAAGTCCTAAAGATGTTCTTTTTTAAGAACAGATGATTATTATTTTCTCATTAGGGATAACTTCCTGCAGGTCAAGTGGGTTATCCACTACTTTAATTGCTCCTGCATCATTGTCCATGGCCTTTGACCGTTTTGCTCTAATGTAATGAAAATGAGTGCATTATGGAAATGATGCATCTATAGTGTGGTGCAAATTACTTCTCCAAAGGAACCAAGTGAATTCATATCTTTAAAGTCAAGATTCTTGTGTTTTATACTCTGATTATGAAGGTAGTGGTCTTTATATTACAATTATAGATTAATTTTTGCACATTATGCTGAACAGTGCAGCCAGTTGTCATGTAATTTTCAGAACATATATTCAAGGTTAGTCTTGAAAGCCTTTGTTCTACATGCATTTGAATAATCTTTATGCAGGTGTTTAAAAGAATAATAAAAGTTCTATAAAAACATGGTCCTGCTTTTACGTCTGAAACTATAATGACTTAGTACATGAAAAGAAAAACTTGTTTGTTTTTCTTTTTGCAGCAGAAAACATGTGGAGCACACAGTAATATGTGAGAAGAGCTTAAAAGAACATTGCATCATAAGTCCTAGATAGAGGGCTGCCTCCATAAAGAACTCACTTACTTATATTGAACAAATTCCCCAATTGAAAAATGCTTAGTGAAAGATATTCATTTAAACTCATCTGAAAGTTGTATTTATTAAGACAAACATTGTTGTAATGTGTTTTCTTAATGCAGCTCAATTATTTTATTGTAACAAATGTCTTGTGTCCTGTATGTATACTGCTCTAGCTATCTATCTTTCTATAATTACACTCCAGTCACAATATATTATACAGTAACATAACAACATGCAAACATCATACATTCAACATGTAACATATAAAACCTTTTCATTAATAATCCTGAAGTTGTGCTATGCAGCTTGTCCTGTGTATACTTTATATTCCAGTAATTTACAGCAGACATTTTTTTGTTGTGTTATAAAGTTTCCTCCACACAAGATAACCTCGTAGATTACTTTTTATTATTATTATTATTATTATTATTATTATTATTAAAAACAACATCTCACAGGATGAAAGAATATAAAGTCATTTTCTCTGTTTCTGTCTGTCTCTCATCCTCTCCCTTTTTCTTTGGTCCATATGGAGACATTTATACTCAGCAGAGAGAGAGAGAGATTTTGGTCGTCTGCCTATCTCCCCCTTACCATGGCGCCTTGAGACCAAGCAAGCAAGGAGAGTACACAAACATACACAAACACACAGCCACCACACGGGAGAAAAGCTTGGCTCCGTTTTACACTGAAAACCTCACTTTCCCTCGATCAGAAAGACAGGTAGACAGCTGGGTGTTATGTTAAATCTCTTTCCCCATGTGTCCCTCCGCACTCACTGTCACTTCTCCCTCTTTCTTTATTCCTTATCCTTAGTTATTTTGGAACTATATCGCTGTGATAAAAGTGAAGAGTAGTTTGTTAATAATTTAGAGGTGATGTTATGGTTAAAACAAACACGATTAGTCAACACAAACAGGCCTACAAGAAGCTCAAAATGAGGCATAGTGTCTCAAACAGAAGTGTTATCTGTCCCTCTCTTGTCTCTCTCCACCCTGACCCCGAGTTCACTCCTTCTAAGCACCACTTCACCCCCAAGCCCACATTTTCTGCGTGTGTGTGTCAAGAGCTTTTTGATTTCCTGTGTGTGCAATAGAGAGCGATGAGAGAGGATGATGGTCAGGCTCGGCCTACTGACTCATCCAGAGAGAACAGTGTTGATGCAGGAATGAAGCCATCACACACTTATACACAGCCCCCCCAACACATACACACACGCCGACCGTCTCTTCCCATCAGTCTTTTGTTGTGCTTGCCAGTGATGATGATCTCACCACATAGCAGGACTGAGCCTCAATAGTCAGCCAGTCAGTCAGTTTGGCAGGCAGACAGGCAGCTGGTCAATACGCCCATCAGTCATCCAACCAGCCAGTCAGCTAGCAGCAGCTAATTACCAAAGAAGGCAGTGATATAGACAGCTAGGCAAGTAGTTAACAATTAATTAGTGGAAAGGCACCAAGTAATGTCTCTTATATAATATTAATCTATTAACAGTTTGCTTGAGACTTTCTATTCTCTTTCTAAGTTGTACACCTTCTTAACTAAAAATTTTATTTAATTTTCTGTACACTACAGTAAGCCAGAGTTAATTTTCAGATAAAGTCTTGACCTGAAACCCCAAGCCATGAGTTGAAAAAATGCAACACTTTGTCAATAATAAAACAGATGATGTAGGTCTTTTGAGTTTGATACTTATAGAAAGATATTGGGCCCATTGACAATGTTTAGATATAGAAGAGCCATTTCCCCTCTAAAGTCAAAACACATGATTTTAAGTTTATTTAAGGCCCAGAGCTGACAAGCTTCAATAAATATATCATATAATGTGCACTAGTATGACAGTATCAGGTGATATTTATGAAAACAATACTTGTGGGGGTATATTTTTTATAGCGGTCATTTTTCTTAGAGAACCAAAGTACTTCTTATGCCACTCTAGCACTGTCTGGATTCAGTTGTTAGCCGTCAGGAGTAAAACATCTCTCCACCAAAGCACTTCTTCTGTGAGGAAGCAACATTGATAAGCTCCAATGAAGAAGGAAAAGAACATTAAAATAACCCATAAAAATTCAAACAATAATACACTTTGCTTAGTTGTGTTTAATGTGCCTATTTATGAAGAAACATACATGTTTTTCTGTAAGAAAAAAAAAAGGCATCAGGGCATTCAAGTCTAGGCAGGATTGTAAAATACAAATCCAGCCTTTTCTTTCCAGCAGGTTGAGCTTAAACACACTTTTTTTTCCAGGTCTCACGAAAAAGCCTCTCGGCTGCAGCTGATCCTAACAAAAATGAAAGGAAATGGAGCGTGTTTGAAATAGCTCTGATTGTGTGAAAATCTTTGAAAGACCAAAACACATTCTCCAATAGATTTCATTATCTACTGTTAGTGTGAAAAAATAAAACATTAAGAAGGAAACATAAATTCATTCAGTTTTCTCTATTCATGCTTTAAATGATTTGAACTTACTGTCCTGTGTTTTTTTTTATAGATGTTTGCTTTAAAATGCCATTATGTATGAAATCTTAGACACAAATAAAGTTTCTTGTCATGGCCTTAAAGTGGAGGATTTGTTTTATTTCTTCATTAACCAAGTTAATCCCATAGTTGTGCTTACTCTAAATTATACAAAAAAATTGTTTCACACTTCAGCAAAAAGTAGGGAATTGATGGAAATTCACTCTGAAGAGAAAGGCTCAATGTGTTGAAACAACCCAGGTGTATTTTTTATCTCGTTGGAGCTAGTGTTGTAAAAGAGGAGAGGCCCAGACTTTACAGTGGTTATAATGGAACATTTCCCTTTCCCGTCAGGATTCAAACCTATAAAAATACAATCAGGCAGCATGTCAATAATCAGCTCAAATCCACAATCTTTTATCATTTTCTTCCTGCAAAATATAAAAGTTCCTTCCTAGAATTCATGTTAAGCTTTCAGATAAGTGTGTATCATTAAAGAATGAAACAGTCTCTATTGTTGATCGCTGTGAAAATACACACAACATAGTGAACACGACTTACAAGACTGAAAGAGGAATAATGTGCTCTAATCAATTGTTTTCCAGATAGTGTCTTTGTTGTCACCTGCCTGATTGAGTTTCACATCCCTCAGGCTTTTCTACGCCTCTAGTTTAAAAAGAGATATGAAAGGCAGATTTATGAATGTATTTAGTTCCTTTTAAAGGGAGTCTGAAGTTGGTTTGCACACGGTCGGAGTGCTTGATGAGCTTGAACAAAAACAGAGCGCTGAAGTTGGAATATTGTAAGAACAACTGTATCCGTTGTTGTACTAATCCTAAATGAAATATGTATTCAGTAAAAGGATTAGGGCGTCCAGTGTCATAAAAGAAACCACTTACCAGCACCAAAGGTAATTTGTAACCTTAGCAACTGCTTGTGGAAATGAATGGAGGATTAGGATTGGCTGCAGCCAGCGTCTTCCTCATGCTTCTAAAAGGACCCACACACACTCACTCACTCACTCACACACTCAATCACACACTCACTTACACACACACACACACACACACACACACACACGCACACACACACAAAGAACAATAATTGTGAATACTAAGTTCAAGAATAATGAGCACATATGCAGGCGTAAAAGTGAGGAAAAGTTGTGTAAAAGGACATTCCATATTATAAGAGTCTTACTAAATGAAAAGTACAATAAAGGCAAGAAACACAATAGGATCACAAAGTGTATGAATGAAAGACTAAAAGTGAAAGAAGGGAAAACAAATTAGCTTTTATTTTTTAATTGTCCTCAAGCAACATGTTAAAGGAAGCACCTTTAACACATTTTTAACTGATCACAAACTGTAATTAGTTTGATTTTCTTCTATTTTACGGACACATATAGCACAAAACATTTGTTAACAGTTGTAAGCAGTCTTGTATCTACTTATATGTTTGTGTTTGAGTCTTTATGTGTTTTACTGAGGTCTTGTTTGACAGTTCCCAGGAAGTTTAGGCATCAACTGTTTCTGCAAGTTCTCACATTACACTTAATGATGTCGGCTCTGCTTGAACAGACAGGTGAGTGTGTGCATGCACGTATACTCCATGTGCAGAATGAAGGGCAAACGTGCCAACAGACACAGACTGTAAGTACAGATATATCATGCCCTTTTTTTTCTCTCCACTACTTGTCTTCATAATGTAAAAGACATGCATTGTGTATTTTGTTTCCTTCTATAAAGCAAATTGCCCCTCAGGGATGTTGACGTTTTTTTTCTCTTCTCTACGCTGAGATGAGTTCAGCAAGGTGAGAGAATGAGAAGCAAAGCAATACAGGGATTGTGTTCTAAACAGCCACTTCTGTCTGGTTGCACTACCTTGTTGGAGACATCTCAAATAGCTAATTGCTTAATCATGTGGAAGTGACAAAAGCCCAACCTTGTTCTCATCTGTTCTCTCTCTCTCTCTGCCCTAATCCCTTTTGTCGTCTTGTGTGTTGCCTCGCTGTACATGCATGCATTTGTTTGTGACTCATCATCTTCCTAATCTTACCTCATACCTTCTTACTTTCCGTCCCTCCCTCCACGAAGTCTGGGGAAGCTATTAAAGCACTGGCAAATGGCTTCTTGGGTGACATTTGCTGACATTCAAGGAAGTGCATTTATCAGTGTACTACAGTTCACCTGGTGAATGAAATCCATTTGTGCCGCTGAGATGGCCTGGTGGCCTCTCTCTCTCTCTGTTTCTCTCACATTTTCTCCCTCTCTCCCTCCATCCCTGTCCCTAAATGGATGCCCAGTGTACAGGGAAATGGCAAGGTGGCGCGTAGCTTTGCAGCTGCTCTCAAATGTCATGCTGAAGAAAAAATCTTTAATGGGCTAAGTGTAGCCTTTCCAGCCCTAACTTGTCAGGTAATCAGAAATCTCTTTCTCACTCTCTCTGTTTCTCCCTTCACCCACCTTTTTCTCTTGTTCCTCAGTTCCCTGGGGCCATGACACACCACTAATTACCTGTTATACCAATCGGAGAGTGGGATGGCGTGAAAGAGGAAGACTGCTTTTAAGACAGGAGGATATCACATCCTCCTCCTCCACCTGATTGCTTTCATACAGGCATGCAGAATATTTTTAGCTTGGTTATAATTTTTTTTTTCTCCATTAAGCCATGGCATAACTCTATGGCACCAGTGTCACCTGGAATATGACACCTGTTTTTATAAGTGGGTGGTTATCATGTAAAAAAGGAGATTTCTTTCTACACCTGTAGGGACCAGTGTTAACCTACTGATTGTAACTGTTTCTCTCAGGAGGATATGCACTGTGACACAGGAAATCAGAACTCACAACTTTGAGTGTAAATACATCGGGCCTTTCTCAAACCATTCCTTACAACCTTTTTTCAACACTCTTACACTCGGTTTGTACAATACCGGGAGGGTCAACCACATTGAGTGCCATCCAAAAGCTTCAACTGGAGTGTTAGACCCTCGAACATTGAATCTGCACTGAAGAACAGGTGTAACACCTTTGAACTGTTCGTTATTGGATCTGTCAAAGTTCTGTGTTATCACCCGGACAAAGGTCAAAGCCTCTAAATAAATAAAAAAAACAGCAGTATCATACAGATGTCAAAGTCAAGTTTACATTATATTCAACATCTAATTAGCGATTTTCTAGTCTTGAAAATAGGAGCAAAAATGAAACATCTTATAAACAGATTATAATAATGTTTGAAAAATAATTACCTCAAATATATAAGGAGTTCTCCTAGTGTAAAGAGTATTTTATTGAGTCTGGCTTAAAGTATGTATGCATTCAAGGTATGATTTCATTGACATAACACCATGAGTACATAGACTTCCTGTTTTCATGGAGTGAGGGAAGTTCGTTCAGCTTGCTGCTGTATTTTAATCTCCACCTTTATTAAGGGTACTTCACCAAGCTGTGGGTGTGACGTCACACAGAGTTCACTCTGTGCTGGAGTGTGTGTGGTGGGATTGGATTGTCCAAAAGCTTATAGAATTCTGTGCAGATGACCCCAAATGGTTTGATTTGTTCAAAAGAGCCTCAATGAACTGCCAATCTCACAGTCAAACACCAGTTTATGACACAATCATTTCATTCCAGCTCAAAGTCTAATTTTACATATAGATTTCTGTTTTCTCTGACCAATCAGGAGTAGTTTTTGGGCTTTCACACTCCCTGGAAAAAACTCTAGAACTCATGATACCAGAGGAGCTGTATGTCAGAACGAAAACAGCTATTTTTTACTCAAACGTCACCCGAAGTTTCTTTGGCCAGCCTCCTAGTCATTTTTTGTCAGCAAGTCTGAGAGGGAGCCGATGTTAGAACGACAGGAGGATATGATCTGGAGAATTCACCTTGAGCCGATGGGAGAGGGGTGTGACTTTTATATCCTGTGACAGCTGCAAACGACTGCTATCATCTCTATGCACAAAATTATACAGCTGCATTACATTTTCAGTTTATTGTTCTCCACTCTCATGTGATTTTGTTGAACTACATGTAGCATTAATATAAAGGCAAATATTCTCAGCATTCTATTCTATAGCATCGTATTGTATAGCTGACTCTGTTGCTATATGCGCTACTCCTGCATGGTTTTTACACCATGTCTTACCTCAGAAGACCCCCCTCCCAGGGATAGTTTCCTTCTGTGAGGAACATATGGTAACAGCAATATTGTGTCATAATGGCAAACTCTCAGATGATTAACTTTCATTTGAAGTCAACTTGAATGCTGTGATTTTACGGTCATCAGTTTTGGATGTCTCACAATTCTCATGAGCCTAATTTCCACACTCTGGTGAACGACGAAGTATCTAGAGAAGTGTGTGTACACCAAAAAAAAAAAAACTTCAATGAAAATTAACTGAATGAACTTCTTTTTTAACGAGGAGTTTTAAGATGTAATCAAATTGTCTGACGTTCATATTGAATCAGTTATGTGAACATTTGGACTTAATTCTTAAATTAAGACTTAAATCCATAATTCACACAATTTTTAAAAAAAAATCCATAAACTCAAATGACCTAAGAATTTTGACAGTTTGAATTTTGTTCAACATGGTGGTAATAGTAAAGTGAAACATGAGATGCATCCCTGTTGGAAGTTTCCACTTCTCCCTCTGGGTGTCGGGTGATTGGCAGTAAGTAGTGTCATGTAAAGTCCACACTATGAAAACATAGGATTCACACACATCAAAATCACAATCTTGTAAAAAGCACAATGTCATCAAAACAAAGCATTTTAACTTTGTACTCCATAAATTATAATATATAAATGTAGCACAATAATCTTTGTGCTACATTTATTATTCACAAAATGATTTGTGCTGTCCAAACACCTTTGGATTAACAGGAAATGGAAAACAAAATTAAAGAAATGAAGCGGAAGCAGGAAGGACAGAAACATGTAGATCATTAGATGATAAAAAAACAAACATCTGATGATTCAGTTCTGAAGAAAGCATTCATATTTTTTTCGTCTGATAAAATCAGTTATTTTGCAATTCTTCTCTTTTTTTTGGACTTTACACTCCTTGGACATGATCATCTTTACTGTCTGTTGTGACTAAAATGCCAATGAGCGGTGCTGCTCTCGCCAGTGCTTTTACGGACAATAGTCAGGTCGGTGGAGTGAGGAAGGGAAAGGTAGCTTGATGGTGGGAGACGGGTGGAGGCCAAGGGTGCATGATGCCAACACACCCAATCCACCTCATGCATTCACAAGTGTTCACACACAAACATGCTCTACAGTGCAGATGCATGGACACATTCAGAGAAGTAAGTGAAAGCAAACAACATGAATGGAAACAGGTACAGGCACTGACACTCAGAGCACTGCTTGCATGGCGACGTCACATAAACAAACACATGCAAACTGACAGCCATTCAGGAGCCAGGTGTAATGTTATTTTCCCGCTGGCTAAATGTTAAAAACTATCGTAGTGGAAGCCGATGAGGGATGGATTACGACAAAGGAAATAAAGTAATCATGAGTGACAGGCAGAGGGACATACATCATGAGATGGACAAGATGATAGATTTTGTGGCACTGCAACATCAACATTACTTTCTGTTGTGGATGAAAAAAGGGTTTGCTATGGCACACTTTCCTTCATATACATGCTTATTTGAAAATACAAGCAAACAGAAAGTTTGAGTGATGCTTTGGAAATGAAATATTCCCTGTTGCAACAGAGGCTCTACAAACAACTCCAAAAAGTTTGAAAAAACTATTGTGGCATAGCCTGTAGGCTGCTGCATTCCTCATCACATGCTCAAGGTAGGAAACTCATGCTCGTAACTCTTCCGGGTTAAAATTGTATGCTTTTAATTGGAAAAATTTTCATTTTACAACACTGACAACAATCAGCATCTTAATATAACAAATAGTAAATACCTGGAGGGACATACCGCCATATTTTAGGTTAAATGAGCAATATGCAACTCTAACACGTAGGGTTTGAAGTTATAGAGCTGTCCCCCACTTCTCATTTGTAATTTATGCATAATTGTCATTTTTTATTGTTGCAATAAAGCTTTAAAAAAATGCTTGTGATATATGCCATTCGTCCTTTGGTTGAACGGCCCAATAAAACCCTCACATTTTTACCAGCCATTGTTTTACAGATGATCATTAATATTAAAACAATTAAATGTAATAATCTGTTCCTAGATTAGTATAACTTGACTTTATGTGTATTACTGAATCAAATAAATGTTAAACAATGAAGGAAAGGGAAATGTTCATTGTGGTACAATTCAAATTTGATATGACAGGTTTCAGAGCAAAGTACCCAACTAAACATTGAGACTGAGAGGCGACCTTTCAGATCGACAGCTTCAACAGCCAAACAGATGGAAAAGGGGAACTTTCCCAGACAAGATATTCAAGTCATCTTTCTGCAATTAGACATAACTCTGCTAAACTGGATTTTTTTGTTTTTGCACATGCTATAACTTGCGTAATAGTGCTGAAAGTACATGTGCCTGAAGAAAACTAACAAATGCACATCCATATCAAATTAAGACATTTAAAATACAAAAATTCACCCATAGAGTCTCCTGGTAGCAGGTATTTATAATTGCTTTGAGTTTTGCGAATGAGCTGAATAAGCCAGGATTTGTGTGTTTGACATTTATTCATTCATTCCAGTGTGCTGCCTATCCAGAAGACCAGACTCTTTAAAAGTCAGTGCTGTCTTCCGCTCTAGAATTCTGGCCTTTCACCGTGCTTGGCCTCTTTATTGATAAGCAGGTTATTCCATTCAGCAGAACATGGACAGCCATACAAAGACCAGAGAACATGGAGCGACCTTTGTGGTCCCACATCATATGAGGGAAATAATTCCATTTTTCACAGCTTGCCTGTATAGAGATGCAGGGCTCACGCTGCTGACGTATTGTGCCACATCAAGACTGCAGGAATGAGCACGGGGCACAAACATGTGGACAACTGTATCTTTTCTCTCTGCCTCCCTCTCACTGGTTTCTCTCTCCTGCCCTCCTTCTGGGCTGCAGAAATAGGGGATTTCTTACTGTGCAACACGGGTGCTGTCAGGGATTCATCCTCGCATAACAGAGTGAGACCCGTCTCTCAGGACCGTGTGTGCATGTGTGAGCGTGCATGTCTGTGTGTGTGTCTGTGTGAGTATGTACATGCAGCACAAAGTTTTTGCCCAGCTCAGTAGCCCAAAGAAAAGGCACACAAAATATCTTGTCCACACCTTCCCCAGACAGCCTGTCTTTGAAGTGCTTTTCTGTGTTAGAATCTGGGACACGTGTGTGTGTGTGTGTGTGTGTGTGTGTGTGTGTGTGTGTGTGTGTGTGTGTGTGTGTGTGTGTGTAAGCTTGCCCCCTGCAGACTCTGCTATGCTACCGACAGTGAGTCGACAGGAACATGACTGAGTGCCTGTCTCAGTTATGATAGCCGAGTCTGATAAAAAGTCAGTCTGCATGAACACCCGCTCCGTCCACTTAAACATAAAAACATATTCACATCTGACAGTTTTTATACAATCCTTACAATGCTCTATGTATACCAGAAACACATATGAAGTTACATGGAATTAAAACAAAAAAAAACCCTCAAATACTGTATATCGACAAGCAATCTGTATCAGCTAAAATTTATCCCAGATCTGCAATCATGATATTTTCTATTTTCTTAATTCTATGCACTTGGCTGAACTGTTTAAAAGAAGTGTGATTATAACATAGTTTACCCTGCACCTTTGGAAAGGCCTTAGGTAAGCAGAAAGACCAGATTTTGTGATATTTGTATTAACAAGAGGCTAACATAAATAAAGTTACACACGTTTTCCACCAGACAATAGTTTGTAAAGAGATGAAGTCTACTCATTATTGAGCCATATTTTTACATCAACAACAATATAATATAATATCAATGTGAATGCGGGGCTAGTAAATGTATAAATGCATCTCTACACTGTATACAATAATCACTTTTAATAAAGGTAATTCTCGGTATTTTTCTCAATAAATTAAATACCTTTCTGTAAAGGAAAATTGCTTACAACTGATTTTGTTTGTCATCAAAAATAACCTTTAGAATCAAAAAAATGTACAGAGAAATGGTGGAGTTTTCAAATCACTGCATACATGACGCAAATTTCCCCCAAACTGACTCCTAGTCCACGAAGATTTTGGGCATGATTCAGGAAACTTATATTTCCTGAATCATATTATATTTTTAATATTTAAAGTGAGCGATCGTTAATTTGCGCAAATCGGACACATTCAACCAAATGTTCAATTCAAATATGTTTTTATATTTTCTGAGCTTTGAATGCATACCAACCTGCCCTACAAATATGTACCTTTCAGAGAACACCTCTATTTCCTCAAAACCTTTTTTTTTTTTCTTTTTAAACTAGTAGTAGTCCTTGGCGTGACTTAATATATTAGCTAAATGTACTCGCACACACACAGACACGCATACACGGAAATAATGAAGTATCTCTCTTCCTTCTTAATGAGAATAAGCGTATCTGCTGTTAGATTTGGTAATTATTAATTATCAGAGCGTACACTGCCTCACAGTTCTTAGGAGGGTGATGGGGCCGTGACGATAAAATGCAGTGCCACACTAATAGTGCCATCAGCAAGCACGATGCTTCAAAGGAGCTGGGAGTGGCAGCCATTACACTTTGACACTCCGCTGAGGAGGCCACGCTGTAACCATAATTGTTTCTAGATCAAGAAAGCCCAAATTAATTTTCCTGTCTTGAAGTTCTGCAACAGGAAATAATGCACTGCTAGTAAAGAGTAGAAAGTGAAAGGTTGTATGTAAGTTAGCCTGTGTATAAGTGTGTGTATGTGTGTGTCGCCTTGGTTACGCTCAAAGCGTCTGAGTTCAAATTAAAGCAAAAATAAAACGCTTGAAGAAATGTTAAGATGCAGTCTACAGTATCTGCAACAGGGGCCAAGGTGGCGTGTGTGCTTTGTGTATGTGTGTGTGTCTTAACGCCTTCCCATTGTGACTGAATTGAAATACCGTAACAGCGACAGTTTGTCCAACTGCTTCGCTACACTTAATAGTTCTACTAAGGAGGCATTTAATGCAAGGGGCCCTGGCTTTTTAAAAACTATTTAAAAGAACTCACACAAATCACAGTGTGCAGAAAATGACTGTCTTAATGAAAACACTGTTCCCTCAACCCAGCCCGGTGGGGAGGCCGAGACCTGCAGCAGGACTTGGGAATGTGGGGACCACAGGGTGCAGAATAATGATCATGGAACCTGGACTGCAGAGTGCACACTTATTATGCTAAAAGGCAGGACTGCTAAAGGCTGGAATGGGACTGCAGAAATATACATACTAAACATCGGTAGGGGACAGCTGTTCCTTAATAACCTCGAGTAAATGGTGCCTGAGGCAATGAAGATGCACTGGAGGAACAAAGGAAAAAGACAGACACTTAAGTAAGCTTAGATTTTAGAAAGTTGCCTCAAAGTTAGATTAGATGAAAACTGTTGGCTAAATGTTAATCAATACACATCAAGACTCTGCCAGAATAGCTTCTCTTCTATTCCAATAGAATCCAGAGCATGTTTTTCTTGAAGTAACAGTTAATTCTTCATTTGCTGTTCATGTATCCTGTCTGGACACCTGTTGCAGTAATGACATTAATGATTGATAAAAGATGGCGTGCAGAAGTAGCTTGATTTTTGTCTCTTGAATTAAAGACCAGGATATTGTAACAACAGCCAAACAATAATCCAAGTACATTTTTAATCATTATCTGCAGTTTGGTAAGTAATGTATTCATAAAAAATCCAATAGGCTATACCTGGACTTGAGTGTTGGTTATTAATATATTCTACTCTCAAACTAATGAGATCAAAATTACACCATTTAGCATTTATTAAACTGTATTGCAACCCTTTATGGATGTAATATTACTATCATTGTCAGATGGCCGGCCAACTAAAAACCCAAGCTCAGCTAACATTAGTAGCATTTTGATCTAGCTGACCCACCTTACAAGTACTGATAAAGAAAATCCTTTATTTTGCGTTGTAACTCACCACAGCTTTCTTCACTTTAGACAAAAAAAGGTAACAATTTGTTTTTTTTGGGGTCGCCGGTGGCGCAGCGGCAGTGCGCGCGACCCCATGTATTGAGGCTCAGTCCTCAAGCGCGGGCGGCCCGGGTTCGCGTCCGGCCCGGGTTCGCGTCCGGCCTGTGGCCCATCTCCCGCATGTCTCTCCCCACTCTCTCTCCCTGATTTCCGACTCTATCCAATGTCCTCCCTCTATAATAAAGGCATAAAAGCCAAAAATAAATCTTTAAAAAAAAAAAAAAAAAGTAACAATTTTTTAAGATTAAAAAACACTAATAGTTGACATTTTGCGAGACATGTTGAACACTACTCATCGCTTTTTCACCACCCTGTTGTTATTTCCTGTTAGATGCACCGATACCACTTCTTTGCAAACCGAGTACAAGTACTTACATTTGGGTACTCACTGATACCGAGTAGCGTTATGAGTTCTTATGAATGTCACAGAAATGGAGGCATAAGTTAGTTTTTAAGATGATAAAAGACAGACAGGCAGATGACGAGCTTCTGTTATTTTTTACAGCATACGAGTTGTTTCTTGACATCTTCTCTCGCTTCCCCAGCGTTAGCTGCAAAGTTGGCTGTAGCTGTCCTACGCTGCTAGTTTTTAACAAACTCTGTGAACTGAAATATCTCTGCACCGATGACATCTGGCTTCTCTCCGTCTACCTGCTCAATTCAATAGGGGCGTGGGCCTGTCGTAAAGTGGTATCGGTGCCGTTGTATTCGCATAGTTTTATGAGTTTAAGTACTTAAAGATGGTATCGGACCAATGCCAAATACTGTTATATCTGTATCGATGCATCCCTATATTTCCTGTTACTGGGTAACATGCTTGTATGTATGTATTTTACTGCTGTTTTATGAGGGAGAAACATCTATCGAATATTGATAATACTCAATAATTTGGGTTGTTTAAATTGCGTGAAATCGATGCACTGATTGGCATTCTATCTGATAACCAAAATTTTGCAAACTACCTTTTTTTATAAATTAAAGATGAGGATTTATTTAAAAAAGTATTATTTTCTACACATACTCAATATAGATTTACAACTGATGCTTGCTAGATTAACAATGACTGATATGATTACTTCTGACCTCTTATGTAATATCCATAGGCCCTAAGATACAAAAATGTAGCCTAACTATAAAGCTCTACAAATAAATATTCAGCCATAAACTCATGTGTCGCTTCTTAGTATTTCACCTAAACATTAACTTAAATGTGATGCAGCACTTTAAAAATATCCATAACAAGACCTTGGAGTCTTATCTTGGTATATTTTATGTGTGATTGTATAGAAATGGATTTGTTTTAAAAGATCTTGACAATGAAAATAAACAAAGATTGCTGCCAACGATATGCAATGATGAAGTTGATGATGATAGTGATAATGATGATGACAGATTTGATGATAAGACAACAGTTGTCACTGATGTAGACACTGATGACAGTGACGCTTCTTTCATGTGTGTTAGAGAGTGTGTAAGTGTACCTGACTTATTTTCTTCATGCTCAGATTAGATTCCAGAGCAGAGAGGTGTGTTGCTAATCTTTTCAAGAATGTCAGGTGTGTGTGTGTGTGTGTGTGTGTGTGTGTGTGTGTGTGTGTGTGTGTGTATGACAGAGTGAGCGTTGATTACACCCTCCTCTCCAACGCCAAGAGCCGACATTTCTCAAGTGTGTGTGTAATTATAGTGAGCACACAGCCTCCTAAGCATCCTGTCAATCTAAATCAGAAGAAACACACACACACAAACATGAGCATGAGCACAAAAATACAACAACCATTGTGTTCTGGGTGCATGCTTCCAAGTGTGTGCAATTAGCCTGCTTGCGTGTGTGTGTGTGTCTGTCTGATATCAGTCCTCCAATCCTCTGTCCTGTGTGAGAATTTGGCTCCAGAGATTGTGTACATGTCTGCACAGAGCCTGCTCCTTGCTCGTCCTCTTGCACAATGACAAGGTTTGGGTTTCAAACACGCACACTGACAGGTGCTAAATAGAGGCTATCTTGATTACGCTTTTAGCTTATAGCTCAATTATGGTCTAAATAAGTATTTAGGCCTAGGGCCAGAGCTGTCAAAATGTCCTGTTGCCTGAGAATTCAGGTCAGTGAAATAGTCAGGAGGTGTGTTCACAAACTCAGCTGTCAAATAACATTCATTGTGGAGGACTCTGTAAACCCTGGGATTAGGTTCAATGACAACGTTTTTAAAAGTTCCCAGTCAACCTGTTCAGGATGTGTGACATTTAAAGTACAGTTACACTTAGGCAGAAAGAGCTACTTCAGGTTTAAGTGAAAACCCAGTAAATGTTGTCACTTTAATATAACTTTCCTCTGAACAGTTCTTTAAAATGGTGCAATAACTTTGAATGTCTTTCTTAACAATTGCAGGATTTGAAATTATGCTTTAAAACACATTCCACTGCTTAATGAATATTTAAAATAAAACATGGATTAACGTGTAGGCCTATCAGGGTCTTGTTTGGGGAGTGGTTTCACTACTCTGTTGTTAGGGATTATGTTAAACTGTCATTGTATGATGTACCACTCGACAAGGCTGATGATAAATCCTTTTTGAAAAGCATGAGGCATTTTCCTGTTAATATAAACAATAAAAACAAAAGAAGAAAGTGTAATTATCTTTATATCTTTGAAAATCAGACTAATCCATAAACGGTTGTTTATTTCCACTGGCAAATACATCCTGTCACGCTTATTTTCACACTGGTTTTCACTGACCTAATCTATCACGGCCATCATGTTAGTTTTAAAAACATATGGTTAGTGTTGTCTACTTCATCACGTCATACTATACGCGTATATGTTGAAACTATGTTCATTAGATGCTGGAATTGGCTAGCTAGCTGTTCTGTCAAGCACATCATTGCTCTGATTGGTCAAGCCTCCAGAGGCATTCTGACATAAATCTCTTTAAAACCAGTTTTGAAAATGTATTTCTGCAAAATGGTAATCAGACTACACATCAACTATTCACAATTTTAAACTCAAAAAGTGTTATTTGAGGACAAAAGCTATTTCACTTGCACAGTATTTGTTGTCCTCTACTTCTCTCCTGTGTGATGTTAAACAGATTCATGATGGAAACCCTGATGGGGTTTTAAACAGAGAGATAGTGAGAAGAGGGAGTAGAGACAGATAGCGACAGAGAGAGAGAGTGATGTGGTAAATTACATTGTCAATTCAAATCCTGCCACTAATGCATCTCATTGAGTCTGTGTCATTGTCACCCTGGATGCTATCTGTGTCAGCACAGCCAGCAGATGAGTGTGGCCATAATAACAGGCCAGCAAAAAGCTGCGCAAAGTTTAGCTAGCCAACATGTGCTGAGCCAGGAACAGAGAGGAGAGACGGTGGAGATGAAGTGGACTAGTAAGAGATGACAAATTCATCTCTTCTGTGTGTGTGTGTGTGTGTGTGTGTGTGTGTGTGTGTGTGTGTGTGTGTGTGTGTAGGTGTGTGTGTGTGTGCGCCTGTAGAGCTATATCAGTTTAATTATAGCTAGCGCCCTGGCCTCTGTTCCGACACGGCCTCTTTCCTGCGCGAATTAAAACATCTCTGTAACTTCCCACTCACCCACTACACACACATAATTGACATGCACACACACAAATAGCAGTGAGACACACATGCACACTACCCTGTTGTAGTTGTCATTCCCTCTTCTTCCCCTCCACTTCCCCCCTTCCCCCCCACTCCTCCTCCAGCCCCTGTTCCTCGTCCACAAAACTATTTGAAAATCAATTATCTCAACAAACCAGCTGTAAGGAGTGGGTGCCAGCCACTTACTCCTGAAGTGAATAACTTATTTGAAATTCATTATTGTGTCGAGCACAGTGACTGGGCCCTCCCAGGCTCTGCATGTCCCATTCCCTGTCTTTCTTTCTTTACATAAACTAACTACTATGCTGCTCCAATCATTTTTTTCCCTTGGCTTCTGGTTTGCCTCCCTTCCTCATGTCATACAATTTTAACCAGCTCAGCGCCTTGGACAAGAGCATATACAGCCTTACATACACACTCATAGGTCTCTTGATTGGTTCACCTCATTTATTTATCACATGCCTATCATGGGACGTACAGAGACGTTTCCTCTCCTGCCTTCGTCAGGGACATTAATATGGAAGCTTGGACCAAAAATAGATTAGATGAAGGGCTAACAGTTTCTATCAATACATATAAAACATGTTTACTTTTAATCATCAACTTTATTAACTAGTCAATAATAGAAAAAAAACTATAACAGCCTTTATGGTCTATAAGGCCACTTCAAATTATGTTGTTGTTTTTTTTAATCTGGTATCATTTGATAGGATTTGTCTATACCTATAGTGATGTAACCAATCAATGTTGTTGAAAAATGAAGCCAATGTGAAATCTAAAAATGTAGCTCAGAATAGAAAAAAAATGTAGCTGGGTGACATCATTGAGACTGAGTCCATGTTTTATACAGCATATGGTTGTAATTCAGGAAATATCATACTTACAGTACAAGATCTATTATAATTCATGCTTTGTTAACACAATAGCTTGACCTTAATAATGCCCAAGTGAACAAAATAGACCTTTAAAGAAACAGTTTTCTGAGGTTAAAACTTAACTTCCACAATCCAACTCAAGGGAACTTGGTTGTTCATTAAGAATGGAGAAATGGAATGCATAGTATTTATCTTTATGATATTGGTATATTGTTTATTTGAAACCATTTTTAGATTTTCACTGATAGTTAGTGCATTTTTACACATTAGACTAACTTAATTTTCAGTAAAGACTGTATATACATTAATCTTTATTTGTATAGTGCCAGTTCATAACAGATGCCACATTGTGGGCAAAAATATCAACCCTCCTAGTTTGATTCAAGGCAAATAAATGGTTATAATGCATTTCATAATGAAATGTAAAGGCAATGCTGAAATGTAAAGGCAATGCTGACTGTGATAGTTTTGCAGGGTTAACTTCCTGGTAGTCTAATTGTTAAATAGTGCCTCTATTTTTACCATCAGATTTTTTTTGGAAAATGAAAAATTGTTAAATCTCTTTCTTTCATGGTGAAAATTCCCTTCAGCCAGGTTCTAACATTCAAGCACAATATTAAGAAAGCAGAAGCTCAACAGTGTCGTGGGTGTGATATCTTGTTGTTTATGTCACACTGTTAATACCGCAACATCTACAGCTAGTAATTGCTCTTCGATTTTTCAGATCATAAGTACTTCTGGGCTCACAAAAAGCATGCCAGAAAGTATGAAACAGAGAAGAGAAGTTACATTAGAAGTTACAAATTAGATCAGAATAATTTGACTCTGAGTGTGTCTGGATAAATGCTAAGTGAATTGTAGAACTGCATGAACAAAGTTCAGAAAGTTTTGAAATGTCAAAGAACCCCCCCATCGAACACACACACACACACACACACACACACACACACACACACACACATACATGCTGTTGGTGTTTCAAGGACATTAGTGTGGCATGCTGACAGACACCAACATCGAATCAATGTGAAAGTGAGTTGATGCAGTGTCACTACTGCTTTTAACCTCTCTTTCTCTTTTTCTCTGGTTATTCCCTACTTCTCGTTCTTGTTCATATCCCTCTCTCCTTTTTTTCTGTCTGTTAGTCCCTCGCCCACTGTGTGTGACTCTCCTCACCACATATATCTCTCTTGATAAAGAGAGAGAGAGTAAATGAGTGTGACAGGGCTGTCATGTATGTTCCAGTAGAGGCCTGCGAGGGCCGATGCAGAGACAGGAGGTGTCATATCCTTACATCTCTCTCTGTTTCTGCCACCAGCTGGACTCTCTTTCTCTCTCCTTTTCTGTCACACTCTATCTCTCTCCCATCTTCTTCCCCCTCTGTGTCCCCTCCTTTCCTGTGTTATGTTTCCACTGTCACCCTTCTCAGATCTTTCCTTCTCTGCAGATTTCATGTGATCCTTTTTTTTTTTTTAGATGGGACCATGTCCACACTTAGTCAGCTATACTTGAAAAGGATCGTTTTGTTTGAAAACACCACATTGTAGGTCATTCTGGTGAATTATTAGTAGAGGAGAGACATTATGCCGACATATTTTTCCTGTAACTCTAAACTTCCATAAAGTCTGGCTTAAAAAAATTCTATATTTTTATGGAATTAAAAACATTCTGATTCCAAGAGTAAGGAGACCAAACATTGGGAGAAAGTCAGTTGTTTTTTTCTTTGTGGATTTGGTGTTGTCTAAGGTCACTGGTTAGTAGTTCAGCATCATCAGCACTCACCACAGTGGTGCTTGTGGTCGAAATTCAGCATGGCCAAAACATGATCAATTACAGTGCCTGGGTAGACAGTTGTATTGAAAAAAGCAACGTATCTGTCCCATTACATGCACAAGATGAACAGCTGAAACACACCCTGTATTGACAGCCTGCACAATCACTGTGACTTTCTCTCTTTACTCTTTTTTGCTTGATACACAATATTAAAAAACAATGCTTTAGAAATGAAGGAAAGCCCTCAATGAGATTGTATGGCCTATAACCCCTCATATCATCAGCTCTCCCTCTCTCTCTGCTGCGCTCATCCTTTTGTGGGTCTTCAATTTATTTCCCTTTAACTTTTCACCACAGTAACTTCCATCTGTGGATCTGTTTTTACATGCATGTGCACACTCACAGGTAGTGTTAGTATATGCATGCAGGCACTTGTTTTACACATGGATTAACAAACCTACTGCACACGTGTGGTTATGTGTATGTGTGACCCCAAGCCTGCGGGCAACGTAGCGGTGGGGAAATCAGTCAGCTGAGCCATCGGGGTAAAAATGGGGTCAAATTGGTCTTTTCAAATGGCCTTAATCTTCAAATGATTCCCTAAAAACACACCTGCCGCTCCACTATGCTAATGCACTCTAAAGCATGGAGCAAATTGTTTATTTGAAGGACAAGACATGTGCTCAGTGTTTGTGTGTGCATGTTCTGTATAACTATGTTGCAGTGTCAGTTTTGGGGGTTTCTATTCAGCTCTTTTTTGTAAGGGATTTCAGCGATCACATGCCCCTTTCTTGCTCTCAAGTAGTGCAGTTGAATGTGGTTTGTTTGCATTGGGAGCGAGTCAGGGATATCCGCGATCAATGCCAAAACCATTACGGGACAGGCTTTGAGTAGAGCAGCCCCATTTTAGCAATTTGGCAGTGGCCAAGGCCCGTGTATGGAATTATTTGATCAATAGTCTTGTAGCTTGATAGAGAGGAGTAAATTATATGATCAATGTTGTGTATAATGTCACTACCTGTTCACTTTGGGCGAGAGTGTCTGTTTGTGTGCATGATTCCTTGTGTTTGTGAGAAGACATACCGGCACATGTGTATGTGTAGATATGTAGTCCCTGGATGCTTTTGTGCATACATTGTTGTTGCACCATTTACTTCCCTGCTTTTCTTGGAATAAAGGGCTTGTTTCCTCGGGCTCTTTGTATATTTTTGTGTTTCCCTCAGCACACAATACACTCTGTTTTGAAAGTGGAAGCAGACAGAGATATCAAATGGCAGACATGAAAATAGAATGAATGGGGAGAAGGGTAGACGAGCTAAATTATTTATTCGTATCATAGTGCCTGTGAACACACTGCTCACTGAGCCAACTTCTTTGCTATTCACCTCCAATAACACACTCTTATCACCTCTCATATTCAGATATGTATAATACAGTATCAGACACACTCACAATGCTGCATTTAAGTGTCGATCTTCACATACAAAAGAGCATTCTTGTTTTGTTTGCAGAAACGTCTTCTCAAAGGAAATCCTGAGCTGAAGTGCCTGAAGTATACGAGGTGACTTCTAATACACACTCATACACCTCTCCTCTATTCTGAGTCCATGTCTGTCTCTGTGGATGAGATCACTACCCTCTCTGTCACTCTCAAACACCGCCTGCGTGCGTCGAAGCCTGAGCATGAGCGGCGTACATTGGGGCGAAGCGATACCTCTCCTCATTGCGGGTTCATGGTCGCGTACGTGTCGTGGGACTCGCCGAGAGACACAGAGAGACAGCCTGATAGCCTGGCGGGGAGGCCTCGCTTTGAGCCTGATTTGTTTTTGTTTTTTTTCTACCTCTCTCTCCCTCTCCTGTCACATGGTAAAAGTTGAGCCGTCGGGAGAACGATAAGCAAGCGACACAAGGAGGAGAGATAGGGATGGATGGATGGATGGAGGTGGGGACACAGGAAGGGGGAGGGCGACACAAAGAAGAGCCTGTCACACTCACTTAGATGCTGAAATATTAAAGTGAGCAGTCAGGTTGTAATTTTCCTGAGAAAGCCAAGGGAAGAGGGGGGATAAGTGAAGCGAGAGAAGGAGGGAGGCGGGGGACAAGTGATAGAGACGCGGAGAGAGGAAAGGTATCACCGCTGATCTCTCTTTCCTCTCTTCTTGGAAGAGACACGGGCACGCTTTTAATACCACTACTTTAATTAGCTTGGCTTTATACGGTCTGTCTCTCTCTACTTCTTCGCTCCATGAGACGTGAATAATTCATCAGGAATGGTGTACCGCTGCCTGGCAAAGACAGCTGGCCCAATGATCTGCAATGTATCTGCGGAGAAAAGACAGAGTGAGGTCAAAATACAAAGTACAATATCTGCAGCCTTCCTTCACAGACAGCAGACTTTTTGTATTCGATCAGTTTTTCTTCCCATCGAATAGATGACTTTGTACTGTTATTTCTTTGCACACATAGGTTTATTAGACCATTTATGCATGTCAAACAATAAAACTGTCCTACATGTGCTAATGGTCATTACTTTAAGTCAAACAGCAAATCCAAGGAACAGACAGCAGTCGTCGTCTCCCAACCGGAAGGTCGAGAGTTTGATCCCCAGCTCCTACAGCACGTCCGATGTGTCCTTGGGCAAGACAATTAACCCCGACCAGTGTATGAGTTTGTGTGTGACTCTTGAAATATTTTAGGATCTATGCTATTGTTGCTGTGTGTGCCAGTGAGGAAGCATGCCAGACTCTGTTTCACTGACATATAGGTTGAAGATGATGTGTCAGGACTGCACAGGTATCCGGGATTTCAGTGGGAAAGATGTGATGAAGATAGAAACATCAAAGTAGTTTCTCTTAAATATTATCTTACTGATACTGTATATTCCTCTATACGTGGATGCACACATATTTTCATGTGTGCTTGTGTGCGTTAGTGCATGTGTGTGTGTGTGTGTTTGACTGTGTGTGCATTTGTTATGACATCTTATCAACATGAACCCTAACTCCTAGAATCCCTTGTGTCTCATCCTCCACATCTCAGCAGCATCACTGTCTGGATATGTCTGCTCAGTGACTGAGGGGGCCACTGTGTGCTCATTGGCCCAGACAAGGTGAGGGTTTCCGAGCCAGACTGAGGTGGGCTGTCCCCTGTGTCAGCTCTTGAACTTTCAATGTCGCTGCTGCATTGAACAAACACACACACTAAAACACACACACACACAGAATAACATACTGCCGTGCGTCCTGTCATCCCTCAGAGTCCGCAGAAGTTTTTAATGAGTTAGGAATAAATAGAAATCCCCTCCTCCCCCGTCTCTGTTGCTCTATGTCCATCTTTGTCTTTGTCTCTCCTTTGTGTGACTTGTCTCCATTCCAATCATTACACGCTTCAACAATTGCTGAGTCACGTCTGAAATAGAATCGACATGGCAGCCTGAGTCAGCCAGGACAGCGAGCCGAGCGCAGATTAGTCATCCCGGTGAGGTGCCTTTGTCCTGGGATGATGACAGATTCATGAAACGAGAGGAAAAGTGATGCACCAGGGGTGTCTATCTGTCTCAGTTGGGAATCACAGATACTTCTAAGTGTGTGTGTGTGTGTGTGTGTGTGTGTGTCTGTGTGTCTGTGTGTCTGTGTGTCTGTGTCCAGCGCTATAAAAAGACATATGACTCCACAACTTAATTTTGAAAAACAAAGATCTCCTGCTTTTCAGTGAGCTGCTGACCTGCATCATCAAAAAACTATAAGAAGTGAGTTTGTCAAACATAGTAAAGTAAAAAAGAAAACAGCAAAAACAAGCACAGGTTATTCTGTGCTTGTTTTGTGCCTGATTTGTTTGCATGTGTATTCTTTATTTCCTGTCCTGCTGGCTACAAGCAGGACAACAACTTCCCTCTCACAGTTGTGGAAGCTGTTTTGGAGCTTCCCAATCAAACATGATCCGCTGCCACTAATCTTGTTTGCGACTAGATCGGTCACTGTAATCCTTTCCACCACAAATAGGCTTTCACAGCACACAGTGAAATCCACCCCGACCAGGTTGAGATGCGCTCTCATAGTATCACTTGCTGAAAGTCTGCCAACAAGGGATGCTTCCTTTATCTGAGTCCATGTAACTTTGTCAAAGAAACAGGCTTTCAGAATCACGGCGTGTCTTATCAACTGCTACCCTTCATTCTCACACATTTGAAACTTCATGTTTGTTTGCTTTCTCACTGCTTATGTGTCACAGGGTGCAAAATTCAAGACTTCATCCCCCGTCAAATATGATGCTTGCATGATCATGATTTTTTATTGCAATGTAATACCCATATAGCATAACAAAAATGTTCATCATGTAATCAATTTTAATTCAGATTTCTAAAAAAAAAAAACATTTGTGATTAAGTACTATTTTTATGAAGGCGTTTTGTTCTTAATTAGTTTATTGATGGGAAAGTCAACAACTAAAAGATCAGAAGAAGCCTATTACTAAAGTTTTTTTGGTTTGTTTTTAACACCACATTGTTCATTTCATGATAAGCGTATGAGTTGAAAACACTTTTGTTGTTTTTGTTTTCAGGAATTTTTACATGTTAAGGTATTGTATAGGGACCTGTGGGTAAGAGTTATACATGAAGACTGCAAAGGGTGCCATTTTTTCATTTTTTTTTCAGGCTAATTCAGATTTGACTACCAATTTGTACTTTTTTGGAGGCATTTAAAATGCATTTAAACCATTATGTGTAAAAATCAAACCTAACAATGTTTTTTTCTTTTAATATTCAACTTAATATTTGATCATTACTTATTTATCTTATAAATCCAGAAGAAAAATCCTCAGGTTTCTCATGAGGTGAGAAAAAAATTGATTTGGACACATAATCATTGATACTCGAAAGACGATCACATTTGTTACCCTTCTTGTTAATGTACAGTAGATGTAACAACATGTTTATGTGAATGAACAGCTTCTAAAGCTGCTTGTTGGACAGTTTCCCATGGAAACAGATGGCCTCAGCAGTGCTGTAAGTGTTGTGTTGACAATAGAAATGTCCTGACTGATTTAGAGACTTTGGAGTGAGCGACCATGTTTTGATGACACACACACGCACACAACCTTGTCCCCTTTTAACCCAGACAATACGAGGTGTTTGCGAGAGTGACTAATTAAATCAACTTTCATTTCTAATTCTTCTCAGACTCTCCTTATCCTGCACCATCCAGGGCTGAAGTGGGGCTGGCCAGTAGAGGGAAAAGGGGGTGAGTGACAAAGCAATAGAAAGATTGAACTACTTAAACTTGTGGCTTGTAGGAGACAAAAGATATGTGCAAAGTAACAAACACAAAGCATGATGGAAGATCTGTAAGTCATAAAACAGGTCTTCTTTAATTTCCTTGTCATTCAGTAATATTCTCTCCTACAGTCCCCTGATGGCAGGTCACACAGCTCATGTCTGTGTTCCTTTGGCTCTGGCTCTAGAGAAGAAAACTAGCTGTGTGTGGGTGCAGAATTATAAATTTAAGTATATACATAAACCTTGGTCTGTTGTCTGTCTATGCTGCTCTGCGTCGAGCCAGGCGTCTTCTTAAAAGCCTCAGCATTAAGATCGCTTCAGTCCCACGGACACACGGGTCAGCTAAAACTACTAAAATGCCAAGACAATTTGGTGGATCCAGACCGTTTTACAATGTAGGTAAGATTAAGGTCACTAAAAGCAAACAGAACTGTTTTCACAACAGGAACCTCTGTTGAAGCTGGTTGAGTGGGATGCCAATCAAAGCACAGGTACTGTATATGCCAGGTTATTTTCAGTCAGTGCATGCAGCGACTGCCGTAGCTCTACAGTGGAGTTATAGCTAGTTTTGTATTTACAGAAGCAACATGTAGTTTATTATATACAATCAAACACACTGGGGCTGGGTCCATTATTTAAGCAGGAGTATCGACCAAATATTAGGACAAGTTTTAAATTGGACCAGATTTGACTCTAAAATAAGTTAAAATCTTTTTATGGGGTACCTTTATCCATGTGATTTTTTCATAACAAGCTGCCATATGCATACTGTTTTGTTGTTGTTGATGTTGTTGTTGTTGTTGTTGTTGTTTTAGTTTTACTCTTAGCAGGTTTAGTATTTTCCATGAGTGCATGATAATTACTTTTTTAAATTTTTTCAAAGGCGTTTGGAATGTGGAGTATTTTCAATACAGAGGCTCTATGCAGGACTGAGCAGAACTAAGTTGTTTAAGGTAGACCCAAGTATTTCTTTTTACTCAATTGTCATGGTTTTGGGAAAAAAAATGGTTGGGTTTGCAGATTTGTACATTATAGAAAGACTTGGTCTTTGCAGAGGTCTGCTCTCTCTGAGTGCCTTTAATAGCCTTCAGAAAGGAATGATTGACAGCATTTCCTAATTGGAAGTAGATTTGTAAAAGAACAGAACCATGCTAATACCTTGGACTGTCATCTTACTGTAAATGCATATTTAACAGAAGTAAATGTACTTTAAAACCTATAAATTATAGTGTGAGTCTTGATAATAAAGACATGAATGAAAGATGACATCTAAGTGGATTCACAGTCAGTGTGTATTTTGTGCAGTCATGACCACATGGTCTTAAATACGTTCATAAATGGTCACCCACAGTATTTATTAAACAATGATGGTACAAAAATGTGTATTTTTAACAGCCTTCAGAATGACATTCAAAATATCAGTGCATGGAGATTGAAGAAGTAGAGGCTCTGAACGTGTACATAAATGTACACTACTCAAACTGAGGCTCAAAAAGACAAGAGGGAGTTGAGTTTTTGAAAAAGACCAGAATTGATCAGTCTCGTACCCTTCTCCCTCAACTATCCTGCTATAATCCTTTCACTTCCCCTTCATCCCCTCTGTCCTCCTCCTCCTCTCATTGAGGGGCTGCTGAAATATCAGTATTGTTTACGCAGACGATTAGGGCAGAATTGGGCAGAAGGCAGTTGTTCTGTGTCGATGGAGATAAGATAGGGTGTGTGTGTGTGTGTGTGTGGGTGTGTGTGTGTGTGTGTGTGTGTGTGTGTGTGTGTGTGTGTGTGTGTGTGAGACGTACTACCCTGTCTTATCTTGGCAGCAGACATAGCAGCCATATGAAGTTGTTCATTGTAATTACCCATGGCAAGAGTAGATTTCATAGGGAGATTTAGGGGAGAGTGTTTCAAAATAAAAGCATAGGAGGGAAAAAAGAGGGAAAAGTTAAATATGAGGAGGCGAGAAAGGGTTTGGACAGTTCTTAATGCATGTACACCATTATACAGAGAACCACGCACCTCACTTTCTTTTCCACTGACTGCAAATCACTCTGAGTATTTTAGCGCTTTCATCTGTGATATCTCAATGCTGCCATATCTTAATGACCTTTTGTAAGTCTTACATCTTAGCCACTGTTCTAATAATCAGCGTCTCATGACTCATGCCCATCTTTCCTCTGTTATTCAATCAGTGATCTTTCTCTCGCTACCAATCTTTTGCTCTCCACTGTAATTATCCCTCTGGATGAGAATGTCAGGTGCAGGCGGACAGATATTTATCTGCAAATGGTAACTCAATCTACAATCTGCTAAAAGTTGTTCATATTTTCAGGGTGTTTTTCAAAGTTTCCCATTCTTCACCTGCATACAAAGATAGACTGTGTAAAACCTTTGGCTGTATACCTGCTGAAGTTAGCCCCAGCAGTAATGTATTATCTTTAACTGGAACTCTGGTGTACTCTAGTACAGTGGTTCCCAACCTTTTTTCTCATTAGTGTCGAAGAAAAGCTGAGCCCCAATAGAAATCGAGTAAAAAACATTGTGAACTAAACTTAAAGCTTTGCAGTATAAATGTATTTGCAGTGTGGATACAGTATGTGGATTTTTTTATTTTTCTGTTTAATTGTAAAACTCTGTAATGCTCTGTTCTTGTCCTATGAACTGTGGAGGCAGACACAGATCGGAGTCTATATCTCAGGAAAATGTCACTGATAATAAGGACAATGACTATTAGATGAAGTGAATAAAGGCCAAGAGATTTTGTCAACTTAATATAGTTAAATCTCCTTCTAAACTGTCATAATTCAGCTAATGCAATATATCTAAAATGCATTTTTAGTTTTATCAGTCTAGACAAAAAAAACAGCAAATCCCATACATTACATCCTCCACCATACACATTTAACACAGATGATCTTCAGGCAGTTTGATTTGGGCCCTCAATATCTTCCATAGCTGTGGTGATAAATTGTTTCTCATACAGCTTAAAAAGAAACATAGTATGTCACAGATAACATGTTTTAATTTTGGGTTGCTATGCTCTATAGAGGTCTGGTCTCAAGTAAGGGCAGTTTTCAAAGGTGGAATTCAAAACACCACAGGAGAACCAGCATTAAACTGATCTGCTGTTGACCTTCAATGACAGCACATGAATGAATCCAATAAAAACATCTCGAAGGTCTCCTTCATTGAGAATGTTAAAGAAAGAAATAAAGAGCATACATCCAAATATTACTCACTCTTTTCTTTGGAAAAAGCATGTGGGGAAACATACTTCAAATAAGAGCTTTTATTTTGCTCCAGAGCAGGTTTGTAGGTAGACGTGCGGCTTTTACTCAAAGTATTAATAGAATACGTGACATACTTTATTCCATGGAAAATGCCCTGAATGTTTGAATATAGAACATGTTGGCTTGCCTTTTCAGAGCCCTTTTCTTCAGTGTCAACAATGTCTATCAACATACATACTTCAAAACTCAATCCAAAGGCAACTTCGAATTTACTGACAACCTACACAGACAGCAGCTCTGTTACGACACCCTTCACAGCACTTCACCTTGCTCTGCCTAAACAAATGCAGATGTAATAGATTTAATTTCACCATACCATAAATACAGTTCCTGAAACTACAGACCAAATCAGACCAGTCAAAATTTCAGACAAAAAGACTCCAGACAAATTATTTTATTATATGACGTGACAGCCTTTCTGCAACATGCTGCTTCTAAAGCAGCTTCGATGATGTCATCATTCCCTCACCCTGAGAGGAACATACCTTCCTTTGTAAGCATTCAACAGAGAAAATTGTAGGTCCACTGCCTTGGTACTGGAGTCATGGTTTTGTGCATGAAGATCTAAAGAATCCTTGTTTTGTAAAATAAAAACAGACAAACTGTTCTGCTCATCCTGTCTCGTCCTTATCACCCTTTCTTTTGATGTGACTTCTGTGTGATTTTCTGCTATTGTTTAGATGCAGAGAATAATTCACTCTGATGTCGAGAAAACTAAATAGAGATATGGACACAATGTTGATAAAAGAGGACCAGTCCAACCGAATATTGTAATTGTTACAATATAGTTTGTGATATGTCTTTTGAGAAGAAAAAAAAACGTTTCTTGTGTTTTTTACAGCATCAACACGTGACACTTAAAAAACTTGAAACACCTCCTTCCACAAAGTCCACTGTCAGACAATTACATTTAATCCACACCAAATACTGCCCCTTGTTAATACAGCTGAAGAGCTAACTACATAACAAAGCTAAAAGTAACACGTTGAACTCTTATTCTTCAGTGTCCTGAGAATAAATAATAAGTAATGCAAATTTTCCACTGCCATCAGGTTATTGTGTGTATAAAAGAACTGAAAGCAAGCATTAAGTCATGTTAATCAATGATTAAGTGATATAGAAGTAGGCCCATAATACTAGGTCTTATAATAAGTCTTTACTTCTACGCAGAGCTGAACATATTGGTCTAATTCTAATCCTAATCCAATTTTTCGATAGTTATCTCCCCAGCTCAAAGGGTTGTACACATCTCATATCTGCTTTTAATACTATTGTTTTAAAATAAATGTTGAAATAATAAAATAAATACCAACCCTATCAGCTGAAAAAAAAAAATCAAAAAATAATAGCTGATTCATCACTTTAAGGGCTTCTCAGAAGTGATGCACCAGGAAATTTGCTCAGGTCAGGAATACATTTTGGTTTGATCAGTCATGGCTTAAATAAAACAACTTTGGCTGACAGAAAACTCTCTGAGATTTCCTTTGTAGACCTATTTGTCCACTCAAACCTCTTTCTGCTTGAGCCTAAATGCTACTTTCAATGTAGTTTCAGATTAATACAACAGTTTTAGGCAGTTGAGCAAATGAAAAACTATGTAACTTTCGTAAGGAGTGACAGAAGAAAGACATAGATGCAGAAATGTATAAAACAGAGAGCACTGTCCTTGTTATGTTTGGGTCAGCTGTGGGGCATGAATTTTCAGGATAGTGCATGGCTGTGGTTGTGCTGTTTTTTTGTCTGCCTCGCCTCTTCTACATGGTTTTCAGAAGGGTTTTAATGCTCCACTCATCTATCATTCATCAGTGCTGACTATATGATCCAGATCAGACGATTCCATATTTAGTTACCTCTGTGTCCTCGTACCCCCACTGCGTCCTCATAATCCCTCTCTATCTACTTCTACCCCCGGGCTTTGGGTAGGCCTTTTGGGTTTTTCTATTTTTCTCTCATCGTCTTCTCTCTTAGTTTCTGTTTCAGCTCTTTACTCTTTCTCCTCCTACCTGTTTACTTCTCCCACACATAAAAGGTCTGCTTTTATTATTGAGGCTCCTGTCTTAATTCTCCTCTCAGACAATCTTAGTCGAATCTAGATCACTTCTACCAGCCATGCTTTGACAATATTGAGCTTTCCTTGACAGTTCTTGTCCTCTTTACTTTATCTCTTACATTCATTCATACACCCCCAGGTCTGTTTTCTTCCAGTGAATGTGAATAAAGCAGACGAGTTGAGTGAACTCGAGGCCTCAAACACAAACTACTGACACTCCAGCAGGGGCATTCCCAAAGGCAGCGCTTTATTTGACACTCAGCCAATCAGCTTTTTGCTTCTGCATGACTGACAGCGATGGTGTCTAATTACACAGGAATGTTCGGAAGAACTAGCTAATCCTCTAAAAGCCTATCAAAAAACTAAAAGTCCCCACTTTGAATAAACAGCAAGACCAAGTCATTGTGTATTTAGCAGCATGAGGTGGAGAAGCAGGGGAATCCCCACTCCACAAGGACAATTTAAGTATATTTTCAGAAGTGGGGAAATCTGTGTGGGTGAGCTGGGGCCGTCCAGACATGTTTTGAACACAATCAAAGGTGTGGCATTCAAAATTGTTCCCTTTCTTGAGGAAAATAGACTTTGAAATCTGGCATAAGTAATTGGAGATTGGTCCTATGGGTCTTTAAGTTGTAAAATGAGAATTTAGAGACTTTGCATCAAAACAATAGTCAGTAACTTTCAAACACTTCTCATAAAGATTGATTCTTGTCTCTTTAGAACAGGCATAGCGCCAGGATTTGTTCTAAATGTGCTAAAGTGGGGTTTGAAAAATACACGGGATTCGAAGAAAATAATCGTTTGTCTTGACATTTGTTTAAAAATAGCTGCAAGCTATGACTGACCAAAAGGTAAGCACAAAATGTTTCACATGTGAAGGCAAAATACTTCAGCACCTGACGGCGCCCATGCAGCCAACAACAACACATCACATTGAAAATAACAAGTGCATTTCCTCTGCTAAATCACACAGCTGTTCATCATTAATGAACAGTGAGGTCAGAAACAGTCAGCAGGTGGTTGTAACTGCATGATGAAAAATACAGCTAACGCAATTTTACTTATAACACTGATGTTACAGACCTTACATTATGGAATCTGGGTTTGTCTAACACTGAACCAGCTATCAATGGCAAAAAGCCTGTTGGTAGCTTGGTAGAGTCGTCGTCTCTCAACCAGAAGGTGGGTACCTCAGTGTGACTTGTTAAAACACTACATCAGGATCAGCAGTCCAGTTGCAGACAGTTAGCACAGCCATAGCGTGCTCTGCTACCAGTCTGTTTGAAAACCGTGTCCACTTTCTATCCCAAAAGAGTGGGGCCTGTTGAATGAAGCCTCTGCATCCTATTCTACTCTTGGAGACTTAGGGTATGTAATGCAGGCCTGTATTCTGCAAGCACAATGTTCGAGAGGAAAAATTCAGCTTGTTGCCAGATCTTTGTAGATTGTTTAAAAAATGCTTCGAATAATACAGGATGCCAGTAGAGAAAGGTACGTTTATTGAGGTATACATGTCAACACTGGTCAGTATCTAGCAGAGCAAAGAAGATGTGCAGCAACTGGAACCAGTAACTTATTTTAAGGCTATAGTAGCTTGGACTGGTCGCTGGTTCTACATGCCAGTTAATGGGTTGCTTACATCTGCTGATCGTGGGCCGACAATGTACTCCTGCATCCAACATTATATAAACACTCCCCAGAGTGCTGGCTGTCATTTCTTGTTGTCTTAGGAAAAGAGGGTCCAGAAATGAAGACAATGAGAAAGCACAACAGAAGGTAGTGCAGTTTAAAACCCAAGTGTATCTAGACCACAGTTGTCAAACAAGACTTGAGTTAGATCTGACCTGATTTGCCTACGTTAATATCACATGACATTTTAAAATTAGCAGCGTGGACCCAAGAGACATCAACCATTGTTTGCTTTGCTTAATGGTACTGAACAAGAAGGCATATTCAATCTGTGGCCATGTAAGTGTGTGATGTGGCATAACGCGTGGCCATGTGCGTGCAGTAATACAATATCTGTCCATTCTCAACATTTCTCTGTACAATGTAATTTATCACATGTGATTAGCCTCAAACCCAGTAATCTAGAATATTGTTATATTGTTGGAGTATACCGACAATCAAAAGTCTCAATGACAGAGAGGACAGAAAGGAGGAAGAATACAAGAAATAGCAGGAGGAGGGAAAAGACGAGTGTATGTAAAATTGGCAAAGAGGATCGGGAGAACATACAAAAGAAAAAAAAAAAAGGAAGCTGTTGACAGTGTTTCCTGACCTCGTGGCTCCAGCTTTAATGGAAGATTCATGTTCCCAGGGTCATCGATCACCTATGGGAAATGAATATGAGAGAAGATTCAGAACAGGAGGTGTGCTTTGGGAACCAAGAGGTGTGATGGAGTGAAGGTAAAGATGAAAGAGGGGAGGAAAAGGGTAAAAATGATGGTTAAGGGGTAAACTGAAACTCTGTTTCAGGGGATAATTTCAGAATCTCTCCAAGAGACTTGATTTTTGTTTGTTACTTCTCTCATAACCAACTCTTTGAAACCTTTTAAACAAATCAGTTCAGTTGTGTCTGTAGTAAACACGTTGAAACCTAAATAAAAAAGGAGGCAGAAGTCTTCAGCCCTTTTTAAATTGCAAGTCTGTAACAACACCGTGATATAGCTTCACCATCATTAAGCCTTTGTACTTTTACATAGAATTCACATTGTGCTTGAATTGCTTAACCAGTGTGTGATTTTACATTTAGTTATGGTGTGACTAAATGGTGTCCCTTTCAACTGTCAATGTCAGAGCTAGCAAAACATTGTTCCACCTTGGCAGCGTTTAACAGCCACATCATTACACCTCTGTGACATTTACATTGCCGGTGAGGCCGAACAGGGCCAAAAAGTCCTCTCTTGGACTGGCCATGTAAAATGGGCAACTGTGACATTTTAGTGACAACCAAACTAATAAACTCAACTTAAACACTTTTTCTTCACACAGAAAGAAATTCTTTTTGGTGATGCAGAACAAAGATTAACATTTGTAAAATTGTAAGGAGTTAAAATCACAGTAAATTTTGTCAAGACACACTTTTGTTCGATCAAACTCTTCCAACTAACCCAACATATGCAAGCACACACACAAACAAATGTAATCTAACAGGCTTTTGGAGAGAGAGATTTGATCTTTACCAGCAATATAATAACACACACGCACACACACATTGACACCCAGACACACACACTCCCTCCTCTCTTGCATCCTTCCTACTGATCATCACACACTTGGTTGGGTCAGAAGAAAGCCAGTTTGTGTGCGTGCTTGAGTGTGTCCATATTATGACATGAGTGCTTATCTTAGCATGTGTGATTTGTCGTATTATATGCCCGCTCTGTTGTTGGTGTGTGTGGGCGCGTGAATGTGTGTTTTACTTGCACTTGACTAGCCATCTATGTGAAATGAGCGCAAATGTGCCACTGAGGTGTGAGTGTGTCTGTATGCCCTGTCCGTCTCTCTGCTTGGGAGTGTGTGTGTCCTTGGTTGGCCGAACAAGTGGCAGGGCAGTAAGCTTGTGAACACTGGGGAATGAGCGAGAAAAAGAGAAAGAAAGACTGAGAAAGCATGAAAGACAGAGAGTGGGGGGCTCTCTGGAGGTTAATGGTGCTACATGATTATGGTCCGTTGTAGGTCAACCTGTTGTTCTCTCGCTCTCTCTCATTCTCTCTCCCTCCAATCCTCCCTCTGCCTGGCTTGCACCTGCCTACTCCGCCCCGGCATTATACCACTGTGAAAACGTTTAACCGATGCTGAATGATCCAGCCATCCCCCTCCCACCCTCCCTCTTCTTTCCCTTCAGCATTACAGAATTAGCAGGGTGGGGGTGTATGGGGGAGGCCATATATGGAACCATAGAGAGAATGGGGCAGGGTGTGGGGGGGGGGGCACTAAGGGCACATTCTCCCCACCCCTGCATACTTTACCCCACTTCATTTTGGCCCAACCCAAAGCAGAGAGCTTTATTTCCGGGATGAAGCAGATATATGGCTGATGGCTCTGCTCTTCATAAAATGAGCATCAGCGAATGGAGAGAGAGGGATGTGGGGGGCGGGGGGGGGACTAGCATAGACTAGCATAGAGCAAAGTTGATAGGTTTAAACGTGATGTTTACTCCCTGACAGGGTGCAAACCCCCCGTAACCCTCTCTTTATGTACATGATAAAAACACACATACGTTATGCAGAGGCTAAGTTTATTCTGAAGTATAGAACTCAGGATCCAGTCAGGCTAGCTCATGCTTTAGTTAAGCAATGTTGGCAAAGCAGGAGCTTCAGAACTAATGCACTCTCTATGACAGTGGTTCTCTGTCTATCTAGTGGACCCACCACCAACTCCTAGGTGAAAAATTGTCACCCCAAATTTCTGCTATTTTTCAACCAATTGGATTTACTTTATTGAGAAAGTGTTTGAACAATACAACGCATGTGACGGAAGCAAGAAACAAAGTACTTTTTAAACATGTTTTTTTTTGTTTAAGACTTTTTTTCGAGCTTTTTCCCAGGCACACATTCGTGAGCCACTAAACATAGCAACTTTGTCACACAAAGTCTGTCATCGTGACATGAGCCTGGCAGATTATTTATTTTTTGGTACCATCAGCCTTGGGTTGTTTGTTTCAGTTTTTGACAACATAAAGTAAAACATTCCTGAAGAGATAAACTCAGGTTTCATGTTCCTGGCACCTAATGCTGTTCTTGAGCAATACATCTAGAATATTAGAGCATCAGATCGTTTAACAGAAAGGGAAAAAGATCTACCTTGGCAGAGATCCTTCACACAATGTTGAAAGACTGCAGACATTACAACCCATTTTGTGGCTGCCACCTTAGTTGCTCTATGTAATCAATCTAAAAATTCCAACACCATCAATATCTCATAGGTAAACCTAAAATATTAAAAAATAAATGTCCAGGGTTTAAAAATCACACATTAAAGAAGTTCTGGTCAGGATGTCATGTTAAGTCCCAGGGGGTGACAGATAGTACAGTCCATTTTTCACGTTAAGAATATTCCATTAAAAACATCAACCTTATGCTTTTAAAGTTTATAATTGTAGTGGCTTGAAGACTTCCCAGTGGATGTCTTCTAAATGATAATTATGACCGTGTTGAACAAATATTACATGAAGCATTCTCCGCAGCCTCCCTGGAGTGTGAAAAACTTACATCACTCTTTTTCTATAAACATAGTTTATTGAAAAGTATTCTTGGAAACTATAGAAGTAATTGGCAGCAATATGTAAAAATAAGAAAAGTTGAAGAAATTGACCATAAAGAGGAATTAAATGCCTGTATGCAGCAAAAAAAAGTGTCAATATCAATCTTAGGATGCATTTTTTTGAGATTATCTTTAGACAAAACATAACTGAAGCTGCTTGACGTAAACTGAAATATTCTCACCATTAAGTATTTACTAAATTAAAACATTTCATTTACTTGAAGAAACACCCAGCAACAACCAAAAATAGCTATTTTAGTAGTCTTTGAAATGCAATTTGTTCATTAAAAAGATTTTATTTCAGCATTTCATCCCATCACCAACACTGACTGACTGAAAAAATACACTAATAAATGTTTCCCTGATAGTTAATCCTGTTTTAAACATGTTTCCCTCATGTATTTGCTCAACTTGTGTGGACAGATATTGTACCTTATCACGATTTATGCCAAATAGAAAAAGTTTGGCAGCAGTGAAAATGAAAAGATGTCAATAATTCGGTATCTGAGACAAACTGAAGCCGAGTCTGGTTGTTTTCATTGTTCAGTATCAGCTCTCGGCTCATTATTGTAGGGAAATGTATTTCATAACATAGTTTTCTCCTAGACCTTCCTAGCTTTCACACTAACAGTCTTCTGATATGGAACAGAATGAAAACACATATTATTTCAATACTGTATTCATTTTGCATTAAACAAGGCACAGTCATTCAACACATATTTTCATTCTGTCTTTCTTGCACAAACACACACAAACACTAACACATACACACACGTGAACATATCCATAGAGCGAGGCTGAAAAAACAATTACAGTTTCTCATTAAGGCACTCCTAATCCCTTTATGCAAAACACAGTGACACAAGTACACACAATGAGGAAAAAGAGAGAATGAGGGAAGGAGGAAAGAGGAGGGAGAGCAAGAAAAAAAAATGTTGCGCAAATGCGAGGAGAATAATTACATATATCATGAAGCCGTCTCTTTTATTTTGGATGTCACTTCTGATGTCACTGGCCGGCTTTGGCGCTAATTTGAATTCAGACCTTTATCAGTCGCCGGCAGCAGATTTTGAGTGACAGCGCCACCAAACGCCTCTCGCCAGCCGTCCTATTGATTTCTCTAAATCCCCAACAATAGCATTTGCATGCTTGTTTCTGTTATAATACAGATATGCCGTTTCGGAAATTAAAGAGCGGCAGGCAGACCAGAGGTAACTAATTGTGTGCCTGTGTAATGAGTGCAGTTTCAATTTGATATAACCCACAGCTTTTCCCCTTGCAGGCCCGCGCTAAGTACTTTCAAGTCTTTGTGGGGAAATAATTGATTTTTGTGCTTTGGGCACAGGGAAAACTATTATGATCTTTTTGAATAATGGCAGCGGGAGGAAAGGAACGTTGAACAATTTAAATTGGTATTAGAGGAGAGGAAGGAAGAGAAGGAGGGCTCGGTGCAAGCGGGAGGACTGATAGCATAGCGAAGTGCTGGGTTTGACTGACAGACAGCAAATGGCTCCCGGTTTGTTGATTACTTATTCTCTTAAGGTGGAAGTAGGGCGATGTGAGGTGTCGTTGTAGCAGTAAGTAAAACCACACTGTGGCTGACTGGCTGGATTGCTGGCTCAAGCAGAGGAGGAGATGGAGGAGGACGGTCAGGGTGGTCTGGCTGGCTCGTGATGCCAAAGGCCTGTTAGCTGGCCAAAACAGTGGATGAATGAACAAGCACACGGGGTGGGGTTGGCACACTGTCATATAGCTTCAGGCTGCTGTGTGTGTTTGTGTGTGTAGGAGGGAACAGGATAGTGAAAATTAAAAGTCAGTGTGCAAAGTCAGAGAAAAAAAAATCTCACTCTGCTTCGGAAACTTTTAAACCTGTACATGTGTTTGTGTTTGCAGATGCATTTCACTGTGTGTATCTGTTTGCACCACATGCCAGCAAGTCTGATTTATTTGAAGGAAATGTGATTATTCTGGATATCAGTGAGCCACGCTGCCTTTTCTCACAACTGCAGAATCCTTTATTTTTTTCTCCGTCCTTGCTCTCTCTCTCTTTCTCTCCTCTCTCCTGAGGCTTTGTTTCCTTTGTAACAAAAGCAGGGTTTCTTAGTTAATTCAGCATGTTCGGATTTCACACTCTTAATTGTGCGCAGAGATAAACAGGTTTCTCCATTGTGGACAAGGGTGGAAGTGGGAGAGGGAGTGGGGGCTATACCAGCTTTACTCTCTTGTTGTCGTTTTACATGGTGGAGGGCAACAACCGTGCCATGTTCTCTTGTCCTTTGAAGCCCACTGGTTCCCCATTAAAATTACAGCTACCGCTTTCAGTGCAGTCATCCAATACTCAAGGCTTCTGAGTGACAGCAAACTACAAAAGCAAAAGAGACGACCGGTTTGGGAAGGCATACTGTCAACAAGAAATTTGTGAACCAGCCAAACCAATGTACAATAATACAAGGGGAGCATGTGGCTCATTCGTATGTCTTCACTGTATTTCTTTTGTACAAGAGTGACATGTTCAAATATGATCTGGTCTTCAAGGAAGGGTATGTTAATAATGGCTATTTTCCCAAGAATTTTGTACAAAATAAGAGAATAATTGCTTTAGTAATTTAGTCACAATAACGAGGTTTTGTTGGATTATTTAATGCTTTATTTTGTTATACTGTCCTTGAGGGGTTTTTTTATTTTAATTGTCTGGTGTCAGTTTATACATTAAGTACTAGGAAAAATATGTCCTTTTTTTCAAAGAAAATTTAGGAGACAGGAAACACAATATTTTCTTATAGTTTCTGATTATGATTTCATTGTTTTTGGGTTTTTTTATGTTAAAACACATTTTTTAAAACTCAAGAAAAATACCTATTAACAATACTTAGTTAAGCTTTTGTTGTGAAAAGCAAATAATCAGTTTATGTAGTAGAAATCTTTAATTACTTCGGCACTTAGCTCTTTGAATGAATAAACCTGCTGAGTATTGATTTTATTTGTGTGTTTGCATGTGAGCTGTATGAATGCCACTATCATATCTAAGCTGGGAGAAAAGGCAGTGAGGGGGATAAAAGCAGGAGAAATAAATACATGTAGAGAGGAGACAGTCAGCCTGGGCACCGAAGCTGCAGCCACCACGTGCAGATGGCTGTGCTTTGCCCTGTCACATCTCCTGTCAATACAACCAGATGTGATGGCTTAATACTGTTAGTGCAGTCTTAGCAGGGTGTTGTGTGACACTGTTGGTGTGTGTTGTCAGGATGTGTGTGTGTGTGAGGAGTCAGCTCCTGCAAACAGAAAGGCAGTGTGTGTGCACCATGGTCCCCAGCCACTTTGTCTATCTCACAAGTCAACAGGCACGCATGCACATACACCATGCAAAGGCCTTCTGTGTTGTGTGAGTCGCATTGTTTCTTGTGACCCTCTATCAAGAGTGTGTTGGCTTTTCTGAGGACTAACAGAAACTCAAGCAAAACAAACGTAGCTATGATAACAGGGAAAACACATTTCTAATTAAAGTTGTCTTTCATTTATGATCAAATTAGATATATACAATATAATTATGTTAAACCAGTGAATTTATATGTATATTTTTTAATTGCTAATTACGTTTTCTTATTAAAAAAAATTTTTTACAGAAAATCTACACTTGAATTTCAATATATAGAATGACATTATGATAGATTATTATATTATAGAATTTACTTTTTTTTTAAAGTCAATTCTATTTTGTGCATACATCTTTATTAGGACTGAAAATAACAGATGCATTCATTAATATGTTTTACATGATGTGCTGATGTTGCAACACAATATTCACTCTTTAGCCACTGTGTGTATTTGTTTGTTTTCATTTAGTGAGTCTATTGTTTCAATCCCCCTGACATTTCCCAACAAGGTCCTGCATGCAATTAGAAGAAATCAAACCATGAAGTGTCATTAATGTGAGACATTTTCCTGTTGGCTCATGAACCAAAGACATGTTGTCCGAGAGTGTTTGTGACAGTTAGCAATGCAATCGAATTATTTATTTATTTATTTTTTTTCACTTAATGGTCTATTTAGCAGCACTGACAGTGCTGAAAGGAGATCGCTTTACACACATGCAGGGTTATTACGATAAACTCAGTCCAATGAGACAATGGTTAGTTTTCTTTTGATCATAAATATTGAGTATTGGGAAAGTAAACTGGTAAATTTACATATTATGGACAACTGAACTGAGTCAATGATACATTTTTTTTGTTTAAGTCTAAGTGTGTTTGTGTGAGAGTTTACATGAACATTTCCTCAAAGAAATGTGTCTTACATTATGATTGTCTAAGGGTCATTGATACAGATTGAGCCACTTCAGAGTGAACACACATAAACACATAAAAACGGCTCAAAGCACTTGGCCTCTCTTCCTCCCTCACACACTTCTCGCCCTCTTTCCATCAGTCTCCCTCTGTTTGTCCCACTCTTTCTAAATGAACCTCCTCGTGCTCATTCCATCTCCCTGCATGCACCTCTCTCCCTCCATCCCTTACTCCCTCTCTCTCTCTCAGGCAAGCGGCAGTGGTTAATTTAGTTGGTCATAACTAATAGCGGCTAATCTGCGGGCGGGAGTCTGCCGAGGATATTGGACAGTGTCGAGGTTAATCGCAGCCCGCCCGGTTAGCCAAGGCAGACAAGGGAAGAAGAGAGGAGGAGGGTGGAAGAGGTGCAGGAGGAGGAGGAGGAGGAGGAGGAGGAGGAGGGCTTAATTCCACCGAAGGCAAATGGCATGCCGGTTTTTATCTGGGCCCCTGATAAGGGAGCGCTAATACACCGAGGAGAATGGATGCTCAAGGGCCGGGTTCCCCTTATCAGCAAACTTTACAACAGGAGCCCCGGACTAACGGAGCAACCCCCACGCCGTGCACAATAAGCACCTCATTTCACCTCTCAAGCAGAACTATCGCCACACCACCACCCACCCGCCCCGCTCCTCTCGCACGCCTGCATGCAAGTACACACTTACACACACGAACGCTGCATCCTCTTCACTTCACTTTTCCTGGGCACCAACTCATCCCACCTCCAATTCATCCTCCACCGGCCCCATCCCATCAAACCCCACAACACACATAATTTATGTATGCACAAATTTAAATGGACACAAATTCCAGTGGACACATATTTTTTGTGGACACGCTTATGGTATGTGAACACATCAACGTCCTCCCTCACACAAGGTGTGGACAGACTTTGAGGACACCCAGTTTACATGCACATACTTTACATTGAGGTGGACTCATACCTACACGGATGCACGAGTATTCGTGGACATACCATTCACATGGATGCACAGGTTTCATTTGGACTCACACCGGGGGCACACACATTTATGTGGACACGATTTTTTGTGAAAACTTGAAACACTTAATGAACATACTGATTTACGTGGACATATTGTACACTCGTGGATATGCACATTTATGCCGAAGCTCATGTGTCACACACATTTAGATGGCTACATACATTCAAAGACACATTTTTATGGACACACACACTTACGTGGACCCACACATCGATGTAGACACAAAGATTTATGTGAACACTTAAATTTACATGGACACGAACATTGCCATTGACACACATATTTACTTGACACAAACACTCAAACACAAGCCACTTCCCTCCTCATCTCTATGCAGCCCAGAGCAGGCAGCCACCAGGAATGGGGGAGTATTATGAGTGTGGGCTAATTGGAAGATCACTCTAATGCATTAAGAGATAAAATAGTTTGGCTGCGGGCCTGGAGGCAGGATCAGAACAACATTGGAGGAAGCTATCTGGCCCTGTCACACATTTGCAGATTTCCATACTAACGCAGCAAGAGCAATTACCCCAAACACAGAGCTCTGTTGGCGCTACAACACACTCCCTGCCAGTACCATGGCCTCAGGAAATTAGACTAGGTGTGTGTGTGTGTGTGTGAGGATGTCTGTGAATAAGCTTCAGCAAGGGAGGAAATTGGCTTAGTGTTGTTTGATTGTGTATTTGTTTTTTGGGTAAAAGAGGCAGGAATTGGCTTTAGGATGAGTTAGGATTTTACAGGGTGGCCTCGGGTGTGTCATCCAGAGAGAGAGAGAGAGAGAGAGAGAAAGAGGGAGAGATACACAACCACCAAAAAAACAAGGTATTCAGACAGTCAGCTAATCAACATGGCTAATAGGGGAACAGGCATCTGCTTGCTTACACCCCGTCTGTGTTGTTTTTCACATGCTAATTAGTGTTTGTTATCACAGACAGTGGGTGGTGTGCGTATTTGTGTGTGTGTGTATGTGTCATCATCCTCTGTGTTCTAGGCTTTTAAAAATAGCAACTAAAACTGAGTGTAAGGACTTCTTTTGAAAGAATTGTGTTGATTTGTGTCGAACTTTTTAAGGGGAGGAACAATTATTTCTTAACTGGTATTAAAAATAAACCTTGCATAACAGTATAATCAAATCCATTTTTGGTTTATTCCTATCTTTAAGTATTTCTGTGTGGAAACATCTTTACTATACTATATTACTATATTACAGATAATAAAGAAAAGTTAGAGAGATTTGTCAATTTAGCTTAATTCTTCATTACTTATTTAATTGGAATCATTTTGATTTTTGCATGTTTGGAATCTCAAAACGACTGAATAGAAGCGACAAATAGGTCCAGGTCATGCCCGACTGACTCTTCAAGGACTTGATATCTCGCTGTCTTCACATCACCTGTGCACTTGAGAAGCAGGTGTAACAGGTAGCAGCTCAAAAGTGCCTTGGCGGGGCTTGCTTGTAGTCTGTGCTGGCATCTGCCCGCAGGGTAAAAACAAGGACCCCCCCTGACTCTCCTAAACTAAATGGATAACAGGTCATGGCTGGAAAGAGCGGGTGCTTACGGTCAGAGCGATTTCATACCTTCACCGAGATGAGAGCGTTTAGGCACGGAGGCACAGGAACACACACAGAGGTCCTGTAGATCCTCGCTGTAGGGTGGGACAGACAACAGCCCTCAGCGTCTTCAGCCATTGTTGCCTATGATTTGCCGTTAAATCCAATTTATCGCAGTTATGGAAATGCATTTGTACCCTACGGCATGCTGGGCAGGATTTATTCACCATAGCCCCCTCCATTTAACCACTCTTCATCCCCTTGTCGATTTGCTACGGTGGCACGGCTTAGGTTAATGTAACAGCAGCCTGGGGGTACAGAGTGATAAAGTGCTTCTATATTACTGTATGTACTGTATATACTAGGTTTACAGATTATTGGTGGTGTGTAGTAGGCACATAGTTATCTGACAACGGCTGAAATTACTGTCAAAAAGTTGACAAAAATTTGATTGGGCCAGCACCTAAAATCTTGCTTCACAATTTTGTCAACATAACCCTCAACTTGACCACCCAAATGAACAAAGAGAAATGATCTCTCTTTCATTCATGAATATCTATAATTAGAGCTAAAGATGTGTAGTGCTTAAAGTCAGGTGAATGTGAATTGAATTATATTACATATTTAAAGTTGTATTAAAAAAATCCACCTCTTCTTACAGTCAGTCCTTGTTATACTGGACAGCGCGATCACCTAATCGAGAAAAGAAAAAACTCAAGAACAAGAAAAACAGTGCTTGTTGAGAGATCTTTGAATCCCACCCCTGACCACAAACTTAATTCCATTCATATCTATTGTCTTATGGACATTAAATACTTAATGTCTGTTTCTGTTTCCATGGCAGATCAATGTCTTCTTCTTTATATAAAGGACCCTTAATTATCAATAAAAGGTTCTGTTATTGATTATTGTGCAGCTTCTTTTGTTTTATTCTCCAATGTTTTGGTCTTGAAATTCAAATAGGCCACAAGTAATGTAAAACAAAATACAGATAAACTATGAATACACTTGCACTCTCCAGAAAACATAAGTGTGGTGGTCCTAACATCATGTGATGTGTATGTTTTTCCTCCGCCCCCTGTGCAGTCTGCTAATTGCTCACAGGGTGATATGTAACAACTACAGCAACTCCTGTCGCACTTTTCATTTCAGCAGGGGTAAACAAAGGCTTGCACTGCAGACGTGGGGAGGAGCTGTGTTTGCATGTGTTGTGGGCGTAGGCATAAAGCCTGAAAGTGTGTGTGAGTGGATGCTGAGGTGTATGATGAGATGCATCATGAGACAATAAATATTCATTATCACACCCACATACGAGCCACAGGCACTTTGGTTGTTTTCTGCCATGAGAGCCCATCGGTTCCAGGTTTCGGTGAAAGGCAGCGAGGCCAAGATATCAGAGATAGCTGCTGTCTGAGCAGAGGATTTCAAAGTGTTAGGAGACGCTGTTACACTTCCAACACTTCATCCGTCCGTCTTATTCGCACACACTCACACAAGGATACGTTTTCACACACATCAGATCAATATAGACTAGGATGTTGACACTGAGACGCTCAATGTGGGGCCAAGAGCTTTTTTCTGTCTGTCTGTCTTCACTCCAACCTCTCCTCTCTGTCTATTACCTGTCTACTCCCTTTCTCTTCCTCCCTTTTCCTTGGCTGGCCTCAGCAATCTTCTCTTCAAACAGTCCAGCCCTGGAGCATTGTCTCACCTCCACTTGTCTCCTCCACCGCTTCCTACCTACCCCCTCCGCAATCCCCTTCCCCTGCTCTCCAGTCGTCCCCTCCCTTCCTCATTGTCCCTGTGAAACAATTGGCAGATGTAACATTTAATTACGGCCGTATCTCCTCAGGCACTGTCGAGGCAGAGCGGACCTATAACGCCACTCAGAGCAAAGGAGGAGTTGCATTACAATTTTCAGTGAAGTGATTTATTCACCAAGCAAGGTGGGAGGGAGGGGGAACCAAACAGGAAAGGTAATTTCTTGATACTCGCTACAAAAAGGTCAAATGCTTTTTAATGACTGTGTTTTCTGATAATGCAGGATGGAGTACTGCAGCGGCTACAGTGCTTGCGTGTGCTGGGGGGGAGTGGGCACCAGCGATAATAAAGTTTCAGATTGGTATCACGTTGCGACGTTTTAATGGAGTCTTGTGGCTGAGGACTTCATTTGCAGCAGCGTCATTAGGCCCCTCGCCTTGCCACGACTGTCACCGTGTGTGATTTCTCTATTCGAGCTGCCGCCTGTCGTTGTTGTTTGCCATCAACCTCAGCCAATTTTAAAAGAGCAAATGAAGTGTGGCCCATTAAATGTTGCCATCCACACAGCCGTAGCAGGGTTATTGAATGGTGATTAAACAAGAGAGGAAGAAGATATGACCGTGTGAGCAAACTGACAAAGCCATGTCTATAGCTGTGAAACATGCATGCATGGAGGGCAGGGAAGACAGAAAGAGAGGGGAAGTGAATAAAAAGAGAAGGAAAGTGATAAGGAGAGAAGGAGTGGAGTTAATTAATGAAAAGCCACAGACATAGATTCAGCCTACAACAATAGTCAAAACTTTTTTATATTCCAAGGCCAATCATGAAAGGTCAAATATTAGAAGTAGACTGGTCCCTTTGTAGCATTCTTTAATTATACCTAAACTTCTTTACCATGTCTTTTATCAAAACTGACTTATTTTTGCGAACAATCGTGAATAGACGTTGCTTTGTTAAATTAATACTAAATTAAGGTCACAATAGCTCACATATATAAAATAATCATCAGTTTTAAACCATGGAGAGACTAACAATTATGTAGCTTGTAATAAGAGGGGGGGGGTCATTTATAGAGATTTAAGGTAAAAACAGGTTGTATTTTGGGTCAAATAATTAATATTGGTTAAAATAATCATTTCATTTCTCAAACAGGACAATGCTGTAGATGAACTGTTGTCTGCATTGTTTCTATGATGTGATTCACACTTAAGGTTAGCAAGTGTGTCCACTAATAGTCCTCAAACACTTTTTAAAAATATATACTATAGGTACAGAATGTATGGCCACTTACAGTTCCTCCAATACTAATGCTGTATGCACAAAAGAGGCCTTTTAAAATTGATGTGGATTTAATTATAGCTTTGCCTTAGATGAAGCAGCATGGGCCATGTAGTTTATATTTGTACCGAGTGTGGCTTCACGTCTATTGCTCAATATCCCCCCACATCATCCAACACCAGAGTCCTGTTTTGAAAATTACATAATTCGCCTTATTAATGAGCGTGAATTGTACTCGACAATTAGAGATGGGTGGAAAATGTTAAGTTGGGTGAAGAGAGAAATGCTTCCAATTACACGGCGACACGGGGCCTTGTACCTTCCCAGCCTCCACCGGCGGTAATTAAATCCACAAGCTTCTTAACGAGGCAGCCATGAAATAAGAGATGAAGGGTTAATGCGACTATCATTTCTCCCCGCAGAACGACTCCATGAGGCTCGTGCGCACGGAAACACGCACATGCACATTTGCATTTACTACGGCTATAGGCTACAGCCCAAACTTTTTATACCTCTTTCTTTTCTTTTTGAACAGGACATTTGGAAAGAAAAACATAGCATTATAATTAATAAATAAATTAATAAATAATACTAATTTAAACGGAAGACTTGTTAAAATGGTTTCATTTGCATTTCTCTGGGATACATTCTCCAACCTCCTTCTATATTACTTGAAAACGGAAGCAGAAGATTGAACTTTTCTATTTTCTTTTCCTTTCCAGCTTAATTCCATGTGATATACTACCTACACTTAAACATAATTCTTTTTTAGTTATTTTGAAAACTGTTTAATTTTTTTTCTCAATTAAAAAGAAGGTCAGATTGTGTGCTTCTCACACTAGCAACCTGCATAGGCTATTTGAATTTTATTTCTCCGCCCTGTGACATCTGAGGAAGCGTCTGCTCCTGGCTATTTGATAATTTTGTTAACTTTTCACCTTCGTTCAATATCCTGTCTCGGCCGCTGACGGCTGCTCACACCTCGTGCCATTATCTGCAGCAGCGCGTGGCTTATTGTAATGGTTCCCTTCAATCACGGGAGGATGTATTTGAATTCATAATAGCGGCAGAATCTGCGTCTAATCTCTAAACTCGAGCGGGGGAGCGCTTGCAAAGTCTCAGTGTGCGGTCACCCGCGTTAATGGAGGGAGCGTCTCAGTGAGAAGGCACTGACAGCACCACTTGTGTGTGCGTGTGTGTTTGTGAGTGTGTGTGTGTGTGCGTGCGTGTGTGAGTGTGTGTGTGTGCGTGTGAAAGAGAGAGAGACAGAAAGAGAGAGAGAGACAGAGACAAAGAGACAGGCAGAGTTTGTGTGTTTTTCAGTGTGTAAGAACACCGATCTTAGTTTTTAATTTCTTTAAAATTATGTTGTCTATTTTGATATGTAATTAACCGGGTAAGGCTGTGTTCAGGTTGGTTTGATGGTTAGGGTTGGGTTTAACAGTTCACATTTCAGTTAAAGCAGTAGGTATTTAATTAATATAAAATAACGACTACTTACGACCCCCCCCCCCCCCCCCCCCCCCCCCCCCCCCAAAAAAAAGGGGGGGGGGGCATCCACTAAGTATACAGTAGGCTATTCTTTATTTTCGGGATCTGTGTCAATGGGTAAAATCAATAGCCTATGCTCAGGAAATTTTTTGAAAGATATAAGGAACATATGAAACTTTCCCATTTTCTTTTAAATTATATAGAGACCTATATACGGTCTGTTCTGGCCCCTAAAGATAGATGCATAATCCGCTGACACAATGACTTTCCCATTATTGTGTTTGGCCTTTATAATCCTCCGCTCCAGCAGAGGTCAAATCTCCCAAATTCAACGGTCTTGGCCTTTCTCGCTGCACCGCCAATTATTGATACCTTCTACCAATTGGCGATGGGTTTCATTTGTATTTCATTCATCGCGGAATGAGCTGAAAATGTGTCAAAGAGCTGATATTGTTAAAAACCAACGATGCGGGGAAACCTCATCACTGCGCCGGCCCTCGAGTTTCTCTCATCCAATAATTAAAACACTGTTAAAATATCAATGTCCCGTGAGAAATGAGCATACTTCTCAAAAAATGGGCCACGGACATCAAATATATATGAGGCTGTTCACGCTTTTATAATTCAGTGAAAGAAATGGAGTCTGTTCATGGTAATGTAATTTAAAGGTATTGGTGCTTTTTAATTTCTGTGGGTCTGAATATATCCGCAGTGTTCACCCTGCATTGAAAACGACCTTGTTATGATGTCATGATGTGGAAATGTCTTATACGGACAGTGTGCCTTCATATCGATGTGTTTTATTAAGGAAGGGCCCTGGTAAGGTATCTCCTCCCTCTCTCTCTCTCTCACACACACACACACACACACACACACACACACACACACACCTTATTGCACAGCACGGTTTCATTACCTCTGTTTGTTTTGTAGACCTGTAAACAGTGCAGGCTGATCTGGTATCTGTAGCTCGCAGCCTTGCCCGAGCCAGACACAAACACATTCCTTTTAATGAGGCTCCACAATTGCCTGCACAGTCCTCCACTCCAGACCATTAATATTGTATTGTTCATATCATGGACTCCTAGGTTACAGCGAGCATGCATTTTTCATTGCGATAATCCTTAATTATTTTTATGCACCCTTAATCTTTCATATAGTTTCAGTGTTTTGCTTAAATATTTAATGACACGATGATGCGGTGCGTCTTTCAGGACTCTCGGCTCTTAGACGAAGGGAGAGATGGAGAAGAGGTGGTGCAAGGAAGAACGAAACAGAGAGAGATGAGGAAACGGATTTTAGCGCCTCTCTCTGTATAAGCCTCCTCGGCACTGTCTGCTTGAGTGACTAGGCCTCCAGTGGAGACGCAGTTTAATTCATATCAACACTGACCTCATTCAAAATAATCCTCTCTCCTTTAATCGCTTTTATGCCGGAGCTGCAATTCATTTCTTCATATTTAACTACAGGCAAAAAAAAAAAAAAAAAAAAAAAGATGACACACAGAAATAGGCTAAGTTTAGATAAGTTGCATAAGCAATGTTCATTTCGGAATTCCAAAAAAACGTTACAAAATAACTGTATATTTATTATTATTATTATTATCATTATTATTATTATTGTTATTATTATTGTTATTATAATACAACCAATAATAGTAATGATGATGCTTAGAAGTAGAATTGGTATTATCACAAGGCAGTAGGTAAATCCATCAATTTAAATGTAATTGCCTATTAATAATTAAAAATTACAAAGTATATGAATAATAGAATAATAAACATAGATTTCATGAGATTTAGCAACTTCTTAAATATACAAATAATTAATTGTGCAGTCTATTTTTTCTAGGTTTGCTGTGAGAATATATGCTAAACTATCTTGATGTTTTTTCTTCTTTCTACACAAAGGGTTTGCTACCATAGTTAGTTCGATGAGTACTCTTGAATATTCTTTCCCAACAACAAAAACTAAAATATTAGGAAAAAAAGGAATTCCCTTCAGCAATTATTATTTGATTTTCTCCTGAGGTTCAGGAAAATGACAACGAATTCCTGTGTTTTTGAAAAAATGTCCAGACCTCTTACAAGGGCTATAACCCTCCCAGCAGCAGAGGCCTCAGGTAACAGGGCTGTGTTGTGATTTCTTTGAATCTCTAAACTTGCTGAAAAAAATAAATAAAACACTTTCAAAATAAAGTGAACAATGGATTCTGAATCCCTCCCTCAGTACCACTGTTTATATTTTGCTAAGGCGGTGTCATTAGACTTGCATCAGACTGTCAGAGCTTACACTGGAGGACTGTAACAATGTGCAGCATTTCAGTCATTGTGTTCAATATTTAATGTCATAGAGGAATTCTTGGATCAAAGTTTAATCAGTACCTAATCGACTATATTCACACATAGGTCCACTAAATGAGGCAATAGGAGAAACACAAAAAGAAAGCTGTTGTTCCTGTTTCAAACATAAGCTATGTGAATTTATTGAAAACAAAGCTGTTTAACTTTGTGCAAATTTGTTTAAGGTCAAAGGCTAACCCACAAACCAGATCGTTTCTTTGGCTTTATGGTGCTGATACTGTTAGGGTCATTGTAGCCTCCTACAGCTGAGTGGCAGATGGGCAGAGTTGTTGCTGGTTCAAAGGTCCACACCCGGATGTGTTCATCTCCTCACCAACACGGAGAGAGTGAAGTTTAATTCAAGCGTCACGCTCTGGAGCCATTAATCCTATCTAGTGATAATGATAGGAAGCGAGATGAGATAAACCTCCTCCAATACCATTAGTAATACTGTTACTGTAGTAATACCTATGGTTCATTGGTGGTGTGTGTGTCTGTTTGTCTGTGAGTGTGTGGTTGCATATAGGGTAGTCCGGAGTAATCTGGTTATAGATCAGGCTCATGGTGATTGATAGGCTATGATGAAGCTGAAATGATTGAGAGATTAGAGGAAAGTTCCGAAACTGTTTGTGTATGATTAGAGTTTGTCTGTGAGAAGAATTCAGACCGACAACATGAGATAAAACATTTAGAAGATTGATATAATTCATGATTTAAAGATGCTTAACTCTTAGGAAAGTCCCATTTGTTTCCTTTGTATTTGCTTTACTTCAATCTTTACAAAATGCAGAACTACAGCACAATGATCAGGTTATTTTAGTTCACTTCCATTAAATATCGTTTTGCAAATGTTAATACCACTGTTCTAAAATTAGCCTAATATGTGAGTTACTTTTGTTTGCAGTTGTCAAAAAAAGTTTGCTTCTCTTTTTTGAAACGCAGCTGAAAGTGGTTTCCAACAAATCCATCTTTAATTTATGTGGGAGGAACAATTAGTTAAAAAAGATGGGTTCTAAAATCATGAAACCCTGTTTCAAAAATGTCAGTTTGCTGGGGAAAATTGAAAACAGGCCATGTGTTGTTAGATTTTTAAAAGTAGTATAATATGCAATACACATAGTAACATTATAAAACAGGTCATTGCTTTTACGGGCAAAACAACAGTTTCACTGACATGTTACGGTAAAGTTTACTTTCCATTTACTTTTTATTACTTACTCTTTTGCTCACGGTTTAACAAATACAAACATAATCAAGCTGATCACATTATCTTCTCTGAATCACAATTTCCAAAATGACATTTTGCAATGAAAACCAGCTCTTCCCAAGAGAATTTCAAATAATATGAAAGCAGTTAGTTCATGGAGCAGGGGAACTGACTGTGGTCTGAGAATGCGTCTGTCCCCAGTCCCCTCCTCCCCCTTGTTTCCTTCCTCCCCACACCTGTCTTATTGTAGTGAAGAGACGCTCTTATCCCCTCTTCCTGATTCACTTATGCTCTGTTTTCACTCCTCTTAACTCTTGTGCTGATCTTTAGGACCACCCAGTTTCTTATACTGTATTGGCCTGGAGGGCATGTTTGACTACAAACTTCGACAGAAAAATTGAATCTCAATTAGTAATGATTGCTACTTAATGGGATTAAAGCAAATTGTGGATATTTAAATTGTAAAAGGAACTCATTTATACCACTTTAAATAATGGTGGATTTTATTGTTTTTTGGGGGTTTGGATAGATTATGCAGAAATATGAGGCACAAACACAACCACACCATTATTATCTATTTTACAGAAAGGTTTTTTGCTTTTAAGGGAGTTTTATGCAGTGGATGTTTTATGATAATTGTTAAAAAAAACTGTTACCCCATCTGGACTACCCTTCTGTTAACAAAGTCTTCATGGACCCTTTGGAGCCCTTTTACAAGTCTGTAACAGCACCAGGAAAGAGGACAACCATTCATCCACAGATCCAGGACTAGTGATCTCCAAGTAGCATCCCCAGTTATGAAGAGCTCTTCTTGGGGGTCTTGGCAGGATAGAGGCCCTAGCTGATTGTGACTGGGCTTCTTGTATAGTACAGTTTGTGTAAGAGGAAGCCCAAGGGGCACCTTCTCTGAGAAAAGAATAGTAAATAACATGGACGCGAGAAGGGGAGGAGCTGAAAAGAGTAAGGATGAGAGGAAGAAAAGGGGGAGGAGAGTGTCTTCATTGCTAATTAGCCACCTAGCTCAGGCCTTTCCTTTAAGAATACCATGATGGTGAGGACTAAGATGCACACTGAAGCACTGGGCTGTGTTGTGGGGGGTATAGTATCCTCTGAGTGTTAGGTAATTGGTGCGTTGTATCTTCAGTGAAAACTGCTGATTTCATAGGAAGTGCTAACAGGATCTTTGTGTGCCATGTTTCCCTTTTCCAGGGAGCCAGTGGGGCCAGACACAGAGAGCTCTGGGAGCTATAGTGGGAAAAGACCCCAGCCATACCTGAGTAGGGCCAGCTCCAGCGGTAATGAACCTCTTCACATGGCCGTTCACCCAAAAGGAGAAGAGGTGGATAAAGAAAGGAGGGCTGAGAAAGAGGAGGGGGTGCAGCCTAATTTTGCAGACAGAGAATAGCAGGTGGGACAAAAGGTCTAGCTTGAGGAGCAGAGGTGGGGGTGGAAGGGGCTTTATTAGTGGTATTCTCCTGCCCCATTTACACCATCTCTCTCCTACGCAATGGAGCACTTATCACAAGTGTACCCATCCAGTTTGCCAATAGAAACAAGCAAACGCTATCCGTCAATGTTTACCATTAAGGATCTGTCATTTGCAGATCCACCATATGTGGCAGATTAATGGGATGCAAGCCTCTCTCTCTCTCTCTCTCTCTCTCTCTCTCTCTCTCTCTCTCTCTCTCTCTATCTCTCTCTCTCTCTCTAGTGTTCACCAAACCCACCGTGTGGCCAAACTCAATGTAATTCTGGGAAAGAGAGAATGAAAACAAGACACAAAGAATGGAAACAAGTGATAGAAAGGGGAGAGTAATGATGATGTAAGCTGCAGGGTAAAAAAAGGCAGATTTTGGACAGTTTAATCGTGTGAGATTTATTTTCCTATTGTTTATATTGTTGAGACAAAATTGTGTTAAACTGAATTATCGTGAACTCAGTGTTTGTGTTTCAAGTCTGACTCATAATTTCTAAAGTTTTTCTTCTTTCTTTATTTCTGAATTATCACAAGTGTGACTGTGCAAACAAAGTGTTTTGCCACATGCTTCATCAGGTTCTTGTTACAATATAGCTTACAACCCTGTCTTCTATATCCCCATTGTTTACATCCAGCTTATTTGTTTTTCCAATTATGGTATGGTAAAACACATAATCCCTACTTGGATTGTGTTCACAGGCCCTGTTTTTTCAAGTGAGGGAAGCGCTTTATTTTTTGTTTACGGCATGCAAGACTGTGACACCAGAGAGTTGGGTTCTCTGTATTAAAGTGAGACATTATGTTACCCTGACCTTTGACAAATACTTAAGATAGTCACGTGAAATGTAATCATGTTGTAGCTGTTTCTGGAAATTGTAAATTTTACAGGAGAAATTGTATCATACCCATGAAAGTTTCACTAATGGGTTCAGTTTTTAGATTTTGTGATTTCTTTGAGGCAAACATCAATTGATAAAAATAGAGTTAAAGTTTAAACTAGATGGCATTACACATTCCTCACAGCATATACAGTATATAAACTGTTGCATATACTACAGGTGGGTACTATAAAGGTCACCTGTATGTTTAGGATCCACTAACAGGTGTATGAAATCTATACTAAAAAGGATTGGGGAAAAATTGACAGCAACTACATTTACAACTTCCACCTGCAAATAGTCCTGAAAAACAATATTTTAATATACCAAATAGCCCGTAAAAAATACTCTATAACGCTTACAACAATGAAATCATGTCCCATAAATATCATTCAATACATACAGTATACACTTATATCTGTCAATAAAATATATAAACCGAGACAGTTCATATTAAAAACCTTCCTGTTGAACCTGTCAAAGAGGAAACTTAATAGGAACTGACCAGGGATTTCCCATGATTCATGTAGCTACAATTCAGGTTAAAGCAAATGTATAAATGTAAAATAAATTTCAGCTCAACAAACATTTTCACTAAATGTAGAATAACAATTTTATCTTAAAACAATCCAATAAATATCTAAAAAGTATTTATAATATTTAAATCTACAATTCGTTTACCGTGTTCTGTATAGTCCCGTTTTATTTTCCACGCAGAGTAGTCGCAAATCCATTGGAGTCTTGTTTTTACATTCAGCATGCCCTTATATGGGATAATTTAAGCATTTTAAGCTGTCTTACTGTCTTCCCCCCACCAACACCACCAACACACACAGACACAGACACACACTGTAACTTCAGCCAGGCAGTTAAGACACTGACTTCTATTTCTTAAATACACACTGCACATCTTTGTCAGTGGTTCAGGCTGAATGGTGACCCTCTGCCAAAGAAGAGAAAGAGGAAGAGAGGGGACACAGAGCAAGGGTGACATACTCAGGTGGTCTTGACTCCATCTCTCTTTCTCCTTCTCTGTTTGACAAACATCTCCACACGTTGGTATGTCTGTCAGGCTATATCTGCCCATTCAACAGGTTCCTATAAATGAATGAAAAAGTGTGGGGCTGGGGGGAAAGGGCTGAAGGCGGGACAGCAGACAAATCTTTTTTTTTTTTGTTCTCCCCTTTTTTTGTTGTGTTCTTCCTCTGAGCGACACAAAACAACACAAAAGAGAAAGTTCTGTGTCTTTCCTGACTCCCTTACTCTCAACCACACACACACACACACACACACACACACACACACACACACACACACACACACACACACACACACACACACACACACACACACACACACACACACACACACACACACACACACACACACACACACACACACACAGCCTTTCTTAACTACAACTTCTATAAACTGTGTCACAATGGCCCCCTGCTCCTTGGCCTGTGCCCAAGAAACCACAAGGTCTGACTTTGTGTGTATTTGTGGGTGTGTGTATACATGTGTATGTGAAAGAGGCAAAACCTCCAACAAATTGGCCCACATGGAGAGAGATAGGAGAATGCAATAAGACAGAGACCAAATGATAAGGAATGGAGTGAAAGACAAAGGGAGAAGGGGGAGAAGTGGGCCGGGAGGGGTTCACAAGTGGCACAGGAGAGGTATAGTCGAGGGATGGGAGAGGCCAACCTGCCCCAAAGAGAGAGAGCAAGAATGGGGGAGGCAGGAGGGGATGAACAAGGGCCAGAGGGAGGTAATGAGTAGGAGAGGCCAGACTTCCCAGAAGTTATCCCTCATTTCCGTTGTGCTTTTGTGCCCCAACGGCCTCCCTCTGAGGGGCTCTGATGGCTATTGTTGGTGCCAGACTGGCGAGAGGAGAGGAGAGGAGAGGTGAGGTGAGACGCTCTGGGGGAGACAAGGAAACACTTTTTAACCTTGAAACTCAAGAACATATAACCAAACCTTTTTTTAAACAGAGCATTATAATGACAATGTTACAACCACACTCATTGATAAACAGCAACAACTCTTGGGACTGGCTGAGTTGAAAAAGTGGAATGATGGGAGTGGCAGAATAAGAGAGAAAGTAATACCTTGACACAGCAACAATAAACCATCAGATAGAGAGAGAGAGACATATCGTAAGCGCTCACATTTTCATTATTTTTATAAATCACTTATACAAGTTATTCTCTGAATGGTGAAGGACGGGGACAACTTGTCTCATTAATAAAGTCAGTAGCATACATATTTAAACCTACACCATGGCATCCCAAGTTGTTTTCTTTGGATGCCTAGATTAAACTTATTTCAGCTGGGTTTTTTTTTCTTTTTTTTTCTGGTGGCCTTATAGGATATCTACCTCACAAATTCAGCTCATTATCTTTGTAATTTGCAAACATTTCACTGACCCCACTTTGCACTGTCACTATTCTCATAATAAACTATGTTAAATTGCCCCAAAAGATGGCAATGTTTGCTACCAGTAAGGGCATGAACACCTTGCATCTTTTGGTGCAATTAAAAACCTGCTGAGGGTTACATATTTCATATAATCTGTAGTCCAAGATGATTAAAGTGAATCCTGCAACTCCATTTACATGCATGTGGAAAGTGCATTATCCTTTGGAGCAGTGGGAGGGTATGCACATCTTATTGCTGTGTAGTAGGGTGCAGTGAGAATGGAGATATATACTGAAATGTCACAGCAATCATCCAGCTGTCAAAGGGGTAATTTGACCGTTGATTTGGCTGCTCGATGGACGGATACATATTATAAAGGGAAGGGAATGTTTGATGTGATGGAGAGATACTTGGTAAATGCAGGTTCATTGGGGAAGAGCTGCAAAGAAAACTGGAAGGCAGATACAGATCTACTGCAGATACAGTGCAATGACCAGAAAATACAGACTTATTTATGGTCAAGTAAATATTAAGACAGATCCACAAACTGAATATATTGCTCCTAAAGAGTTCTTATAAACTGAGAGGGAGACAGACAAAAGGCCGTACAGTAAAGACACACAGACAGGTTCATGTCACAGAGAGCTGATGGACAGCTTTGACTGACAGGCAGACAGACAGGTCTGTGGCAGCCCAGTCAGTCCCATTATGGTGCAGGGGTGTTCCCTCTACAGTGGAAGCTGTCACTCCTCCATTGCTCAAATGACAAGCCACTCTAGCCGGGGACGCGCTGCAACGGGCTGAGAAAGCATGTCATCTTTTTCTTTTCTTCCCCCCTCTCGGCGATGTCTCGCTCGATAAAGGAGCAGCCACGAGAACAATGAGAACGACGGACGAGAAAAGGACAGAGAAAAGACAGAGAAATGGGGGAGAGGGCGAGAGGAAGAGAGAGGAAGATGGGGCGTTTTGACATCTGAATTACATTTCTATCGCCTCAGACGCCAGACAAGAATGGAGAAACGAAAAAAGAAGGATAAGAGGGAGGAAAAAGAAAAAGAGGGAGGGAGGCGGGACGGCAAACCATCACTTAGATGTTTATTTTAACTTCACTGTATTTGGCTGGCATCTAAAAAACTCAAACCCCGGTGCCTTTGACATGTGCTCTGTGAATGTGGTTGTGAGGGAAAGAGTGAGCAGAAAAGTGATATTCGTGTTATTTGACAAGAGGAACATAAGGGAATTTGGTTTTGAGGCGGTTTTCAAGAAGAATCAGTAACTTGGAGAGCTTTACACACAAATACCACACATGAGGCCTCAAAAAGTGATGCTGCAAACTGACAAACATGACAGCAGACTCTGAAGATGACTGAGGAGAGATAACTGACACGACCTGTACATGTACGTACAGCAACATTCTTCTATCTAGCTCTGCCTCGAGCCACTTTTTTTTTTGCGTTAAATGTGGGTTTTTTTAATTCATATCAGATGTATAGGTAGTCTGAACTTGACTTCTGGCCTTTAGTGAGTGCAAATTTGTTTGATACAAGTGTGATCTGCATATAAGTGCTTGTCTAACCAACACTCTTTGATGAACATACATTTGTAAAAAAAAATAAAAAAAAAAAAAAAAAAAATCTTTTTTTTTGCACTTTACCTGAGACCAGATTGATCTGATTTTGGGGGGTTTAATGGGTTATGGCATCAGATCTTGCATTGACTTACTTAAACTCCCTGACATGGCATTTCAGGCTTTACTGAAGACCAATACAAATATAAAGACATAACACTGACATCAGCTTCAATAACAATATTGATACAGATTCTGATATGAGTGTCAATACTTATGATACTGATATTGGTATTAATAAGGGATTTGCAATGCAAGTGAAATTACTATTTGAAAGTCACTGGCAAATATTATAGAAAAAAATCCCATTTATCACAGATGACCAAGATGTACATGTATGTCAGCTTAATGCTAAGACGATGCCATCAGTGAGCTAACAGATGGACCATTAAATTGAGGTAATTCAACGATCTATTTTACTGGAAAATAATAAGCAAATAGTTTAAATGATCATTTGTTTATACAATATAAAGTAAAATGGATGGCTTATTAATTTGAGACATGCTCAGTTAGATTCTTAACATCTCTTCAGTTTGTAATGCTAGATCTATGCCACCTGACACACCTGCTTTCTTCTTCTTTTGTTATTTAATGGAGGTAAGTAAACAGCTATCGGACACAATACTGACAGAGGCTGGCAGCAGTACAACATTACAACAAAATTAATGAAAGATGAGATAAAAGTTACATGAAAAAAATAACATTTTTTATAAGTTAAAGCAACATTATGTAGGAATGAATTTGTTTTTTCTTTGGCGTCCACGAAAGGTTTCTGAGTGCAACTGCACTGTTACATTGCTGTTATGGCTCCCTGTCACAGACAATGTGCATTTGTTGGGGTAGAAGAGGGGTTGGGTTGTTAGAAACCAAAGAGAAATCATGACAACTTACTCAAGTGGTCAGGACCCTAAAGCTGTACAAACTTCTCACAAGTTTCTGCTGCCACACTTACATAGTGCTGTGAGGAGGGGACCACTGCAATCTGAGGACATGGGATAGAAGCCATTCCCCCTTTTGAAAGTCATCTATTAGATCGACTTTAAAACTATTATATTAAGGTGGAAGAGTGATATATTGATGCTTCAATGAATATTCTCTTATTGGAAAACCTTGGCCAAACCTTAGTATCAATGCATACATCATCATCTACACTGATACGGTATCGTAATCAAGAGCAATACTGTGTTCATTTGTGGTTCACGTGGTGCAAGACAGTAACAAAAGCCAAGAGGGTAAAGATAAGCCTTCATCTATTCACAAATCAGAAGACATCTTAACCCCTCTCTTCCATCGTATTATTCCATTGCTTGCTATTCTCTCCGACTTTTAACTTGTCACATATCTTTAGCTGAAGGAAGCCCATTGTGTGCGTGTGTATATGTAAATGTGTGTGTGTGAGCATGTGTGTGTGACACCCAGCCCTCTATAACCTCATTAGAATCTTTCAGGTCCTGCTGTGCACCCATCCACACACACTCAATGTGCTTTGATTTCTCAAAGTCTAAAGATGTCAATCACCTGCCCTCCTCCAAGTCAGAGCAGGGGAATTCATACACACTGGAACACGCACACAATCTCTGAACACGCACGCACACACGCATACACTATCCATCAATGTCCTCCTCTTCCCACTTCCCTCCATCTCTCTCCCGCTCTCCCTCGTCACTCCCCCTCAGCCGTTCCACTATTTGAGAGTAATTTCATGTGCCAGCGTGGTGCATAATACACTTTTAATGGACAACTAATTCTCTGCCATTACTTCGTCAACATGATTACGGGATCTGCCGCTCGCAATCCTGAGGAGTTGGGCCCAGGCTTTTTAAATATACACAAGACATTAATGTCTCTCTATTCAGCTTTACATCAGGGGATGTCAGCCATTTACATAATGCTGCCATTGAGGTCTGTGACAGCCTCTCTCTCCCACTCTCTCTCTCCTGCCCTGGCTCTATTTTTCAACATGATTTCTCTCCACAAAAGGCCTCAGAGCACTGCCTTTTCCCTTCTGCCTCTCTCTCTCTCTCTCCTCTATTCTCTGAATTCTTGCACTTTGCACCAATGTCATGGAATAAATGGTGGAGAGATGGAGAGAGAGGGGGAGACGGAGAAAAGAGAGGGAGAGGGGAGAAGGGATTAGGCGAGGTTGGTTTCTCTAAAGGGGTGTGAATGGGGAAAGTTGCCTTTCCGTCACCTGTACAAAGACAGGATATCAGAGAATAAAAAGGGATGAGTGTATAATTTGACCACTTAAATGGCTAGTTCATTAGGCCTGTCAGGATAGCACTTTTCTGCCTGTCGGGAGGCATGGCAGATATGCAAATCGGTTCCCTGTGGAAGACTCGGCTTTGCTCCTGATTTCTGTATTTTAGGAAGAAACACACAGATTAGAATGTTCTTTAGAATGAGTGAGTCCGTTTTAAATTGCAATGTATGTATGACTTTACTATTTAAAAATAATACATTATATTTGATCTATTGAATTGTAAATTGTGTCACAACCATGAATATTCTGTCTTATAAGTGCTATGTGATTTGGTTGGGATGTGAGGAACTTTCTGTTAATGGATAATAATGTGTTATTTTATCGTATCATCTGTGATCATCAAAAGGTCAACAATCTGATGGTGAAATAAAAGCACAACATTGAGATAATTGTTTTGGAACTACTTAAATCTAAATAACTTTCTGCGTAATCGTTTCACAAGAAGAAAATCTAATTTGGCAACACAAGCTGAAGGTCCTCGAGGTAGTAATTAAAAGAAAAGCTGTTCATTTAAATCACATACAAGTCATCGGGGCTGTTTTGTAAAATAAAAGAATTAGAAAACAAATGCAGAGTTCATGTCACTCCAGGAGTAGAAATCACCTGTTGCAGAAGTGAAAATATTGAAACAATCAGCATTTTAAAGCTTCAAAAAGAGGGTCTACACAATACAATACATGTGCATACACAGTGTCCTGGTGATAGGGGAAACATATTATTTTTGCTGTCAGGAAGTTCAGTCAATGTCTGAAGTCTGACACTGAACATAATAAAAGCCTCTTTCCGGTTTAAAGTACCTTTTAGCCCGGGTACACAGCATTGCGTGCAATGTTTGTACAGAGACGGTCTCCGGCTAAATCAAAGCAACAAACCTTGTTATTGTCTCCACAGGGACATTTCCTATTGAGCTCTGTTTGATGTATGGGAGCAGACTACTATTGGCCACTGGGGCCAAATACAGGAAGTTGTCTTTCATGTTTTTGGACGCCATTTTGTCAGGTCAAGGCTGGTTTATGAGCCTCTCAAGAGCTGTGGGAGTTGTGAGAGAAGTTGATTTAAACAGAGGGCAGCAAATGCTGGATTCAAAGGTTTGGATATGACTTGTATGTATTCATTTTTTTGAGGAAAATGTACATTTTCTATATAGTTTCCTTCTAGCAGCTCGGTGGTTGGTGTGAGTGAAGTTGTTCTCGGTGCTTATATATTGAGATTAATTTTCCTGGTGTCCCACTTTTGTTCATTCGATAGAAATACCTGTTACATTTACATAATATATTTCAAAGTCATACTCTATATACCATATAAAATGTTAACGTAATATGTGTAAGCAAAAAAACAGTGAAAAAACATGTTGGAAATCTCAGATATACATGCATCATACATCATCCACAGCAGTATCATGAAACTGTTTTCCTGCATATACAATACGCAAACAAGCCAGCTCTTTGACCAAAAGGGATAAAACCATATGAGAATGTTAGAGAAGACTGTATTGTGTGAGCAGGAGTTGCCTCTTATGAAAAGACATATAATAGCAAGGGAGTAAGAGGACCATATACAGTACCAGCTTAAGAGGAAGACTTTCCCCTTTTTTAAGAGAGTGAATGAAAACGCCTCAGAAAAGACTGTGTGTGTGTGTGTGTGTGTGTGTGTGTGTGTGTGTGTGTGTGTGTGTGTGTGTGTGTGTGTGTGTGTGTATATGTGTATGAAGGTAACAGGTATGGGTCCAGATGTCCAAAGAGCTCTGTGAAAGTGTGTATGTGTGTATGCGTCAATAGCGGTCCAATATGGCTTGTAATTGCCAGTATTGCCCACTATAAAAGCCGGCCTGTACTCACCATGAATGCATGTACATGTACGCTCACGCACACACCTTTAGTTGGCCACTATTATAAGAGAAAGTCATATGCAATAGACTAACAACAGCATGAGTATGTCTGTAGCAATGCTAGCATTAAGCCATAGTCAGCTGCAACTATAGCAACATGCAAAAATTGTCAGTGCTAACATGGTTACTTAATTTTATAATTCTGGTCTATCTTTTTAGGAACATCAAATGTTTACTTTAACATAGACCATAAAGTAAAGGTGAGGCATAAAGGTTTAACATTTGTAATACCAAAATCGTGATTTTAACTGTTTTTTTTTTTGTCTTGCTCCATGAACAGATGTAAATGACATTCAAAATCAGTTGGACAGAAATGTTATTATCTGTTCAACACTTAAGGCCATTGCACACTGAGCCCATTTGTTTAGTTTGAAATTGATGCACCTTTAAAAAGAAGTACAACCTCATGTTATGTCAGTTATGTTTGCACACTGACTCTGAAACCTTCGTCAGTTGTACTTTTTGGAATAGGTTTGATTTTCTGCATTTTTTTCATATCCAGCCCTGTGTATGTGCGTGTCTGTAGTGTCCCTACCACACTACAGGCTGCTGTGTATGATCATTTGCCTCTCCAAAATTGGTGTTCTTCTTTTTTAATGTGTGGTTCCAATATAGACATCCTGAAATACACCTGGGAGCAATCGGGAGAATTCTGCAGCTCCATATCGACTGGCGAAACTCTCCTTTACCAACAGGTTATACTTCCTTCGCTCATGTCTTGTTTTCATGTGGACGGCCTGTTTTTTTTTTTCAAGGTGTGAAAGAACCACAAAATAAACTTCAATGCTTGATCGCTCTGTGTGATAAGTACGAGACATACTGCAATTTTCGTAATCAATAGAAAAATAAACACATCGGACTTGGTGAGCAAAGTGTCTGTATGTAACGTTTTTAAAAACGCATCCGAAAAAATTGACTCAGTGTGCAAAGGCCTTTAGTATATTCCAAGAAATTTGATTGGACAAACACAGTCCATGAGTGCTGCTATATAGTACAGTGAGAACTTGAGCAATTTAGTTGTGTTGCCTTGAACTGTTAATACTATGTACCACAAGTAAAAATGTGGTTTAAAAGCTGTACTGTGGTCAAGATTATGCTCTTATACTGAACATCAGTTGTGTGATTATCTTTAGCACGAGGCCTGCAGTCTTGTACTTTCACATAATCACAATTGTGCTGAAAATCAGAATAACAGCCTTCCTTCTCATGTTATGTTTGCATTATCACTCAATGAGGGACATTAATAACAATTCATTCAATGGTTGTCCCTGTATTTTTACCCCAACCCACCTGCTGGTGGCGCTATGTGGAATCAAGTGACCAGAGACAAGGAGATGCATTGTCATTTTGTGGTAAAACTGTGTAATTTCATTGTGTAGACGTGGAGATATTTTAGTAGATATGCAAATATTTTGCTGAGCTTGTCGAGCTAGAAGAAAGGTAAGTAAATAATAAACATAACAAAGTCATTTGTGAATTAATTCTTTGGGAAGCTTGAATATGAATGTGCAAAATTCCATTGAAATCCTTTTTTTATTTGAAGACATTTCAGTCATAGCAAAGTGGCAGAAAGACCAACCAACATGGCCCTCCCTGTACCTTAATACGAGAGTGGTTAATAGGTAATATGAGAAAGTGTCATTGAGAACGTGTTTTTCCATCCTGATTATGACTGATATCCTGTTTTGAAATAGAGGCTGATAAAGGCGATAATACTTTAGTATTTCATCAATTCACAACTTAAAATTAGTAAACTGCTTGAATTAATTGTAACATAATTTCTATGCATTGATAAAAAGTTACAGCAGTTCGAAAAACTTCTTAACAATCATAAGAGCTGTGCACAAAACACTTTCCAGTGGCACCTGTTTGAAATACTAATTGATTAAATTCCTATATAAACATTCTCCTTCTGAAAATACATTTTCTAATGTGACGGCTCATGAAATATTGTTTGGACTTGTAATGCTCAGGGTTGGCATCTCCGGATGTGAGACAGTGACAGGTAAAAACACATGCTGTATATGATAACAGACATTTCAATGAATAGCTGAACAGTGCCATTAGAGAGGTGAGGGGTGTGGCGCTATGCAGATCACCCAGCAATAGAAAGATGATATTGCTATTACCAGGTGCTGACACATGAGATTGCATTTACATTTTCATCCAATGGAAACCTAAACCCAGACTGTTGTTTGTGCGAGTTAGCAACAAGATGTGAATACCAAAACAGTAATCAATATGGAGAATAGCTTTTGGAAATTGCATTGTAAAACATGGAAAAACTCTGACATTGTGCCCTTCTTTCTCTCCGCCCATCTCATCTCTCTTTGTCTCTCTTTTCCTCTCCTCGAAGTCTTACTCTTATCCTCTACTTCCGCTTGCTTTTCACACACCCCGCTCTTGCTCTCTGGTGGAGCCCAATTAACAGCATCAAACAGCTAATTAATAGAGCTGTGTGAGTTAGCAGCTCACGACAGCACACTGCATGACTCTGAGCTAGTGTCGCATGTATAGCATGAGCATGCTGAAGGGGAGACAGGATCATACAGTAGCGGATAGTCATGTGCATGCAGAGACACAGACACAGACACACACATACAGTATATTTAAATAAATGCAAATTGTATTGCATGCAAGTGTATGCTAATTTACTAGGGCAAATGTGCTAACTTACTCTCAAAAACAAACATGCAAGTCAAATGTAAGACTAGAAAATAGCACTCAAAGGTGAAAGACAGGGAAACTCTACAATGACAGATACATTGAGTTAAATATAACATAATGACATTATAAATGAAAGAAGGTTAAATGCAATGGCAAAGCTACTAAGAATCATTACAAAATAATAAACCTCATGACCAATTCTTATTGGTTATGTCCAAATATGTTCTCGGAAATGATCCAAACATGCTGTATCAATTGATCTTTAGTTTATTATTTCTCATTTTCTTTCTTTTTGTTTCTTTAATTCTTACTTCATCTGAAATGCAGATAAGAGACAGGGGACATATACAGGGTTGTGGCAGTGGGAGAGTGCACGGCTTACCAGCATGCTTCTGTATCCAAACATCCTGTTAGTTGTAAAACTCATTACACGCTGTTATTATCCTGTCTATTTGTGAATGTTGAATTTGTTACATAAATAAACATCTTAAAAAAGAACTTTATTTCATTGAATATGATGTACACAGAAATGGGCTTTAAAAGCTGTATGTCAAATTGTAAATAGTGTTTATTTTTTAATTGAACAAATAAATTTGAAATTTAAACTGACCCTTTCTTTCAGAAATTTACGATGGAGTCAGAAAAAACAACAAACAAAGGAATTATTCAGATAGAATAACCAACAAAAAGAATAGCAGGCTGATGCCAATCTTTGTTTTCAGACCATAGTTTACTGCCACAGCAACTATTAGAGGTGGAAAGGTGGAAATATGGTTACACTTAATTGATAACCCAGTACAACTTCAATGGGCCAAATGTGCATTTTTGTCTGATGACATAAGTGGAATAGAGTTGGCACTTGTGTTTCCTATCACTGGCATGTAAAAGCTGCAGGGGAATCAGGCCAGAAACTGCAACAAGTAAAGTGCTTAGCTTTTGACACTACAGCTGGGCTCTTGTATAAAACATAGACACTACAGATAAACAGCTCACTATCGTGTGTGGCAGACATCCAGAATAGTATTCAGGCAGCAAAAGTAATGCCAAAAATGCTACAAGAAATCAGAGTAAAAAGTAAAACAAAAGAATGAAAACTGATGCAAATACACAAGCAGGGCAACAAAGAGCTATAGCTCTACTGAATCATGCCAATATTTTTGGGGGCTTCCAATATTTTCAGCACATACTTAGCTTAATCCATTGGAACGAATAACAAAAAAGAGAACTCCAGGCTAGTAGAGTCGTGGCAGATGACAGTCTGCCAGGGCCAAAGGCTAGACTCAAGCTGGAGACGAGGCTCCTTCTTCTGCAGGATAAACCCTGGCCAGAGTACTACAGCTCAGAGTCTAAACTCAATGGTGGGAGAAGTGGCTGCACTTATGGAGTGTCAGGGGGAAAGAAAAAAAACACACACACACACACACACACACACACACACACACACACACACACACACACACACACACACTGATGAAGAAGCATAGAGACATGGGAATTTATTAGAAAAGTAGGAAATAGGCCACTACCCCTACTCTTATTATCTAGAGCTCAACAAGCAGAATTTAAGAAATGCTTCACTCTCTCCCTCTGTTTCTCTCTCCCACACACACTCCCTCTCAATCACTCATTCAGTCACTCAGGTTGTGGTTATGGCTTCAGGAACACTCCAGCTCCATTCAATCAAACAGAGTACTCGGACTGAATCAGCTAAAGGTTAATTGCACCGACGTCCTTGTGCACATATGGACGGGAATTGTGTGTGTGTGTGTGTGTGTGTCTGTGTGTGTGTGTGTGTGTGTGTGTGGAGTGTATCTGTTAAAACCCTTACCCAAGTGCTGTATTGAAGCAAAAAATGCCTTTTTGTCGTAGAAGGATTAACGTGAACATAATCTATGTACATTTTCCCCTCAGGAGGCAGACAAGTGGCTGCTGCAGTATTACCTCCCCCAAACAGAAAAGCAGGAAAATAGTTTGGAACAGGTGCATGCCACCCCGAGAGCTAAAAATGTGGCTCTCTGCTGAGTTACATGCTTTTATGATGGAATTCTTATGACTTTGGTTTAATTAATCAAATTTTGTGCAATTTAAAATGAAAAATACTCTGTGATAAGTTATGATATGGGAAACATCTTTTTTTATTTGGTATCTCAATAATCTTCAAGTCACAATTTAAAAGACCAACAAAAAATAATAATAATCTTCATCTCTGGAAATGTATCTTCTTTTTTTGAGTTTTCTTTTTTAATTATTCTGTTCTGTGCAGCTGTTCTGTAGGTTTCTGCTGCCTGTTAAAGGGAAGTGTTTTCTGCTACATTTACCAGGTGCTTGCTATTTATTGGATTATGGCAGTATTACTAAAGTTTGCTTTCTCATATATTTCATATCTTTTATGGTTTTTGTCGTTGATCTACTATCATTTTATGTTGGTTCACTCTAAGGTCTAGACCTGCTCTTTATGAAAAGAGTTTGAAGATATATTTTTGCATCATTTGGCCCTATATGAATAAATTGATTGATTGCATATGAAAACTAAGCCCTCAAACATGAAGTTGTCAAACAACAAGCAAAGTACATTTTTAAATATCCCCTTGATTTCATGTTAGCATGAGGCAAAAGTCAAGCAGTAATTCAGAGTCATATCGAGGAAATTGTCTCAGACCCTAGACTTGTAACAATGGTTGTATGTGTGTATGAATAAAATGGACCTTGGTTTTAAAGCTGTATTTTACTGTTCCAGTCTAGGGGGCCAACGAGTCACTGGCAGAGTGCTGGGCTGCGGCCTTGTTGACCTTCAAAGCAGAGACGAGGGCCCTCTCCATCCCGCCAGCACTACTTGTGGCAGGAAGAGAGGCTTGTTGACTGGCCCCTAATGGCCCCCTGGCCCATGTAACATGGGTCGGTAGGTCTGAGCTGTTGCCCTGGCGACCACAGGCACATAGGCCAAAGAGAAGAGGGGGGCAAAAGAGAGAAGAAAAATAGATAGAAAGATGGAAACAGAACAAGGTGAGGAGGTAGACAGACTGATGGGACAACAACAAAAAAATCATCATCTAAGGTTTAACCAGATTAACAATATGACTATCAGACCCACTGATATCATATTGATGGTGGACAAGTAGTCACAGAAGTTGCAGCATTAAACTTTTAAAAAAATTGTTTACATTCTTAAAGCCTTTGAAAATTGGTAGATAATAAGCCCATAAGGTAAGTGCAGGGCATCAACAAAAATACCTGCACAGTTACTCCATGCCCCCATGTTTCTATACTGTAAAGGACAATAATCTTAAACACACATGGGAGAAAGGTGTGGGCTGTAATGAATTCTAGAAGGTATATGAGGGCACAGCATGGCACTGTCATGGCACTGTCAGGCTTAATTTACATACGGTATTTATAAACATATGTTGGGCTTCCATCAAAATTCATTGCAAACTTTAAGCACTGTATTGATTGACTGCTTGCCTGACAACACAACTGAAGGGGATATTTGAGGAATTAACTGGGCAGTTTATACATGTTTATAAAATATGTTTTGAAATGCTTGTAAAAAAAAAAAAATCCTGATCTGAATATTAGTTGCATAGCATAGTTTGGTTATTTCTATCAAATATTTATGCAAGAATAGACAAATAACAAGAAGACACTGTTTTAGCATGCAACACTAGGAGCTTGTTTTTTGTAATTTACTAATTTGTGCTCTATGGCAGGATGTATTGGCTCCTTGACAAACTGGCTGTTTCACAGCCTGATTGATGGCCTTGCTGATTATCTGACTGACAGAGTCACAGGCAGACAATAGCGCAGAAAGGAGCTGCTTGTATGCAGAGAAGCAGGTGTTAATTCAGCGCGGCTCCTGCAGCGGCTAATGTGGGTCCTCTACCATTAAAAAGCAGGGTAAACACTGCCACGAGAGACTGTCAACATTTACAGGAAGGACTCTCAACATACACAAACCTCTTCAGTCTTTCTATACGTCTCTCTCAGTCTGATTCCTTCTGTCTCTCTGTATCTCTTGCTTCCACCCAGCCTGACCTAATCAGCGATAAGTTGAGTGCTTTCGACAACAGCACAGCCCCCTTAATTAGCAGCCAATTGCTATAAGCTCATGTGTAAGCATCAGTGTACTGTGTGAGCATATATATCCTGTGTTTCCAGCCTCCAACCTGACCTCAGCTTGCTCCAGTCACTCAGCTAATAAGTCAGTCAGTGAACTTAGCCTCATGCATATCCAGATGGAGAGGTTTAATGGGTATTAGAGGCAGAGGGGCTGTACAGGTAACAGGGAATACCTACAAGCTGCCTTTGGAGCCTTGGAGAGAACAGATTGGAGTTGACGCGCAGCTGATTTTGTGTTTTTACTCACGGTAAATGTTTCCACAAGTGACAAAAGCTATTTTTTAAAGACATTTAATGATAAACTCAATAGAACCAACATGTTTCCAGCTCTCTATTGATATATCTTTTTACACACAGCCCGAGTTGACTGCATTAATACCACATACCATTTCCACTTTTCCCAATTCCCTCTCCTGTAATGGAAAACATTATTATTGTCAAGGCCAGCATCAGGTGTGTGCACGAGGAGGATTGTAGATGCGGTGTGTATTTTGTGAAACGGGGGGGGGGGGGGGGAAGGGGGGTTACGGCACCTACTCTGCGACGTCAACTCATACTCGATGGCTTTCTAAATTTGAAAAAGAAAAAAAATGCTCTCAGGGACTTACTTTGCTGCATTCCACTTCATGAGCACAAACAAACGGACCAAACAGCCGTTCTGGAGGGAGAAGTGGGAGGGAGGCTTGTTGGTGGGGCTAGCAAAAAAAAAGACCCTCAAAAAACAGGGAGAGATAAAGAGGAAGAGAGGAGTATTGAGTGGTTGTGTGTGTGTGTGTGTGTGGGGGGGGGGGGGGGGGGGGGGAACAGGAAGGCAAGCAGACAGTGCTGAAAAACCAAAGTGACTCCACTACCAATAATGAGCGGATCATTTAAAAAGCCCTCCTCAAATTGCCTTGAGGAGGAGAGGAAAGAGGAAAAGTCTTGAAAGGTTTTGAGAGATTCTGGTCGCTGGACTAAGGGGTGGAGGTAAGAAACAGTTTTTGGCAGTCAGGTGAACACACTGTATAATCATAGATGCAGCCTAAACGCAGAAACATGCGGCTCACTTCAGCTCAGAGATTAACCACCTGTGCTCACCATGCACACATCTGTATCTGACTAAATAAGGACAACAAAACAACAAAAAGGAGTTTAAAATGTGGCTTAATGAAAGACAAGGCTATTTATTTTTTTTGCTTAAAGCCTCTAAAAATTCTAATCTCTTTCTTCTGGGTTAAATTGCTCGAGGTAGCCACCTATAAATAAAATCTAAATGATTTAACATACACCATAAAAAATAATAATACTGCATTTAAATTTAAATTGAGTGGTGAAATCAAAGCAAAGCAAATAAAAAACAAAGGCTTCGCAAAAAAAAACAAAAAAACAATCACTCCATTGGCCACATCAAATTAAATAACACTTTTTAGTGGCCTTGTACTGGCATTAAACAAAAACAGAATTAAGAGATTTTAAGAATTTTTGGAGAATTGCAGAAAGTGCGGCACAAAAAACCCCCCCCATTAAAGTCAAAGTGATGAAGAGCATGTTATTGATTTGCAGTAAGTTTGTTTGTGTGATACATCTGCGTGTGTTTGTGTGTTGTTTTGGTGTGCAACGCTGAGGTGGGAACCAGCCTTAGGGTCAGGGGATTCCAGTTAGTTGGCAGGAGAGTATCAACAAAGCATACAGTAACATGACAAAGCATGGCATGGGTGTACCAGAGCCCATGGTGAGAAAGATTTGTTTTGTGATGAATTGACATCAGTGAAACGTGGTTTGCATGTTAATGTCAAACAACCACAGATACAACCTTACAATAAGTTATTTATATGTATATATTTATATTATCGGACTCTGCAGTTATTATCTGCACCTTTGAGCTAAATGAGCTAAATGGAAAACTAATAACTTTGAGTTGTCTTTCAGCTATCTGTTACGGTTGGAAGAACCCTAATTTCTATTTTTGCTTCACTAATGTTGCTGTTTTGTATAACACATCTCTGAAACCCATTGACACTACACAATCCACAGATATTATTGGCACCAAAGACCCAGATATCTCACTCAGAAGTTCGAAACTGAAACTGAGTAAAAAGTAGGTTTGATATTAGACTTGGGGTGGTTTCAAACCAAGGACAGTGGCCCGGATCTGAGTACACCTTACCACAAAGTCTGGCTCATTTGATCAGTGTGAATGCAAATGTTCCATACTCGTACTGTACTCTGGCACTGTGTCCAAAGCGCTTGAAGAGGTGGTTTCTAAATGGTACCTGACGCTTTAAAAAGCGCCATATCCTCGAAGCACAGGCCCAATAAGTCGTCCGAGCTCCACGGTAAACGTGGAAGCAGGAAGAAGGTCTTTGCTGGTGTCTTAGACATAACAAAAACATCCCCAGTTAGCTGTATAGACTCAGCCAATGAGGGGTTGCCATGGTTTGTTCTTTCTCCTTTTTGGCGGATTTGCAAACCAACTTTGCGCATATTACCACCTGCAGTATGGTACAGTGTACATACACAAGTGTACTCAGGTAACTAATGTGAAAGTAGACATACAATCATGCTTGAGCTTGGTATGAAACAATCGTACCCAATGAGAAATGGACACAAAGCATGGACTGTGACTCCACATAAAGGTTGTTCTGTGTGGTTCGAAAAAATAAATGGGATAGTGTTTGGTTAAATATTGGACATATTAAATGTACTCAATAACATTACCTTGTTCTTGTCTTTTAAGATTTTTTTAACTAAAATTTGAGACACCAATTCGACAAACACAATATACATATAAGGTCATTTGTTTATACAAACAAATAATAAAGATACATTAAAGTTGTCCTAACAATGGACGTATGCAGACTTTGAGCCATCTCTGCCTCTGAGGTAACTCACAGAACACTGAAATAAAGAACAATGCTCAATCAAATATAGAATCTCATTCATTATAACAACTCATTTCACTCATCATCAATCTCTCTCTTCCTTTCAGTTTTAGGTCTCCTTCCCTTTCTCTCTCAGTTCCTTTTTTTCCTCCTCCTCCTCTATGTGCTTGCTTCCCTCCCTCCTTATCCCTCTTCCTCCACTCTCCATCTTGACACAGTGCACTGAGCCTAATCGTGGATAATTGGGTGGGAGGGGCAGTGGGCCGGCCCTGCCTTTGTGTGCAAAGGGCAAGTGGTCAAGTTAATGGGGCTCTTGTGTCGAGCCAGGAGCACTCTGTCTCTCTCTTTCTCTCTGTTCGATCACTCACTCGGCCAGTCAATCTCAGCCTCTCAGTCAGCTTCTCTTTCTCTTTCACGGCTGAAGCTTTTTCCCCGCTGTTTCGATCTAGTTTCCCCTCATTTCCAGCTGTCTCACTTCCCCTTTCCTGTAAGCCATTAAGTGGGTCTCGTTCCATTTCTTTTCTCCTCTCCTCCTTCTGGTCTTTTTCAGCCTCTCTCTCTCTTTTTCACCTCTGTATGCAGCTTTTTTTTGTCTCTATCTCTTCTCCACTAGCAGAGAGTGTTTGGGAGGAGAAAACAGACCTCTTTAAAATATCAAAAGACAGATCAGGAGGCCTGGTCTGTCCCTGCCATTCTACTGAATCTCCCTCCTCCTCCTCCTCACTGATAAACAGAAGAGTGAGCCTGCAGGATTAGCTGCAGTGTACTGCATCTCCTCCCTCCTTTATCCCTCTCTGTTTTCCTCCTGTGGAGGGTAAGACTGTTGACTGGGCTTGATATGTGTGTGTGTGAGTGTGTGTATGTCAGTGTGTGTTGCCTTGTCTGGCACCAGCTTATCCTGCAGGAGTCCATTGTGTTTGAATCACAGGCCACAGCCATCCAGGCCTGAATTAAACTTTATAGCATCTGTGAACATGTAACACTAGAAATGTAATGGTGGAACACAAACATTGGAAACAAGCAACTTTTACAACCAACAATCTATAACAAATAAGTGTTCAGAAAATATGAAATGAATAAATGCAGTACAAAGAGTAACAGCAAAGTTACTTTGTATAAAATACAGGTACAGCTAAATGTTGGGCAGCACATTTTCCTAAGGGGACGATAATGTGTTTTGTATTGTATCCTATTGTTTTTTTGTGCTGCATTTAAAAAAAATAGTAAAAAAAAAAAAATGTAATTGTGGAGTTATTAACAATGTTTTATTAATTACAACAATGCTTTTGCTTAAGGCTAATGAGTAATATTGGGACGTGATGATCTCAAAGGAAAAAAAAACAACAAAGTCCTACATTTCCTGATGAAAATGTATTTATTTTTTTCATTCACAAAACCACCCTTGGACTGCAAAGTACAACAATAAACCATTAAAGCAGAAAAACCTCATAAATGATCTATGAAACTTAACATTTAAGGACATATACACAAAAGTGAATTTGAAAAAAGCGTCAGGTTTCTAATGTGAAACCCAAAAACATACACAAAAAAAATGTTTCAAAAGATTATGATAGATCATGCGCATTATAATTGTAAATAAGTATGACGTTCTTCCTGGTGAGAAGATTTTTAAGGTTCTTTCTGTCATGGTAAAAAAAAAGGAAAATCTCAGTGTGTGAAGAAGGCCTTAACTGAGCAAACAGATCCCGTTTGAATCTGACCCAGAGTAGTATGAACTACAGCAAATATTTAACATTCCTAAAAATAAATTGATTGAAATAACGGCTAAACTGAGACATCACACCAGACACAAGGAGGTTCATCTGTATGATGTCTGCTGAAGGTAAATCTCAGCTGCAACTCAGATCCTCCTCTGTGGATTTTTTATCTGCAGACTGTTTCTGAATAATACAGACAACTATTGGTTTGTTGACTGTCTGTTTCC
>NC_136705.1:14839966-15037466 GCF_947650265.1 Symphodus melops
AAAGTTTATTTAAAGTTCTGTAGATAAAACTGCAAAAAAAATTTTTTTTTAAAAATCCCTCAATCCAAAATATCAGGCAGACACTTGGGATTCAGTGTGGGCAAAAAAAAATTAAAATTAAAATACATAAAATACAAATTTTAAACATAAAGGTTTTTCTTTGTTGCCTGGATCCGAGAGGAGCTGATATAAAGGTTGCGTGCATGTTTTAAATACAAAAAGGCAGTAGGTAGGGTGCTTTATGTTACCGCAGTGGCAACACACATGTACTGTATGTGAAAGCTTGATTTTCTGGGAGATACTTTGACAAGGTGATCTTGAAGTATGTTGAAGTCCTTTTTTTATCGACACAAAACAAAAAACTAAGAGAGAGTGGTGGTCCTAAATGTTTCTTAGTGATACAGTCCACAATATTTCCCACAACTTTCTCATCACTTCTTTCCCACACCTCCACATGAGAAAGTATCTTTCCTCTACGCCACTTTCTTATTCTGCACTTTTCCAGGTGTTTTTTTTATTTTAAGTTATTTGAAGTTACAAACTGCCTCGTGCAATCTCTCTCTCTGTCTCTCTTTTCTCCCCCAGTGCCCTTCATGTGTGTTATCTTCTTGCAGGCAGCGACCGGTGGGTGAACCTTTGACCTCCTGAGAGAGAGAGAGGGGAGAGAGAGAGAGAGAGAGAGAGAGCAAGAGAAGACCGCCTATTGGGTCCATTGGGTGTGGAGGGGCAGCTGCTTGCCCCTCTGTGCTAAGCCTGCGATGGGGACCACGGCCAGCTTTCACATTCAAATTCTACCAGGCGGAAGGAGCGAGGAAGCGATAGATGGAGGGATGGAGGGGGGGGGGGGGGGGGGGCCTTAACACGGTGAGGGCTAAGAGCTCGCAGAGGTGAAAAGTTTAACAAGCAAAGCTGTTCCTCCTGATCGCAGGCTGCCTAATCAGCTTCATGGGTGGCTGGCTAAATCGGCTCTCAACCCGACCCCCCACCCCACCTTCCTCCACAATCTTTCCTCTGTTTTTTTTTTTTCTTTTCCAAGGTGCAAGTCATTTATTTTATTGCCACTTTCGCCCCAGCTTCTGTCTATCCCTCTCTCTCGTGCTGTTATTGTTCCTCTCTGCTTCTCTCAGCTTTCTACTTTTTTTCTCATCCCGCTTGTAGAGAAAGTGAACAAGGTGGAAGAACAGAGTGGGGAAAGGGGAGGGGGGGGGGGGTCTTTGAGTCAGGGGGAGGGATGGATGAACCGGATGTCTGGGGTCTCTCTCAGCAGGATTAGAAAACAGAGAATGAGGGGCTGGCTGGATGGAGAGACGAGTAGAGGAAGGGATAGAAGGATAGGCTTGAATAAATAGAGAAGTGGGTCGTGATGTAGGAAATAGGAAGATATGGGGGGGGGGGGGCTGAGGGAGGGAGAGGGGAGTCGGGTGGAGGAAGAAATGTTAGAGAAAAGGGAGGGAGGTAGGGGTTTGAGTAAAGGAAGGAGAAAGAAAGAAGGAGGCAGAGAGGAGGAGAGTGTGAGTGCGTTGACGCAGTGGGGATACTATTTATGCATGTGAGAGAGACGGGGGATCTACACGTGCACACACACACTCTATTGCATGTGTGTGTGTGTGTGTGTGTGTGTGTTTGAGAGAAATTAAAATTCATGACTCTCTCTTCACAACCATTTGAGTAACAAGATTAAGATGGCGGGTTAGAAAATAGCGCTGGCATTATCAGGCTGGTTGCAGTCCCTCCAGCTGCTTGCCTCTCTATTCCACAACAGTGGGGATAAGAGGATAACGCGCTAGCCCTGTCTGCCCGTCCCAGCACACGCCTAACACACAAGCCCCTCTCTCTCTCATATACACACACACACACGCACACAACCACACACACCACCCAAAGCCCTACCTCTGCACATTGGGCCTGCCTGCTGGTGTGTGTGTGTTTAAGAAGTCGGAGGTGTGTGTGCGAATGTTTGGAAATTCTGCAGAGAAGCGAGCCAGGGGTCCAGAACTGGTTTGTAAAGAATTTGCTAAAAACACTCCCCGCTCGCTGTTCCTTTTTCACACAAACACATGTAAAGCAAACATTGAGACAGGCAGAACGCTCCAAACAAAATAAAATGTGACATGTCTGATCTGGCAGAGTGAGGGATGCCAGTGTACTCACAGCTATGTGGGTTTGTTTAACAGCCTCTATGCCAGATGGAGGAGCTTGTGAGTCATTACGGGAGCATGAAAAGAAGTAAACTGGGCCTAAATTACACATTTGGAAACTCAACCAACTACATGATGTTGTTGCTTTCTGGATTTGCTTCGAGTCTCCTGCAAGCTTGAAGGTTTACAAAGATCTGTAGTACACGCTTCTGTCTGACAAAATGACAACGAGTGACAAGAGTTTGTCCCTCAAAAGAGTTTGTTCCTCATGAAGCTTTTGGTCTGGTTTATAGTATATTTATAGTACACATTCTGAAGAAATTTACATATAAATCCGTAAACATTAGTAATTTATGTTTTTTAATTGGAAATAAAGTGGTTTATTGTCTTGCTTCTTAGTCAGCATTGGCCTACTGGTAAGTAAAAAGAATGCAAATCCTCTATCAGTTCTCTATTTACTGCCATGTTAGTTAAATTATTAGTTAAGTTTGAGTAAAACTATTGTTATATGAAATTAAACTATGTGTATTTTTGCATATTTTCATATAAATGTATACAAATTACTGAACAATTTTACAGACTAAAACACATGGATGCATATAATAATAAAAAGAATGACAGCAAGGTTAAAATAAACTCTGAAATGACAGAAAATGGTTTATAAAGAGGGCGCCTGACTAAGCTTTTGCATGCTATGGGCACTTTGAGCAACAACTGAGTAGAAAAAAAAAAGATTAACAAAGCATGTTTTTTGTCTCTTTTGGCTCCAAATGGAGACACCTTTGATTGTTTTAAGCCTCAGTGAAAGAAAATCCATAGTGTGTCTTCCACTGTTGGTTCTGATATGCATTTTTCTTGTGTTCTGGTCCGCCCACTGAAAGCAAATATAGCTGAAGAAAGCTAATCTGTCGAGCAAATTAGCGACAGCTGCTCATTGGGATGTGTGTGTGTGTGTGTCTTAAGTATACGTGTGTGTGTTTGCACAGTGAAAGTGTATGTTTCCCTGTGATATCATCATGTGGTGTGTGTGTCTGTGGTGTGTGTGTAATGTCTAGCCAATCTGCTGTCTGAGTGATGTCTGTTCTGCGTGGGATTGTGATATAGCTTGTTTCTTTGCTGGTTGCACTGTTTGTGTGTGTGTGTGTGTGTATGTGTGTGTGCGTGCGTGTGCATGTGCCTTGAATGGTCAGTCAGCCACATACAAGCACACACACACAAAGAGCCACACAGGGCTGGTTCAGAGTGTTCATCAGAAGATAAGCAGAGAATACTTAATCACCTTCAGATGTGAGGGGGGCACTTCAACTTGTCTTCAAATCCACACGCAGCACCTGACCCTGTGTGTGTGTGTGTGTGTGTGTGTGTGTGTGTGTGTGTGTGTGTGTGTGTGTGTGTGTGTGTGATTGCATTTCAAGCCCTCTTGCTTTTGAAAGACAGAAAATATGTAATTTCAGGGTTTTTCTGTTGGACATAAATTTCACATCTCACATTCCTTTCTGTTTCTATTAACACACTACTTTTTATTTTATTTTCTTCAGTTTTTTGGTGCCTGCCCTTTATAAGGCAGACTAAATCATTTCTGCCTCAAATGACTACTCCCCCCCCAAAAAAAAAAAAAGTGTAATGTGGATAAAAACCTCATCAACAGCCCAAGGTAAACAATCAGATGTTGTGTTGTACGACATGAGTGGCAGCAGACCCTCACAATGTAGGGTGGTGTGAAGGTGTGAAGTGTGACAATGTGGCCTGAGCCTGTCTTAAACCTGCACTGATCAGTCCCCTTTGTATTATGCTCTCCTCCTTTGTGTGGCTTGTAATGACTCAGAGTCACTTCAATACAGAAAGAGTGCGATTGTGAACGCTAAATTTAGTAAAGGACAAATAGAGAAGGAGTGAGATTCCCCATGCTGAGGTTCAGGCTACTTTAACAGGCACTTTAATGGCCAGTCTGTACAATTGTCCCACTGGCGTAGGGGATGCGTGTGAGGCAATTTAGCGCCCTCCTTGCTGTCCTGTTCTTCTGAAGCTGTGTGTGTAATTGAGTTAACAGCTGGACACCACTTCTTTTAACACATGTGCTTTCTGTCACTCGTTTTCTCTCTTTTTATCATCACTTTCTCTCCTTCCCCCTCTCTTATTCTCTCTCTGACTGTCTCACTATGGCAGGTTAAGGTAGCTTGTTTCAATTCTAGTGTGTCTCATAAGGTGCTTTATAATATCTTTGAGTACACACTGTACAGTACTAGGACTAGATTTGAGCTCTTTTTTATTAAGCAGATGCATATTTTGCAGTTCTATTTCAAAAGGCCATTAGGCTGCCATGCACGTCAATTACTTCATAACATTTTCTGGCCAGTTTTGCCTTTAATGGATAGGACAGATGAAGAGAGAGGAAATGAAGGGAGGAGAGAGTCGAGGAGAACATGCAGCAAAAGGCCGAGGTCAGATTCCAACCCACGGCCACTGCAATGAGTCCTACAGCCTCCATACATGGGGCACTTAACATAACTGCTAGGCACTTGCAAGTCCATTTTAATACTCAGCTCAGATAGAGTAACCTTTGTGAAAGTACAGATCAAGCTTTAGCTGTCTCTGAACAGTATGACAACTCTTAATTTCTGCTGTGCTTTAAAAAGTCTAAGTCATCATAGAAAATAAAAGCTTCCAGGCTGGATTGTGACCAACATAATCTCCATAAAAATATATATAATAGTCATATATACACAGTAGTTGTATTAGTGAATTGATACTCTATTTACATGTATTTGTTTGTTTAATTTAACCAATTCTTTCACTTTCACCTATATATATATATATATATATATATATATGTGTGTGTGTGTGTGTGTGTGTGTGTGTGTGTGTGTGTGTGTATGTATGTATTTTTTTTAATGTCTTCACGAGGAGTCATGCTCACTGTCCAAGTGTCTCTAAATCTTGAATTAGTCTCCTACCTTTAAATGAACATCCATGACCTGAGTATCATACTGCTCGTGTTGAGAGACGGAGAGTCCGGCCTGCTGCGCCAGTTGACAGAAAAGAGTCAGAGTTTCACCTCGCGGAGGAGCAAACACCCACGCCATGCCCTGCAGAGACAAGCACAGGGCGGGTATATTTTATAGCAAAAATAGTACAAGGTGCATTTATGGGGTCCTTCAAAGGTATTTTCCCCCTCATTAATCATAACATTTCATGTTTGACTTCTTAACAACGCAGACATTTGAATTGAATTGAACTAATTAGCACAATGAATCGTGAAGAAAAAAATAACTAGTCCTGTCAGGAGTTCTTAACCAGTGATGAAAGAAACACTGACTGTAGCAGCTGAATCTGATCGTTCAAAGTACAAAATTGTACAAAATTCAAATTCCAGTCTCAAGTCCATCAGGTTGAAGGCCAAGTAAAGACTCAAGTCACATTTGTGTGTGAGATAAGTGCAACTTGAGACGGATTCTCGAGTCAACAATCTTTAACCCTCAGCATAAAATTCTGTATTTCTACATATATACTATCAGATTTCGACAATAACTCCAGTAAGGAAGTGACAGCAGAACACACACAAGTGGCACTACCTCTACTTGATTAAAGAAGGGTTTTATTCTGCCACATCTATATCTGATTATCAACCAACAAACTGTTTGTGGACACAGGTGCATATATCTGAAACGTCTACTCTTATTGGTTACACGTACCATTCAAGAGTGTGTAAAAAAGCAGAGAGATAAAAGAGTCGTTTTTGTGTAAACATGCATCACTGACATCCTGCAAACACTAAGAGGATTACAGACAAGTTCAAAGTTTCTTTGAAATCCTCCAGCTTTCCCTTTAAATTCATGTTGATCATGTTTTTATTGTTTTAATTAAATGAAGCAAAGAGGGATGCTTCTATAAACACATGCAGATAGCAAATACACACTGAAATACACACGCTAGCAGAACATAAGCTAAGTGAATACAAAGGCAGTGAAAACAACAGGATCACTGCATGTGACAGATGATTTCTCATTTTTATATCCAGTTGTATTCTCTCTCTCTCTCTCAAAAAAAAAAACAAAACACTGCAAAGCAAACAAACAGAGAGAAATCCTTGCAGCACTAATCAGCTGATTAAGGGGATCCGGCCCACCGGATGGACCACCTTTGTCAGAAACAACAAATTAGAGCCATTAGAAGGGAGAATTAATTGCTTTGTTAATTGTTTAATCAGCTTAGCAAATTATTAAATATTTGGCAAAGCTTGTTGTGGCAGTGGCAGTCTGATGGCCGACACTCAAATCATATTAGCCCCTGAATTATCTCCTCTGGATTAAAAGAGAAGAGACTTAACACACAGATGTACAACAATGGACAGATGTCACGTCTGTCACTGGACCACTGCAGCTTCTGTATTCAGCTGATGCTCATATTCAGGACGTGCATGTCAGGGTCTAACACATGAGAAAATGTTTGTCACCTCGGGAAAGAACTGCCTTTAAAATGAATAATACTGTGTGTAATGTGTGTTATCTATTACTGCTTCTTCTAATAAAGATAATAAACAAGAAGATTTGAAGGGTTGCTTCACTCAAATCACAACGGAACGGAACGGTGTCGAAGTTGTGCTGATAATCTGTCAACAGGGACCATTTATTTTGTTAAAGGAAGTTGGAGTGAAAACATTTCACAGAAAGGCTGGCTGATTATTCAGAAACACAACATTTTCTGGGTCGCCTGTGGCTGCTGGTCAATGTGAGGCTATAGTCCTCCAAGCTGTCCAAGTCCTCCCCTGTTCTGTCTCTGCACAGGACAGGAACATTTTGAAACATTTTGTTGATTGGAGATCTTCATTTTTATTTTTTCTTTCTATGTTTGAACTGATCCTTTAATAACCTGACGGTGAAATTAAAGCAAAACCTGCATGTTTCTTGTCCTACATTTATAAAATAGTCGAAGTAGATGCTTTATTGGCTAATACATGAAACGTGCTTTCCATGTCTCTCCTCTCTGTCCTTTCTGTGTCTTCATAATTGTTCTCCCTCCTCTCATTTTTTATTCTTTCCTCTCCCTCCTCTTTCTTCTCTGATTCTCTTTCCCTTTAGAGCTGTTTCACCTCCGTTTCATAAACAGATACTCCCTTGTCCCGGTCTGGCCCCTCTGTACTTAAAACGTGTTTCTTCAGATAAATAGAAACCTCAACCCTATCTTTTCTTGCCTTTTCCCTTTGTCCCCCCATTTGCTTTGGCTGTCACAGCATGGGGTCTTACTGCAGGGCCAAAAGGGAGAAGTTCCCCTCGATTTATGATGAAGGGAAGGCAAGAGAGCGACGGAGATCAGAGCGATGCATTCAAGTTACTCATAAAAAGCATTAAAGCATTACATGATATTAATCCTGTCGGACCATTGATGTGTATAGGGTTTTGGTTGAGGCCTAATTATGATTGAGAGCAGTGGGGTGATTTAGAGGAAGGGGATAAGCACACAGATACAGTAGACACACACACACACACACACACACACACACACACACACACACACACACACACACACACACACACACACACACACACTTACATTTGGATGCAGCAATCTCCTTATAGCATCAACCAGGCTGGCTCTGTACTGGTCGAGAAACAAACTGAGAGGGAGAGAGGAAGAGTCAGGTTAGAATGCATTCCTGTGATAGCAGCTGCAGATAAAGCAGCAGGCTATTTATTTTCTTTTGTTCACAAATAAATTCACCAACAGGAAGAAGGAAGGAAAAAAAACTATTTGCATGAAGATGCTCTTCCTTTTTGTTTACGTTTGAGTTTCCATGTGTATTCACTTCAGCCGGCTATCGAGGTATGAGAGGAATGCAGAACATCAGAAATTCAAACGTGCTCAGATACCATCGCCCGCATTTAATACAAACAGACACACACAGACACATTTATGCACAGAAATACACACTTTTTACTACTTCAAAGCAGCGTTAAATCACCTGAAGTTTAGGGAATTACTACCTGGAGAGTGTGCTCTGAAGTTAATACGGAAATATGAAAACAAAAACAACATACGTATTAAGGAAAGAAAAAAAGTGTTAATGAACTCAAAACAACTGATTTAATAAATGTGCTGCATGTGTTTTTTCATGCATGCTTTCCATTTGTTAAACTTCACAAACAACATGATTAACACCACAGTCAGACACAAGCAAGGAGTATGATAAACTGATAATTGACAGATTATTAGGGCACTCTACGGTGGAGTGTGTCTACATGTTCTTCATGTTCGTGTACGTCCACATAGTTTCTAATAAAAGGTAAAGTATCCATCTCAACAGAAATACTGGCTTGTCAAAAGCATCTGGGGCCAACGTCAGTAAAAAAACTAAACTAATGTGTCACAAAAAAACACACACACACACACACACACACATACATATATGAGTTGCCTTACATAACGTGGATTGAGATACATGCACGTCTTGATATCCACATCCACATATTTCAATCCATTATATTAGGAAGTAGAGCGGTGAGTGTGTGTATGTTTGCGTGTTCGTGTGCACCTATTATCACAGATGAGAGTGGAGTAATTTGACTAAAATGCAACAATACAGTGCAGATTTGTTATAATCCCACACATCCCTCCAAATGGCCATTTGGAGTATCAATCTGGACGTAACTTTTAAATCGCTGACTCTGACCTTGTCTCGTTTAAATTTTCCAATCCCAAGGAACTCTGACAGTTCATGACATCATCTCTACATCTCTGCACAAATCTATACTAGTAGTAGTAGTAGTAGTAGTAGTATAGTACTTTCAAATGAATTAAAATGTTTACCTCTTAAACATATTGAAGACAAATTGATAGCCTTACTTATACACACAGGATAAAGTAAAGAAAAAAAAACACACACAGGGCTTACAATCACCATCTCATATTGATTCCAGGATGGGTGTACAAAAATGTAAAGGTTATTGTTCTTAAAAGGGAAGACTGAGGTTAAAAGTTTATTTGACTAGAAAGGTGAGAGGTTTGTGTTTGGTTTGTTTTGCCACCGATATCAGTTTACAGGAAAAGTGAGTAGTGAGAAAAACAAGGAAGTGAGCTAGTTGGGTGGGTAACAGCTGAAACACGCCAACACGCCGAGGGCAGGGAAAGGACAATGTGTCATTAAGAGGGCAAGAGTTAACAGTCAGAACTTTTTGTTTCGCATTTTTCTGAAACTAATGCTATAAAGATTTGATGTGACAAATTAAGGGTAGACATTTAGTCATTGGTTCAATCAAATTATTGTGTCAAAAGAAGTTTTTATTTTTTTAAAGAATGGTGAAAGGTCTTATACAGAAATAATGTCATAGCAAATAAAACATTGACCGGTGTAACCCATGCCACCCTCCAACCTTCAAAGACTACAACCTCTGTCAAGGGGCTGTGCACTAGCCAGAGGGCCACGACGTTCCAAACGGGCTAGACTTAAAATTATGTTAAAATGTTTTAGATCTATGTCCATGTATAGGTATACAAACTGCTGGTGCTTTAAAGCTTGGCTAAATCATGCTGAAAGCTTATTGGAGGTCTGTGTCTGTGAACTACACATTATTTCTTATTTCTGACCATTGACCGGTTATTTTTAACCTTTGACAAATTTGATTGTCAAGGTGGCTGAGACCAATAAAAAATGTTATTCTATAATTTAGAAACATTCAACCATTCAGGTTTTGGATCATGTAGAGGTCTGCAACTCATCTAAGGGACTTCATGAAGACTATCTTTGATTATGTGAAGCAGTGTTTGTGTTTGTGGAGAAGTAATTCTTTGTATTCTTTTCATCCAATGTCCTTTTATTTCTTTTCATGTGATTATATTGTATTCTTAATCTCTTGTTCAATGATTCTTTATGTTGGGACTTTTAACTGCCTCTTGTCTTAAAGGCTCCATAAAGTTGCATGATTGCCTTGTCTAAATCTTGTTTGTCCTTTTCCGTAAAGGCTAGAAATATGTTGGTTCCACATTTTATGTGTGTAGTCAAACATGTACTGCTTTTTCTTATCCAACAAACCCTGTAAAAGCAATATTTTGTTATTTGGAGTTATAATAAAATGTAAAAAGTAGATAAGGATGTTCCTGTTGCATGGACGTCAATTACAGTCAGTTACACCGTTTGGCCGAGAATCATTGCTTAATAATGCCAGAGAACTCTCATATTGAGTAGTCCTCCTCTTAAAGGTCACGTTAAGGTCAACTGTGCTGCCTCCAGACTGTCAGAGGCCTATTGTCTCACACTGACCCCTCCCACCCAGGATGGCCCAGTAAACTCCTCTCACATCTGACTGGGGGTCAAAGAGCACAGGGGGAATTTGTGTGAGAGCATCGCTGCTATATCTGTCTGCTTACACGCGTACGTGAACGTACAGGATGTCGTCAGAGCTGCATGGAGGGTGAGACCTTGGAAAATTACATCATCTACATCTGAGTTTGTAAGTATAAGCAAGGCCAAGGTTGTTTATTTATAATAATTACTGAGATGTGTCACCACATCACCTAACACTTTATCTTGTTTTTTTGTGACACAGGCCTAACTATAACTTGAACATTAAACTTGGTTTCAATACTTGTGGTTTTTGTTATACCCAACAAGGGAAAAAATTTAATGTTCTTCTATCTTTCGTTGTAAGTAAGCATTTAGGTATTTGCTGGATACACAAATATTTTGGTTTTAACAACACCTTTTTCTAAGACATTTCTGTTGTATGCGTTTCTGTATTTGATTAGTTTTACAGAAAATCATCAGGGCTGTTCTAGCATATTTGCACTTGTGGGCTTGTGAATTGACAACATATTCCAATGACAAAGACATACAGTAGAAACACTAACAAATGCTCACAAGCAAACACACACACACACACTCCACAATCACATAAACAGAGCTTTATCGCAGTGCCCACACATGGACAGATTTTGGAGAAAGTAGGCATGCCAACATCCCAGCCAAGGATCCTCTGCCACCCGCATGCACACTGCAGGAATCCCTCTCTGGCTATCTCTCTCTCTCTCTCTCTCACACACACACACACACACACACACACACACACACAACCACACACACACACACACACACACACACACACACACACACACACACACACACACACACACAGACACACACACACACACACACACACACACACACACACACACACACACACACACACACACACACAGGCACACAACACTCTCTTCCTGCACCACTGTCTGGCTTTCATTTTGTCAATCAATGAAACATCTTGTGATTAGACTTGAAGAAAACTGATAGGTATTAAAGATCTTCCTGCTTATTACTTATATTTTCTTAAAACCGTTCCACTTCCTTTCACTTTTTAAAAACATCACTTTTCACTCTGTATATAATGTTTAATTTCATAGGTTAGCAAATGTTTTACTTAACTGAAAAGTCCACTTTAACTGTATTCGCACTGGAAGTGTCCAAACATATCATGTAGCACAGAGTTCTATTTCATCCTTCCTGGCCGCCAGAGACGTTGCTTTAAGCACTAAATAACATATCGCGCATGTGCAGGTCGAGTAGCTACACCAACAAACTCAAGTGTGACCCCGGATGATCCCGACAGGTCTATATCTTCCGGTGTCATCAGAGGATCTGTTCCTTTACCTCCTCTCACTCACAGGTGTTATTGATGTAGCACTGAACCTTGAGCTTGTTGCTAGCAGCCCTGTGACTGTTGTCGGACTTGCGTCTCCGAGGTCGCCCTCCAAGGGCTGCGACGAGCTTGGCGACGAGCTTGGCATTCAGGTGTTGTTTCTTTTGGATTGCAATCCCAAATGTTGGTCGCCGCCTGAAATGTGAGTATCACAGTTTTCTTGTTGTTGCTTACGGTAGTATGTTTTCGCCACATCCAGCAAAGTTAAGTTTATTTGTGTAGGTTTAGTGCGTTGTGTCCTGAGCTAACCTGTGGGGGTCATGACTTTGTTGGTATACTGTAGCTACTCGACCTGCGCATGCGCAATATGGTATCATTCAGTGCTTAAAGCACCACCAGTCATCCAGAATTCATAGAACCATAGTTACCTGCATAACTTTCGATTTAGGGTTTGATTTATTTTTCTTTGAGAGTGAATTTATTCATTTTCCACTTGGTGCAGATTTCTTTAACCCACCTTCTATCATTCTTCACAGCTTTACTGTACACTCTGATTCTTCTATGGTGAGGATATTCCTTGTTAGCTCTTATTTCTAAAAAATAATATTCAAGAATGTGGGTGGGAATGTGCGTTTATTTTGCAATAAATATATACTACAACTTACATAAATGCATTCTGGGGTTATATGAAGGCCCCTGGGGACTTTATTTCATCAAAGGTTGTTTGTTTGACATGCTGTGACTTTAGTTGTATTTTTAATAAACAGCTATTGTGACTACCTACAGTTGGCCTTGGCAGATAATATCTATAGAGATCACATCTAGCTGTGTACTAACCTTTGGTTCACACATATTTTCATCACTCGTGACATAAGACAGGGAAGCAATTCGCAATTTGTTCAAGTGGAGCAATGTTATAGTTTAATAAAATGCAGTGTATTCGTGCTTTTGATAGCACTTAACATGTCAAAAGTTCCCTCCAAGACTAGACAATTCTTCTATTGCATAAGAGCCCATCTCCAAGGATAGACAGAGTATCCAAAGCATAATATATACTTGTCACACACAATACTACACAAAACTCTTCCTCTGTCCTTGCTCTGCTCCTCTTGTCTGCTCCGCTCTACTCTCAGCAGTGGATCTGCTACCACAGGCAGGAGCTATAATTAATCGGGTTGGAAGCCACACTGTTGACCTTTTCGAAGGTGATCATCGCCATAAAGCTCCCGTTAATCGGTCAGCCTTCACTCTTCAACCACTACCACTGCAATTACCACACAATCACTCACTTGCAGACACGTAGAGCCCAGGTGGGCACTGTAGTAAAACCTCTTTCAGCACACACGACAGAATTCCATAACTCAAGCATCAGAGAAAAATCTGAAGAAATTCAAGAAATTCACTTGCAATTTGCTCCGTTCTCACACGATCTGCTTCCATCTATCGTTCACACTTGTGCATATACACCACTCAACTGTAAAATATCTTCTATTAGCAGCCTGCTCTCCTTCTCTCTCTGGGTGTTGTACCTGACTATTACCTGTAATGACCGTGACATTACAATAATAATGACGCCGTTTGCTAATGCTGCACTTAGCACACAGGCACACACTTGTGCAGATAGACACACACATGCTATACACAAACTCATTTTGATGTTTGTGGAGCTGGTAAGTAGTCAAGTACTTTCACTTCTACCAACAGCATGCCCATCTTCTCAGCATGTGTGTTAGTATGTGTTTGTGAATGTGCTATGGCAAAGTGACATAAATGCTTCTAATCCACTGAAAAATTTAAATACATTAAAAGAACCATGACCATTTCAAAAGAACTGAGAATGTTGTGTTGCTTGTGTTTCAGTTTTTAAGTCCAGCCTTAATCTTTATGACTATTCATCTTATTCACTTCATGGCCTTTTTCCTCTGATGTTGTTCTAAGAGTTTGAGGATCGAATTGTTATACAATTGGTTCTAAAAATCTCATGGTAAAATTTGGCCATGATAGTTAACACGGTTAACCGACATGACTACTCATCAGCTACCATTAGCTATATTAGCATTCAACTGCACCTTACTTACTTTTTATTTGCTAGCATCATTCACCTTTCTCATTGTGTGCAAGGTTATCAAATGGTAACGTCAGCTCATTGTACCTTAGCTGTTATTTGATGAAAGCAAATGTGTTATCATTGCTGTTGTGTTTTTACGCTTTGATGTATCAATCCAACTTTTTGCCTGTCCAGATTCTCAACACAGTCCACACAAACATTCCCGAAGTCCCTGAAGCAAAAGCTCCTCTTCCTCTATCTTGCTGTGTTACTGTGATGATTTTTAGATTTATAGGATTTTTAACCTGAAACATGGCAGTATGACATCAGTAAAGCATTTGAGCTTGACTTTAGGTGTAAAGGCTCTGCAATGCAAATCATCAACTGAACTGACTTTAAGCTAATGCAGACAAACAAACCAAAGACTGCCATATCTCATGGATAATTGTATCGACTTCTTGGTTTCACTCCTTTAAAGTCAGACTCTAAAGTCTTCTCATACTTGAAAAAGACGTGATGTTCATGTTCCAGATTCCCTTAAAGAGTTCCTTTCATGGCTCAACAAAATCAGAAGTTCCGGTAATGCTTAGAGTCTCAGGGAATTCCTCCTTCTCCCCTAAGTAATCAAAGGGTGCCTGAACATTAAGTCCAAACTACAGTCCCTCTCTATGTCTGGAATAAAGTCATCTCACAAAGAAGGGTTTATTCTTTTTTCTTACTTATGGACATATATATCTTAAACCTATGCAGTTTCTACATCACTGCTCATAAGAGAGTCCTTTGGCATTACACGTTTTCTAAGAGTCCAACTCGGCACACAATACATTTTTCTTTTAAAGCTGATGATCAAGGTTTATATATATATATATATATATTTCTTTTTTATTTATTTATTGATAAACTCCAAACATGTCTTCACGATAAAAGAACGTACCTTTCATTTTAACTCTAGCCCTGGCTTTGTGTTGTTGTTGTTTTATGTGTGGGTAAACACATCAAGGTTGTACAATGCACACGTTTGATAGATTTTCTTCAGAAAAAACATTCAAGACAGAAATCTTGTTTAAGAGAAGCCATAAGGATTTCAAATTGCTTCCACATACAATACATTGTATTCCCCCCAAGGATGTAACTGTGCGTATACATCAAAAAACAACAAAGCATTTTGCCACACAGTGCAACTGTGCCATAAAAAAGAATGCCATTTTTGATTGGACACAAGATCTACATTTCAATAACCGATGGGCTAATTGTTATGTTGATAATGTTCTTTCTCTTCATTTCCATCTCCATTTCTACTCCTCCCTTATTCCACCCGCAACTCTTTCTTTATCTTACTCTGTCTCCTTCCCTGTCAAGGCGCAATTATTTGCAATTTGCCTAAGTCATCCATTTGCTGGGACACCAAGCATGAAAAAGAGGCAATTTGGTGTAAAATGGAGGCAGGCCGGCATTTGAGCATATGTGTGTGTGTGTGTGTGTGTGTGTGTGTGTGTGTGTGTATAGACAAGACAGGGGAAGGTCCAAGTAGTGTTGATGGGGGGCCATGCAAGAACAGTTTCTAGCAAGCAAAATTCAAGAAAAAAATGCACAAATAGAGGTAGATCTGAATGTGTGTAAGTGTTGCTTTATGGTGTGTGTTTGTGTGTGCATGAACCTACCAGTCTGCACACATGACAATGTCAAAGTGACCCTCCAGTGCGGAGATGTCTGACTCACTGTCCCACCTGACCACCCTGTAAGCGCACATAAAACAAAAAGCAGAGTTTAGTATTTGCAGGGTGTGTGGTAAAATAAATTCAGTGTTTGAGAAACTGCCCAGCGAGCAGCAGCAGTTTGCACTTCGCTGCTCCTTTCTCTCTCTTTCTAACACTTGATCTTGATCCCAGACACCTCTCTCTGTTTGACACCCGCTGTTTTTCTGCCTCAGCAGAGACTCGAAAGTGTCAGGGAGGGACGACATGTCATCTGTGAGGTAAAGAGAGGGAGCGTCTGACATGACACTTGACATTTATACCTTGTGAACACACACACACACACACACACACACTCGTACAGCAAATGGTCACCTCAATACATGTTTGAGATTCATTATCCTAATTGTCCTCTCTCGCTGTTTTACTGTTTCGGCATGGCCAGAGGAAGTTTATGATGAGAGAAATCGGATTTAGAACTTTGCAAAACAATATAACAAATGGGATGCCGAGTAGTTTTCAATACATACGCGATATAGTATAGGATGAACTTTTTAAAGTCAGGAATTAGTAGAGTAGCATAAAGGAAAATACATACAATTAAATAATAAAGTCCTGTTTCATGTTATATGCTGCTTTCCAATAAGCGCTGACATATTTTGATGTAAAAGGCCCTAACTGTAATTTTGCAAGCAAATATTACATTTAGTTTGCCTTTCTCTTCTCAAAGCCAGGCTTACTGTTGGTAGATCTGACACAGGCCATTTCCTTAGGGCTAGGTCGGTCTGTGTCCACCAGTCTCAGTTAAAAGGGTTGTGGTCAACCTGTTTGTCTTTCTTTAGCTATTTATCATTAGAGCCCGACTGATTAATCAGTCAGCCAATAATATCGGCAGATATTAGCGTATCCAGTTTTATTGCAGATATGAGCTGATAATAATAGATTTATTCACCAGTCAAATATCAAATAATTTGAGTTTCATTGTTTTACACTAGCATTTCTCCTTCACCAGTAGAGTGTGCTACATGTATTACATCCTGCATTATCACTCTCTAGAGAAAGTAATCTGCCGAACTAAGGAAGATATCGGCCGGTATTTCTTTACCTTTCCAAGGTCAATATCGGCCCCAAAATTCTAATACACGTCGGACCCTACTCATCATAAATATGCTTTCATCTTTGCAGTGTTAAAGCTCAATGAATCGTATTTTTAGTACAATAACAGTTATGAGTGTTTTTTTCTTTATTTAAAATACGGTTTAGAGCAGGGCTGACACTGCATAACATTTACAGCTTTCTCTTGCATCTCTTTTTCCACATATTTTTCCCTCTCTCTCTCACAGTCTGTTAGGCGGAGTGGGGGATTATTAATTAGGCATTATTAACACTCAGTAAACAAAACATTAGGCCCGGCTTGGAACACAATCTCAATTCCCGGCAGGAGGTCCCAACACACACGTACACATGCATGTGCAAACATCATCATGCGAAATGCCCCTCCCTCTCCCTCCCCTTGTCCAATCGAATTGTGCCCTTCGCCCTCTCTTGCAGTGCAGCGATGACAGCCAGCATAATCTGAAAAGAAAACAATCAAAGTAATGTAGCCTAATTATACGTTTACTTTTTCACTCCATCTTCCACTCGTGTAAATATGCAGTGGAGTGAGAGAGGGAATGAGAGAGAGAGAAATAGAAAAGAGATGGAGAGAGAGAAGGGGGGAGGACCAGAAGCAGTGAGTCAATAACAAAATGATTATTTTGAGACAAAAATGAATTATGTTTTAGCTCGACCCAATGGGGTGTGTGTATGTGTAAGGGAAGTGGAAAGTTATATGCCTAGTTTCTGGATAAAAACCCACTTTTAAAAGGGAATCCATTTGCTTCCATGACTGCACATATGTAAACACACACATGCAATACAATCCAGTTGATGAATGATAATAACAGTATTTAGGGATTTTGGTTGATATTGTGCAATTTTAGCATGCAAGTTAAAATCTGCCTAAATGTATTTTAAGTTATTGATTGATAACATTTGTTGAAGAAATCAGCACAGCTGTCAACATAAAGTTAGTCCAGTACCATATGTATATCAAAGATATTTGGCCACCTCACGACCTTAAAAAAAAAAAAAAAATATATATCCATATAGTCGACTCTTCATTTTGAAGAGCTAATAAAATGGTCTCACCTGGTTGATACTTGCGTTGACCCAAACTTTCCAGCTTGTCTGTTTTTCTCGACCAACCTTCGGACATCTGGTGTGCCACAGTTAAGAATTTAAAAAGACACTCTCTATCACAGGAATTCAACACAAGAAAATGCAGTCCCTATTCTACATGCATTAATGCTCTCTGAGTTTCTATAAATTACAAATGGCCAAAGATGTTTACAGTAGATAACATTTAAGGGGCTCAAAAATTGTAATACACAGTATCACAAATTTACTTCTTGGGAGTTTACAGTGTGTGCAGAATATGGCAGTGATTGTGAATGGGAAACCCCACTACAATACATTGGAAAGGAAATATTGAAAACAGTCAGAGGAAAAACAAATAGAGGACTCCTTCAGGATGGACAGACAACATAGATATTAAGCATACAGGAAAAAAACAGTAAGGAATACAAGAGTTATTTAATAATTATTTGGCCCAAGAAGGCATTTTTGGAAAAATACGCTACACAAAATGCGTAGAAGTTAGGATAGAGGAAATAACTTTTAACACTTGCTCTACCACCCACAGTTTCCTAACTTAAAAGGCGATGTTAAATTGCTGACTATTCAAGTTTTAAAGATATTGAGTGACACGTTGCATGATGGAAATGATCCACACATAAAAAGACAAGAAGCAATCCTTAGGTAAAAACACAGATGGCATGGTCAACAGGCCACATTGAAACAGCATGAGTGAGCAGAGATCATCTCCAGGGACAGCGATCCGGCCTGCAGCTGCAGCAGCAGATCACAGCAGCCTCTATCTGGATCAATGGGAAGGCTTTTAACCACAAAACTCACACATTCCTTCTCCCTCGCACACTCACACATAAACACATACACGCAGGTGAACACACAAAGAGGGCGAGTGGTGTCAAGTCGTCTCGTAATACACTGGCTTGTGGAGTTGCAAAGCAATTCAATTAGGATTTCCTTGTCTTTAAAGCTTGAGACAAATCCAATCAACATAGACAGGGAGGGAGAGAGCAGGGAGGCATGATAAGTTGATAGATGGATTGATAACTGGAGAGCCAATCCAAACTCAACGGGGCCTCCTAGACACTGACACAATAATATGTAGGTTAGCTCACGTTTATATACATTCACAGGCATGAGCACATGCATGTTGGACACCTGTGCATCAATGTGTTATACATAGGGATGACAGGGCAGAGGGCAGGGCAGCTTACTGTAATCTCATCACCAGCACACCACTGGGGGAGAGGTCACTGACACACATATCGAAAAGTAAAGAAAAAAAACCCACACACACAAACTCAAACACAGAGGAAAAGAGGGGGGGAGAGAGAGAGAGAGAGAGATATGAGTGTTTTTGAACATTGAAGTGCAGGAAAATTTGCTCCCCATCACTTGAAGTAGACAAGTAGCAGCCAATGACATGCATCAATCATTCTTATTGGAACAACTCAATTGATTTCCAACATGAGTATTCAAGGTCACAGAAAAAGAGGGTCTTCTCGGCGGTGTGGTGTGTATTTGCGTCTGCGTTTCCTTACTTTATAAATGAGGTCAACAACTTCGAAGGAAACTGAAAAATCCATTCTCTAGATTTATCTACATTTCATCCTCACAGCTTCTTTTCCCTGCATATCTTCTCATCTATTTCACTGGATATAACCGAGCCATATCACACGCCACTATCTCTTTCCATTGTAACGCTAGCAGCACAATAAATGCATGTGAGACAAACAATGTGAGCCATTAGCGAATGGCTAAAGACCGGCAGCTTCCTCAGCGATAGGAAACTCCACACAGAGCTCGCAGTGTGTGAACGGGCCAATTTGGCTGAGCCCAGAACAAATTATCCGTCTTTCTCAGTCCTCTCCGTCTCTCTTTGTGAGTGTTCGATCTATTCACGATATGATTTCACTTACAATTCTGTTTATGTGTTTGTTCTGTGAAACAAAGCGCTCGGTCAATGGTGTATTGTTTGTGTTGGCTAAGTGTGTGCGTGTGTTTTACAGGCTTTATAATGTTATTGTTTAGTCTTATTGTGATCAGTAAAGGAGCACTGTAGCCGGATGAGACAGAGATATTGAAAGAACAGCTAAATATAGAAAGCTTTACTAGTCAATGGGGAATAAATGTGTATTTATATTTCCTGCTATTGTAAAACAAACCTTGGCTTTTTTCTTGTCTGTGAATTTGTTGAGTAAATAAAGCAAGTTCTGGCTGAATGGGAGGGGAAAGAAAGAGTGTTGATCGAAGAAAGGAATAAAAAAAATGGAAGCACACAAAGGGGATCAGAAGGGGAAAAAAAGTGTAAAATGGGAAAAAAAAAGAACAACAAGATGGTCTTCAATCTGACAGAGTTAATCAATAACCAAGTCCAAGAACAAAAAAAAGAATCTCACCTAAAGATTTGTCCAAAAACTTAATTATAGGCCTGAACCTTAACCACACATAAAAACATTTTAAACAAACCTTGATTGTTCCTTCTTCCAAAACACTCATCAAGCCCTTACACCAGACTTAGCATTAGATGAAGTCCCAAAGAAAATCTGACAGGATGGCAATTACTGTGCTCTTAACATGGCATTGTGGGCAGCTAGGATTGGTAGATGCCATGTTGAGCTCTGGTGCTGGGTATTTGTCACTGTGGGCGCCCCATCTGCTGCTTCTGCCTAAAGATAAAGAGGTGGAGGGCTATTCTTCTTTCTCTCTGCAGCACATTTTCGTTGAATTAAGAGGCTGAAATTCAAAGGTAATGGCACGCTGTCTACTTTTTGTGAATTAAACCGTCTATAAAATGTATTGTAGAACTACACCAGGGCCACCGGAAAGTTAACAACAGAATGTCTTGGTTTCAATGCCTTGAAGAGATGTCAAATACAAAACTGATTGATTAGCATGGTTTAGATTTAAAGTTTAAGCTTTCTTAAAATATTTTGACAGATCTGTAAAAGACTAGAATGGGAAGAAACAAAGCTTTTTTCGATTTATTTACCTTTTTTTTCCAGAGGAGCTGCAGAGAGACAGATAATGCGAAGTGAGAGGACGAATGAGGTGAGCCAAATGGTCAAAGTCCGGGAGTTAAACCAGCGAACTGTGCGAGGAGGCTTTTGCCTTTATATACTGTATGGGAGCTTTGCCTCTATGTGTATGAGGCACCTGCTCTTCTGACTGAGCCAAAAAAGTTTCCTCCTTTTTATCTACAAAAAGAAACAGGAAGACATGCAAAGTAATAAAAATGTGAAATTGATTAACATAATTAATTCTATAGCAGTATTATGTCAATGGGTGACCTTGGAGGCACCACAGATTCAGGGCAAAGTATTTATGTTAACAAAAAGGATATTTCACAGATTTAATATAACCTAAAGTCTAAACCATTGACTGACAATAATCTTAAAACTGAATTTATAGATGGACTTAAAATGTATTTCAGCAGTACTACAGCACCCAATACTAGATGTCCTTGAATTCATTTCTCTAATTGTACATGATAAATTTGAAAGAAGCACCTCAACATTATCGTTAGGCTAATTAATTATGTATTAACTTACTGTTTCACAAGTAAAATTTAGAGCAAATGATGTCCATTCACCACATATTACGATCATGACTCAAAAATGCATTTGTCACAGATGGAATTAGTCCCGTGTGCAATGACGTGCATTTGAAAACCTAATAAAACAGACCCTTCTTTTTTCCTATAAATAAATCCATATGAATGCATGAAAATAAATGTGAGCAGGAGGAACGAGGCAGAGATTGAGAGATAGACAAAGAGGGAAGGGGAGAAAGACGATGAAAGGATACTCTGAATGGACTTCTCGTTCCCATCTGATAGCAGAACTTCTTTCACGTCAGCACAAATGGCAACCTGAGAAACAGAGAGACAGGTAAAAGACAGAGAAATGAAACAACATGGAACAAAAGAACAAAAACCAAAAGCGCCCTTAGATGAGGCAAACATCTGAACGCACACACACAATAATGACATAACCATATCTACAAAGCTTCACTCTTGGCAGCCCGGCCCGCCCCACCCTCTCTCTCTATTGCTCCCTCTCCTCGCTGCCATTTCCCCTCTCTATCTTCACCCCATTTTTATGTCTGCATTATTTTAATCATTCAATCAAATCAGTCAATACTTTTATCATTGTGGCTAGCGGTGGGGGCTGCTATCTTGCTATCACTCTGTTCAGTAATTGCATTGTGACAGGGGATGATGGCAAGCGCAGAGCCTTTTCATTTGACGCTGGGTGTTTATCAGGCCGAGCCATCACTCCGTTTGCCGCTGTCACTCTGCACTCGGCTCGCCGGGCCTGCCTGATGTCCTTCATATAACTTTGCAGAGAAGACTGCGAGAGACGAGGAGAAAAAGAGGGAGGGAGAGACGGGAGAATGGATAGACAGCTCGGTGCTGCGCCGTGCGTCTCTGTGTTAGGGAGATATAGATAGAGAGGTGTGTGCTTTACTATAACCTCATCTTTTCACATTTGCTTTTCTTTGCAGATGCTTTTTTATATCAGCAAGTGTGTGTCAGGCTGTCAATTTCTGTTAAGGAGGATGTGTGTATGTGCACGTACCCATGGGTGAGTGTAGGTGCGAGTAGCTATTATGTTGGTATGCACACTGTGAGGCAGGCTGATTCTGGCATATAAAAACACTCAGGCTGTAGCATATGAAGTGTATGAAAATTCCAGGAAAAAAAAAAAAGTATGCATGTGTACACACACACACATGCTTGACACACAGAAAAGCATGCAGACACACATGTTAAGGCCCTGCAGGGTGGGTGAGGAGGGTCACTGAATGCTGTGTGACCCACCATCTGCTCAAAGAGGGGACAGGACCTGCAGGCTTAACAAGAGCATCCAGCTGAAAGATCAGGAGTCCAACCCTGCAACCCATGAGCGACCATCCGCCACCCGCCACTGCAGTCATATCCACATGCAGAGTAGAGCCTATGCCATATTTATTTTTATAGTCCTTAGCCAGACTGAAATGAATACTGGTGTCTCTTTAAGAATAATTTATAAGGTCTGTAAAAACTGCAGTGAAGTAGGCTTCATAGCTGTATTTCGAAGTCTCAACTTTAATTCAATCATGAGTTACAGTGGCAAGGGAAATCTTCCCTTTAAGAGACCAAATTATTTGGCAAAACCAGACTCATGATCATCCCTGTGTACAAACACAAAAATGATCTATTGGAACTAGTGGATATATATTTATAGAGTTCAGTTAAAGTTACATATTTACCATATGACCAAATGGCATTAAGTGGATTGGTTCTGGCTTTTTTTAGAAAGTTGTCTTTTCTTAATTTGGGAATGATTCTACAGATACTAAGCTGATGTATCTTCTTGCACTTGACTGAATGTGAAAGGTTCTGAAGATACATGACTGTGATGGAGAAGTCAAGATTGCCATCATGAAGACAGGGAAGTATGTGGAATACTATAGTGAGACATCAGTGTAGTTAAAAAGGAGATGCATGGGGTCGCCGGTGGCGCAGCGGCAGTGCGCGCGACCCCATGTATCGAGGCTCAGTCCTCGCGCGCGGGCGGCCCGGGTTCACGTCCGGCCTGTGGCCCATTTCCCGCATGTCTCTCCCCACTCTCTCTCCCCCTTTCCGACTCTATCCACTGTCCTCCTCTATCAATAAAGGCAAAAAGGCCGAAAACAAAACTTAAAAAAAAAAAAAAAAAAAAAAAAAAAGGAGATGCATATGGAAGAAAATTTGTTTTGTATAGAACCGAATATGACGAATGACAACAAGCAGGGAGGTCGGGAGGCTGTTTTATGAATATAAAGTTATAATTATTGAACTGTTTTAATGGAAAACTGATAAAATTGTTGATGTGGTGTCAGTGGCGGATGACGGAGGGATGAGGAGGAGGAGAGGTGTGAAAGAAGGACTCCATCTCAAGCCACCAATGTCAAAACATGGTGTATTGACTGCCGAGAGATAAAAACAGGCTTTTTCTCACACCAACACACCCACACACACACACAAACGCACATCGGCAGATCGATGGGACACTGACGCCTGCTATGTGGAGGGGCCCTTAAGACCCTGGCTAATAAACCCTATAGCTGACAGACTGCGGTATATCTAGGTGTGTCACTTATTTGTGTGCGAGTATGTGTGTTTTCTGTCAATAAAAGACAACTTTTAAGACCGAAGCTAGTTCATATAGCGTGGTGACACTAATCAACTCGTAATTTTGAGCACATAAAAAACACATTAATTCTATATTTCAAACGTATTAACTTTAATCCAACAAACAGTGATCTGCTGGGATAAGATCAATACACCTTAAGAAAACACCTTTGTAGAAAATTAGTCAAATGTTTTATGTTCTCATCATGTCAAGATCACCTCGAAGGCATGTAAAGCTAACGGCTGAAAATGCTTAACTCTGCTGGAGGAAGTTTCTTCAGAGAATTCTTAAGTTCACAGAAAATATAATTAAACTAATCATTAAGGAAACTATCGTGCCTCATGATGAGTTTGGTTGATATTTCTTAATTAGTGGAACATTTTGAAATGGAGGCATCTTTGTGACAAGAATAAACATGAAAATTGCAGATTGTTGATAAAACAACGTGAGCTTCTGAAGTTCAATGTGTGCATGTTGCACGAGGGGTCACAGTTTGCAGGGACTGACAGACAGAAGGAAGTGCTGTCCATGAAAAACTGTAATTGATAACTGGGAATTAAATGTAGCCCTCCTTAGCCGTCAAACATGTTATAATAGTTATAATAGTTACTCTGAATGTTGCCTTGTAGGTTTTTCTTCCTGTTCATTTAATCTGGTCAATGTGTGTGAGGAGGAGGAACATGTACACACACGCACTCATAGGCACAAAAGCTGTGTATGATATGTATTTGAATAGGTATGGATACTGTGCCCCCATGCTGTTAGACTATCGATTGGGGAGGGTCAGTTTCATTTGGGTAGCCAAACAACTTCTCCTGCAGATATCTGTCTGTGTGTGTGTGTGTGTGTGTGTGTGTGTGTGTGTGTGTGTGTGTGACTTACCATGAGCCCAGCAAGACAAGTCATACCTCCCCCTAACTCACACACTGCACCCCTGAAAAACAGAGGAGAGAGGGAATAAGATTCACCTTCTTGAGACCAAACTGGCAGTTTAGCAACACACACACACACACACACACACACACACACACACACATATTAGCACACACTGTACAGTTGATACACACTCAAACATGCCCATGCTATCATACGTGCACATACACACACAGCAAACACAGCAGGGTGAGAAATATCAATTCAACCATCAACCTGAAAGCTGAATACTGAACATCGAGAAGCACAAGCTCAATCAGCGGGAATCTGAGAATACATACACACCCACACACACACACACACACACACTGTCCTGAAGCTTGCATGCTCATTCAACCCCTCTCTCCATCCTCTTCCTCCTTTCATCTCCCCTTCCCCTCCATCTCTGCCTCTGTCCTCTTTCATCCCTCCCTGCCTCCCTCCCTCCCTCGCTGACCTTCACTTCGCTGCTCTGATCAATACCCCTCTCTTCCTTGCCTCCCGCCTCTTGAATGTTAAAACAGGAAATCAAAGAGTGACGTTCCACCTTGAGTGGAAATCAAAGGTGCCTGGGTGCTTTTCAGCCCCGTGCCGTAGGGCAGGCCGAGGCCGGTGCTCAGCAGACGAGAGAACAGTGGAAAGAGCAACTCAGAACAACACAGCGTGGCATGTAAAGGTACAGGATGACACAAGCATTTACTGAAGTCCTGGTGTCAAATTAACTGGGTCAATGCCGACATTTTTATATAAAATGATATGTTATAGTCTTATCATTGTATTTCCAAGGATGTTGCTACTCTCACTTCCTCTATCACCTGCTGCTATTTTCAATTATAATCACCAACGAAGGTCCCTCTGAGGCAAACAAACCAACAGTGCAGTTTAATGTTGGTGCTTATCTAAGACTGAATTATATTACTCAGGTAAAAAAAAAAAAGAAAAGTCTGGTGTGGCACTCACCCAGAAAAAGAATGATTAGCTATACTTTTGTACAATACAGCCGATTGAGATTTCATATTCTTTCTAGTTTTAATGGTCATTTCATGCCACTTTACTTCCTTTTTGAATTTTCCAATCCTATTTCATTATTCAATCAGTGAATCTATTATTTACATCAAGTTGTTAGAGGAAAAAGACTGAATTAAAAGGCGATCAATGAACCCTGATCGATGCAATCAATCCCAGCTGACAGTCTTTGTTTTCGTGGGTTGAATCAGTTTAGTGATTTGACATTTGAAAATGGATGTTTCAGAGCGGAAAACAACTCACTTGAACATGTGACGTTTCTTCAGACAGTAATGAGCCATCACCTCTTCAGACGGCCACACACCTGAGTCAGAAAGGAGCAGAAAGTTTTAGTTACCGGCGAATGTTTATTCCATACAGCGACAGATCTTCATCTGCGGGCCTTCATTTTGCATCTCTAGTGTAACACGGTGCTTTGATTCCAGCATCTCAACATCAAAAAAACCTGAATATTGACACTAAACCAAAATAAAATCAATGAGTGTTCAGTGAAACATAATTCGAGGCATTGTGTTTTTCCGTCTGTGTTCATTTGCTTCCCTTTTGGATCCACCTTGCCTGTGATCCAAGGCTTCTCTGTCTCTGTTTGTCTGACTGTCAGTCTTTCAATCCTAAATCCTTGCAACACACGCTCCCATTGGGCACCGTGTATGCAAGTGTGTGTATGCAAGTGTGCGTATGCAAGTGTGCGACAGGGGGTCCATTGGGTGATAATCACAGCATGCAGGCCTGTCTGGCTTATCACCTACTGTCAGCCCTTCTCCTCTGCTGTGCATGTGTAACACACACATACATACACACACACGTATGCTTGGTGCAATATTCTGCCTGCTTTAAACACACACAGGAAACACACACATCTTGGCAGTAGAAAAAGTAAACATTCATTTGAATCAAACTTTGCTTCTGGCTTTGAACACGATGGTTTAGCTTGCGCTGTCTGTGTGTTTGTGCGCACATATGCATCTTTGTGTGTGTGTGTGTGTGTTTACATGAAGGAGTTGTTGAGAAAAGAGAATGAGGGGATATAGAATGAGTTGGCGAGAGAGCAAGAGAGCGGAGGGAGACAGAGATAGAAAATGAGCGAGGTAACGAGAGAAATCCAGGGTGGGAGGGGAGGGTTGGAGGAGGAGGAGGAGGAGAGAAAAGGTGGTAGTCGATATAATAAGCGGCTTACAGGCGGTCTCTCTTCACCTCGTGGGCCAGACATCACTGCTCCCCCACTCGCCCTCTCTGTGTCTATCTCTCTCACTCACCCTCTCTCTCTCTACTCCCTCTCTTTCGCCTCGCTCCGGTCCGCCAAGATTAGCTCAAGCAAGCAGGATTTAATAATGCCTATTGATAAAATGTCCAAATATTCCTTTTCCCCATTAGAAAAAAAAACATGCTTTCTTCGTCTTAGCTTGACAGAACACACAGACCCACGCACACACACACAAACACTTGAGCACCGTGACATTTTAAATTTCATCTGTTATTCTGTTATCCCAAAGAACAGAAAACTTTATAGGCTCACTTAGTGCTGCTTTAGTATTCTGCATGTAGAGAAATGTTGTTCCTAGATTTGTTATGTGTTGGACTTTTTTCTTCTTCTTTTTTTTTTAATAATTAGTCTAATCGAAATCTGAGTTGGGGGTGATTTAAAAAAAAATATTGAAAAAAACATTTTCATCACTTATCCTCAATACATTTTGACTTTCATACCTTGGTTGTGGTTGTATTCACCATACCTTAAATACTGGGTCAGAAATGTAGGGCTCTATTTTTCTAAAGAGGGGAAAAATGTTGTTGAATCCTAACAGGATAAAATAATTCATTAACATTTAATAAACTACGGAGTATTGATTAGAGACAAATTAAACTACAGAGTAGTAACATGTCATTTTAAAGTTTCCTTTATGACAATATTTAAATGGGCTAAATCCCTGATAATTCAGCTTAAACAGCTACAGCAATGACTTCTAACAAGACACCAACACTAACTGAGGAGTCCATATTTCAGATCACTGATAATGCTGTTTTTATGAACCTCGTAAAAATACTTAAGTCAAGAGTTTAAGAGGACATTGAATATGTCTGACAACACTGGAAGAATAGATACATTTAGTCATCTTGATGAATAAAAACAGAAATGACTTTTCCTTTTGTTCTCAAAGCATACAGAAACGAATGGTTTAGAACCCTGTTCTGCTGCAGGACTGAGCAAAGACCTCGCTTAACATATCATCTCTATTCATCTTTTATAACTAACCTGCCATCCTTCATTCAACCAGTCTTGTTTCGATTGGGTGATACACAAAACCAAATTGCATTTCTTCCAAACATTTGCCGTGTGAAATGTCAGTTCACCTCCGGATGTGTGTTACCATGACACTTGACATGAAGGGCAGCTGAAAACATCCCGGGGAGATGAACAGCAGAGGGTGGTAATGCAACATTAAAGTGGGTGAGCTCTGCGGTTCAAAAAGACAAACAAAGAAGAACAGTGCTGAGGGCCAGTTAATGTCAGGTACACACTCTCAGATAAAACAAAGGTGTGTAAGTGTGTGTATGCATGTGTCTGTTAGAGAGAAAGCAACACAGGCAGCACTCAGTCATAAAGCTCTGTAAAGCATATGTGAATCTGATGGTTAATCCCCAAGACCAATAACATTAATAGCCTAAAGTGATAGGAACTATGTGTGAGGGTCTGTTTGTGCATGTTTTGTGTAGGTGTATAGGGCATGTGCGTGTGTGTGTGTGTGTGTGTGTGTGTGTGTGTGTGTGTGTGTGTGCCTGTGCGTCTATGCGTGTGTGTGTGTCTTCCAGGTCGAGGTGCACTGCAGGAAATGAGGGGATCAGGAGTGAAGAGCAGATTACTTTTCCTGAGGATAATGAAATTATTTCTCACCTTCAATTACTAGATGAGCAGCCTAGGTGTGTGTGTGTGTGAGAGAGAGAGAGAGTGAGAGAGAGAGAGAGAGAGAGAGAGAGAGAGAGAGAAATCTGTGTGTGTGTGTCAGCTCAATAAAGTACTATGCACTAAATCTTGCCAGCAGTGCTACCCTGAAAAACATATGTGCAGCTTATTGAGGCTGTGAGCTGGAAACATTGTAAGCTCCCCTATGGGTGGGATGCTCTAAGTTTAGAGATCGCTGAAAAAACCTGTGAGATGAGTCTTTAAACATCAATAGTTGAAAATTAAACATAAACGTGTGTTGTAGCTTGGCTTTACCTACTAGTTTTGTTCATCATTTCTGTGAGGACGTTTTCTAAATATCTTTCTTAATTTGCAAACCTATTTCCTTTCAACTCCTTTATTGCTAACATCTGAGTCCTGTGGAAGCCCTGAGAAGTTGGTGTTTTCTTCAAGAGGCTTTTTTGTAACGTTATGATTACGAGTGTTGGCTTTAAGCCAAAGTCTCTGTTGGCAGAAACAACTCTCACGTGACCCTTCCTTACAAATTGACGGAGAGAGGAACCCTGTTACATGATTGGCCGCTGTATTTCTGATAGTATTTAACCCAGTTTTAAGGGATGTGTGCATTTAGTCAAGCAAATTGTTAATATTGTTTAATGTTGGTCCTCTATGTCGCTCTTATGTTATGCTCACACCCGCCTCTTGCCGAGGCTATAGCCATTGACTGGCTGTAGTTTCAGTTAACTGTCTGACACAGCGCAGTCTGGCAGTATTTTCATCTAGAGAAATTTTAGGTTAATCTGGCATATTGTCAAAAGCAATGCAAAACTACATTTAACACAGATATATGGATGTGAACACGCATGGGGGACCTAAGGCTGGAAGTGATAGCACAGCGGAAGTTAGCCAAAACTTGTAAAACCAATAAACGTTCACCTACATGTTTTCTTGCAACAATGTGTATGGCAGAAAAGAGTGCTGATAGCAACAGATAGAGCATAGCCCTGTTTTTATTTAAGCATTCATTATTTTAGAAAAAATAGAAAGTGATTCAACTGAGAATTATTTCCCCCCTCGCTTTTTAGCATGAAAAACATCTCCTCAAATCATAGATTTCAACATTTGGTCAATGGCAGAGCAGAGTAAGTAATATTGATCAGTGTTTCCCAACGCCTTAGATTATGTCTTGAATTGTCTAATATTGTCCACAACCCAAATCAATTCCGTTTACAGTGTATCTTGTTTTAGTAAAGAAGAAAATATTAACATTTAGGTAGCTCTGATTAATTGATTCCAATATGTTTGCGTTTTTACTTACACACAACAACTAATCTATAATCAAATAAGTAAAAGGCTAATTGATAGCTGATAATTTATTGATAGCTGATCATTTATGGGCAGATTGTAAGGTTGAAACTTTCACGTTCCTGAACTCCTGAACCTATCCCATTTCTTGGTAGAACGACTGCCGTGGTCCTAAACCCTCATCCCTCTTCATCCTGGTGGCCTAGGCCTGACCCTGGGAACTCCAGCACTTACGGAGTGCTAATCTGGCCTCAGTAGCTGTGAGTAATCACATGCACAGGATGGAATTATCCAACCATCCCTCCGTTTTCTTTTGCTTATCCAGGTCTGGGCCGCGGCAGCAGTAGGTTAAGAAAGGTAACCCGGTCACTGAGGCAACCTCCACACACATGGCCTCTGGCTCCTCCTGAGGGATGCCTGGGCTTTCTGGGGATCAGACAGCGGGGAGGGAATTAGCCAAAGAGCTATTTCAAATACCTGAAGGAAGATCCAGGTGCTATTTGGGGAGATGCATCCTGAAATAACTTTCCAGCTTAGCTGAGTTGATTGAGATGAGGGTGGCACTCTGTTCTCAGTACCAACAATTAATTAAACAGAGCTGGAGCACTTTCATTTCTAAGATAACAGGATCTGCTTAAGTGAGCCTGCTGAAAGCAATATTGATTGCTGCTTTTCAGGCTGGCTGAAAGACAATGGAGTTAAAGCAGGGTTTTTTTTGTCTGAATGTAATAAGACAAGTGGTTGTAGAATGATTTTATTTCTGACAAAACTCTGATTAAAAATAACCGTCATACAATTGTGTTTTCTTTACTGTTTAATGATTCACAATAATGATGTCAGTTGCAGTTTCTCAGGAGAGCTCTGAGATATAAAGTGTTGGTCGACAGTTTTTTTTTTTAACAAAGCAGGAATTTAGTTTCTTTTCTTTTGTCCTTTCAGAGTTAAATTAAATGATGTTTTCATATATATGTCCTGTGTCACCTTCTGAGGACAGAAGTAAAGGAATAGGGAGAGAAAAGGAAAGGTCGGTGGTAGAGCCAGAAGAAACATAGCAAAGAAGGCTACGTTTTTAATTGTATAGAACAGACATTTATACAAATAAATGCAGCCCACTTTTTAGGTGAACAATGATGGTAACTTCTGTTCATGTAAACCTTATTCATGTCACAGAAGAAGTTATAAAGAACTTTTGAGCACCATATCAATTTAAAATAAAATGTTCATTATACAGCTATTCGATCTTTTTATGTCACAAATTAGGATATTATGTCCCACTCCAATAAATATCCTACTCATATAACTTTTGATTTATTCTAAATTGGATTCAATTTGTATTAATTTAGTACCCACTTTTATTTCATTAACATTCTCTGAGATGAAAATATTAATCTTTAATCCTTGAGATGGAAGGAAAGGAAGTGTTGTATCAAGACTGAGGACGACTTTCAGATGGAGGTAAACGTAAAAGAGAGAAGCGGCAAAGAGAAGATTTAATAACAACAAAAGAAAATTGGAGCTGAAATAAGTCAAGGAAAGGATTGACAAGGAGAAAGAGAAGAATAAGGGAATAACAGCAGAGAGGGGATGAAGAGGACTGGAATGGGTGGCAAAAAATAGACGGAGCAAGGACAGGGGTGAGAGAGAGAGAGAGAGAGAGAGAGAGACAAGGAGAGAGCGGTGTCAAGATGAGGTTAAGTGGGCCAAAATGTTGCTTTGTGCACACACACACACGCACACACCTACACACACAGACAGACACACACACACACACACACACACACGTGACTCTATTACATACTGATACACACAAACACACTCACACACATAAATAGTGTTTTTCTCTCCCCTCAGGCCCGGCGTGTCTTCAGGCTTGGTGGCTCTCTGGCGGTGATCCGTCTCCACATTAAGCAAGGCCTCAGATAATTCCTAAGCCTCCTCCATGGCCGATCCAATAAGGGATAAGGCTCTTGGCTGGCCATGATCAACTGACAATCTGTCCTCTCACACGGCTACTTTAGTGGAGGCCAGGATTACCCGGGCCAGCCTAGACAGGGTACACACAGTTCACAAGACCAAGGAGCCGATGTGTGTGAATGTGTGTGTTATAGGGAGAAAGGGAAAGAAAGATTGAAGGAGTGTATATGCAGGTAAAGGTGTGTGTATCTGCTCGAAATGGCATGCTTCAAAGAATGTAGAGAACATGTACACAGTCTCAAAGATGCCACCCATTGCTTTCTAAAGTGGCATTATGATGCCAAATGATGGCAGACACCGTATTGGAAATGTCATCTTCATCTATCAATATACAGTAGGAACAGGCTAAGGTGGAGCTGAGGTGAACCTTTAGCTTTTTGGCAAACAGCTATAGCACTGATAGAGTGGCCCTTAATAAGCCTTAGGCCTGTGTACACCTAGGCTTTATTTTACTGAGCACCGGCATCTCCCTCCAATTGTTTTTAATGTATAGAGAGCATTTCCGACGCAGCACCCAGCGTCTTTTTTTCTAAGGCCGCTTCGAACGTTCAAGTTCAACATTTTTCAACTTTTCAGAAAGGCACTGTTGACATGACCTACGCTCTTTTCAAATGTGCGATACTCCCCCTAGTTTTGCCGTCTACGGCTCACGTCTTCTTCCCACATCCGCTATGATCTGTGACTAAATGGGAAATAAACTCATATCTAAAATACAAAACATGCAATAAGAAGTAGCCGGGTTCGTTATTCGGCAGCAGAGACAGGGCAGAAGTGCAGCACTTTTTTCTCAGCGCACAAACGCTTGAAAGAAGAACTCCCAACTGCAGTCAGTGCTTTTCTGCCTGGAGAAAACACTGGGCCTTAATATACAACTCTTAACCTGACTTTAATCAAAGCAGATGTGTGTTTTTTTTTTTTTTTAAACAACACGATCAACTGTTTTCAATAAAGAAAAGAGTTAAAGTGACCAAACCTGTTCATTCCTTTTTTTGTGTTGCCAGCCACAAGTGGACACTTGAGACTTGAAACTGAAGTTTATTACACTTCTTTAAACTGCCACTTCCACAGAGGCTTTATCTTTTAACACCAGAGATTCTGGCTTAATGTGTGCATTTAGAAAATGTTTGTTTGACACCTCATTAGCACTTGCTAGAAATATCTGATTGTAAGAGTACAGACACAATGTGGAGCGATACTTCTTTGTAAGTATTCCATTCTTCCTTCTCAGACAACATTTTTTAGATTTTTTTCCAAGTACTTTAAAGCTTCAGGGAAATCCTCAAAACCATTTCTTTGATTAATAAGACCTACTGAAGGGCTGAGTGTTCATCAGTACAGTGTGTTGATACTGAAATCTGTACAAGTCTAAGATCTTAATCAAATAATCCTGCCTCAAAAGAATTTGCTCATAACAAAAAGAAAGGCGTAATAAGAAACCAGAATTGGAATGCCATAGGGCGAAATACCAAGTATTATAAAAGTACTTCAGGCTCTAAGGAGCCTTCATGCTGTATATTAATCAGTTGCGTGCTGCGGTCAGCTGATTGGAGGTAGAAAAGCTGGAACGCAAACACAAGTCAACAGAGATGGTTAGCAAATGCCAATCGATCACAAAAAGATTTGTGTACTAGAAGCTCTACACCCCTGATTAGTCCGATGTTGTTGCTTAGGTTTAACAAAACTATTAATCACAATGTGTGAATAATAATAGTAATTATGAAGAGATCAATCTGCCTGGCTGCTTTGGTAAACATACATGCTGTGAATAGACAGTTTAGATAGCCTATTCGCCTTTCACCAGAGGAGCAGGCAACGTGTGATAAGAATCGACATTCTAGCCAACAGAGTCTGCCTCGGAGACACTCCTGATCCCTTTTTCCATTGGAATAGGCTCATTTTAACACATACACAAATACACACACACAAACACACACTCACATGCACACACTCGTACACGCTCGGAGGACTGTGCAGGGTTTCGATAAGCGTGGCCCTCCTCACTCTCTCTCTCTCTCTGAGTAAACATCGTTTTGGATTAGGCAGAGTATAATGAGAGCAGGGGGCTATCTGCCCACCACGCCTGCATTGTGGCCCCCCGCTCCTCTCTGAGGGGGCCGGGACCAATCTTTACTCTGCTATTTATCCCCCTCCTCTGATAGCTTACTTATCTGCTGCAAAATGCCAGGGCTGACTGCCTGTCTAACTGCCCCTATAACCGTCTGCTTGCCTTCTTGTCTGCCTGCTTCCACACCTGTCTACCTGTCTGTCATCCTGTCGTAAATCTTTGAAAAAAAGCTTTAAGACAAATACAGAAGTACTACTGGCGTAATCTCCGCTCTAGATTTCTGTCAGCACGTCTGACAACAAGACAGTCTCTTTCCTGAATCTCAGCCGACAGTCTATTCTGTAGCAGAGGCTAGAACTGCAGCTGGAGCGATATCATGAAAACACAGCACTGATATAATGAGCGAGTAAGTAAGACTTTTCTTTACCCTATGATGGAAAGACCTTGTTTCCTATTTAGTAGGTTACGATTAAATCATAGCTAAAACAAATATACTACTGATCCAAAAACACTGTTTTCTGGAGTTTTATGGCTTTGACTTTCATTACATTCTCTGCAAGCACCACAACATAGTTGGTGTTCGTCACATGATAATTAATTGACACCATTAGATTTTATTGGCAGTTAATTGGTAATAGTAGAGGAGATGGCATACTGGCAGATTCCTGATCCCTCAATTGATGAGGTCGAAACCATCATGGAAAAAGTCCTGAACCACTCCTTCAAAAATGAATCTTTATGAGTAATTACTAACCAATCAAATCTATGTGATGCACTCCAGACTGTATACTATTCTATCAAACGCGTAACAAACTGAATATATAAAGAAAAGAACAGCTCTGAAGATGCGACTGCTTTCTCTTACATAGTATCAATGCTTTGTAACCAGCTTTCTTTACCATCAATCCCATCATGCCCTGTGTTTCTCTTAGGCACTGAGGAAAAGTTGAGAGTGTCCACTTGTTGAAATCACATCTGGTGCACATCCACCGTGCAGTGCTGAGTGAAGGAGCGCCGGGGAAGTGAGGGGCTGCAGAAGGAGAGCAGAATAAAGTGTAGAGAAAGAGAAATGGCAGGAGAGCGCGAGTAGAGACAGATATGCAGAGAGGAGGATGACGGACTGATAGTGGAGGGAGTGAGATGTGGAGAGAGAGGGAGAGGAGGAGGCAGAAACAAAGGGGGAGTTTGACATGTGGCTAATAGACATATCAGCACTGAGGTGTGGGGTTTAGCTGGCAGACGAAAGCTTTGCAGAGCTCCATTCATTGATTAGCATACGGAGAGTGGCACGGGGGCCGTGTGACAACCCCAGATTATGCTGCACGAACACACACACACACACACACACACACACACACACACCCACACACACACACACACACACACGCACACACAGACAATGTAGATTGTCACAGATTGCATCTCTGTCCTTCCTTGGAGAAAGCCAAGGATGTCAAATTACAGGGTGTCACCTGCAGCAAGCTATCTAGTTTCTTTGAATGTTAATGTATAAACAATTAGGACAGGGGGGAGAGAAAGAGAACGAAATGGGTTGAAGATGAAAAAGACGGAGAGAAAAAGGGAAGACGAGGGAGTTGGAATGGTGTTAAGAAAAAAGGAGAGACAATAGGAGGTTGGTGAAGGTGGAAAATGTGAAAAGTACACAGGCAGGAGAGGAAAGGGACAGTTGAGATTTAAAATGGCTGATGAGAGGTTTTGTTTCTTGGATCATGGAAAAAGAATGAAACAATATGAGAAAAACCTGACAGCTGTCTTTGAGCCCCTCCCTACTGAAAACCTGCAGTTTACTCTCTGGATGTGAGCAAATGGCATATGGAAAAGATGCAATCATCTTTCCCAAAGTCCAGGTACAAAATGCAGACATTTCATTACCGGACTTTTTTACAATCTTATATCAATTCTAATTTCCATGTTATTGCTTGCCTCAAATTCAATTTTACCATATAACCATGAAAGACTTTTTATTTTTGTTCCATTGTCGGTATTACAGATACTGTATCACCTGATTTGACATGAAAACACCAGTGTATATTTGTACCTCTGTGATCCAGGGTGGATCAAGAGTTGTATACAACAAAAGTATCTAAATTCAAAGAGGGACGCAACTGACCGCAGGACAAAAAGAAAGAGATATTTTGTAGGAGAGTGACAGAAACAGGGAGCGTGTGTCAGAGGAGTGAGACACAAATAACATCCCCTACTCGAGCATCCAGGAGTCTGCCCAACAACTACACTGATGCCTTAAACATGAGACTCAGATTTTCTATCTCGTGAAGAGGTTCTGAGGGGAGAGGAGAAGTGAGGAAGATGGGGGGGGGGGACATAATATGGAGGAGAGGTTATAGGGAGCAAAGAAAGGTTTGAAGGAGGTAAAGACGAGGGCAGGTCAGTTTGGGATAGAAAGAAGGAGCTGTAGGGGGAGAGATGTGTTTTTAAAATGTGTAAAATAACTGATAAAATTCATTCATGTCCTATAACTGATGTTTTGTGTTGTCTCGTGATGCTTCTGTTGTCTTCATAGGGAGGTGTGTCTTATTTTTAAGACCTGCAATTATTTGTTTTATAATCAATTTGGAGTTTGGTCGATAAAGTGTCAGAAAAGTGCATAATATACGTTGAGATTTAGAAATTCTACTGCAAAGAATTTAAACAAGATTTAGTTCATAAAAACGCAAGACAAAACAAATTCTCACGACTGAGACGTTAGAGCAGAGAATGTTGTTCGTTTCTGACTTAAAGCTGATTAAAAGGGTTGTGACAGAAATAATGGTTTGAAGTGTTCACTTTTCTGAGAAGTTCAGTTTGTTTAAGTTAGCCTATGCAATCCTATAAAGAGGGCTAAAACACCATGATTAACATCTCTGTTGATAAATAGCAGTTCTGCATAGCTGTGCATCACATAGTAAAGGAAGAACAGCAAGAGGAAACGTAACAAACACTAACACAAGAGACATCGGACGTTACCATGAGTGTCTGCTTCAAACCAACACTGGACTCTGTTCTGCTTGATACAGTAAGGAATCTTTGCTCCCCTACATAGAGGTCAGTTAAATCTGTTTTTGGTTAGCAGAAAGGGCAAGACGTCAATGCTGCAGTTACTGCTGCTGATTCGCATATTCAGACGCTGTATGTTGCCACTGTGTTTCTTTCTGTATGGCGAACATTGTGAAAAGTAATCAATTAAAGTGATGTTGCTTTTATTATGTGAACAAGATGGAGGACGTGAAATGTCTTTTTTTTTTAATTTGAATTTATAGGCGTGCCAAGTTTGAACCTTTTGAAAAGATGATGCAGAAGAGCAGCATGCAGACTTGAGCTCCTATAATTTAATGTTTAAAGAACCTAAAAAAAAAAGAGGAGGGAGTTGGGGACAGCAGGGTGATTGCAGCTCATGAGAAGGTGAGGTTAGGACAGGAGGAAGGTTAACGTGGTGTGTAGAGGTGAGTATGTTGGTTAAAGTATGGATGATTCTAATGCGTGGAAGCGGTGCTGATTGGGAGGTTGAGCTGTGATGGCAGGGTGTTAATTTGGGAGGAGCAGGGAGACCCCCAGGGTCTCTGTGTTGCTTTTCTCTCTTAAGAGAAATAAACTGCACTGCGACAAACTCGCCAAGAGAGGCCAGCAAGTGTGTGCACATGTGATGTAGCAGTGCATGTGTGTGTAAGAGTTAGTGAGTGAGTGTATCTGAATGTGTGTGTGTGTGTGTGTGTGTGTAGGGAGGTAGGGTGGGGGGATATTCACATCTGGGTGTTTGGCTGCCTGAAGGCTCCCTGCACGTTTCATTGGAGAGGCAGATGAGCAGGGCAGATACCCCGGGGCAGCCTGGCAGTGGTCAGAGCTTTATCTAAGCTGAAATGATTTTAGCACTCCATTTTGGAGCACTAACCCAGAAGCAATGTCACCCCATCTTCCTTCTCTTTTCTTTTCTTTCATTTTCTGTCACTTTGTCATTGCTCCTTTTCTTCTGCTACTTATTCTCTCATTCCCTCCCCCTCAGCTCTCCTATCTTTTATCTGTTGCTTCTGGCTACTAGTTTAAGGAGAGAGAGCGGACAGGTTTATGTTTAGCTTGTTATGCCTTTTGGTGTTTCACAAACCATTGGGTTGTTGTTGTTTTTTTTTCAATTTCAAAAATGCCATTAAAATGAATATGCCCATAACAGGCTCAAAAAGTAAAGGTAACACTGACAGAAATGCAAGTGTAGAGTCATCTGGATACTGAAGAGGAGCAAGAATATTCAGACTACATTTGGTCAAAAAAAATCCAGAGATTGTTACTCATATTAAGCCAAGAAATGTATAGACAAACTGTTTTAGGTCTTAAATAGAAAGCCCCGCCAGCAAAAGGACAGACATGGGGTGCCTTAAAAAGCCTGTTGAGTGTAAAAGACATTCAGAGGTTTATATTTTCTGGCAAGATACCTCACTCAATAATGCAATAGGACAGATTTCTGTACTGTTTTTGACAACCTAAATATTTACCAACCAGACAACGCTTTAGGAGATGGCCCTGACCCTTTTACTCTCCGAGGCCGGTCTTCGGCCCTTCGCCTACGGAAAACGAGTTAGACACGACGGGAATTTTACAAGGCGTTCCATAAAAAAAGTAGTTCCTCTCATATTAAGGATAGTAAACGGTTCAATAAAAGAAATATGTCTTCCCAGCTCACTGAAGCAAATATATGCTTGTTACTAAAAAAGGAGAAGAAGAAGCCCAGCCGGCGAGTTAAAGAACAACTGCTCTTGTGGACTGTTATCAAACGGTGATCAAAGTCCTTGCCACACAAGGGAAACTTATATAAAAATATAACATATTATATAATATATTATTATAAATTTCCCTGGTATATTGTTTGTTGTATTGCTTGTAAACACTCGGCACTCAGCCCCAAAAAAGGATGCAGAAGCTGCCCATCATACTGTATCCCTAGACGACCGAAAGGCATTTCATTAGATCGAATGGCTTGAGACAATGAAATGATTTGGGCCCTGAGTGAACTTGTTAGTACGAATTTTCCATGAATTCGTTCTGTTTGGTAACTTTGTGAAAATATCATTTAAACCTGTATACCATCTAAGAGTAACTGGCTCTAGTTTTGAGTAACTGAAATCAAATCTGGGTAAAAAATCTCACAGAAGCAGATTTCGGCTATATTGGGATGGAGCCAACTGTCTGTTGTCTGAGAAGGCTTGTTAAGGAATGAAATGTATAGGTTTGACATTTATAAGTAGAGGTGAAGTCTTCTTCCAGCCTTATACGGATGTACCCAAAGTGGACAGGAATTTGTGGGATGTACTTTTTAACAGCATAAAGGCAAGTTTGTTAAACAGGAAACTTTGTCAGCTAGCGATTGTCAATGTTTGTGTTGATAATCTGACCTCGGCTGAAATAAAAGGTCTAAGATAATCCACAGTCTGTTCTGCGATTTCTTCATTTAATGTATACATTATAGACTAGAAACCTAACACAACTTTAAAATGTGGATCACGATAAATATTCTAATTAAGTTAGCTCACATATATTTACCAATGGTCTTTCTGTCTTTCATTTGGTTTACTATTGCTGGGTGTTCATGTATATCGTAACCCTGTTGTCTTGTAAACAAAAGCTATCTATAAAACAATAGCACACAAAAATGTTGCACAATAGGAGGAATTTTGGTAGTGAAGCTTCTGTCACTCCACGTCTTACATCTTGGAGCTCCATGTATTTATTGGCCTGACTCTGGGTGGGTGTCGCCCACCAAAGCATCCCAGGGAGGGTTTTCCAGAGCCACCTTAGGGCTGTGCCCGACACAGACTGTGAGCATGAATACTTGTGAAGACGTTCTGGGGCGGATTGTTATAGTGAGTCCATTTTGTTTGGACAAGATCAGCAGGTGAATCTGTGTCTGTTAGGAAGGTAAGACTTTAGAGGAATATAACAGTGAAAGGCGCACAGAGCAGACAACTTTAAAACACTCCAAATAAAAGGTTATTTACTGTATACATTTTGTATTTAAAGTTTTCCTGTTCTATTTTTTTAAATCATATTTTCACATTTAATCTTCTCTGTGATTGTTAAGAATGTTTAGGGATTTTTTGAATTGCTCTAATTTATCGTTTCTTTATCCCAATGTCGTGATGTTTTGTGTGAAGCACTTGTTGCTCAAATGTGGTATTTAAATAAACCCACCTTGCCTTACGATATTGTCCCATGTTTCTGGAGGCTCTCAGGCAGAAGTACTAGTGTTCTGCAATCAGAGCCATTACCACAGTCTTGGAGGTGAGAGCACACCGAGCTGCAGCAGTGAAAATGGTACTTTACACATCTCTCCTTCTCACTCTGTCCCTGCCCCCTTCAACCACAGCCATCCCAACCGCCAGCACCGGTCACCACATGCTCTCACTCTCGCTGCAGTTACCTTGGCTGCAACATGGGGAATTAAGTAGTATTATGAGGAAAGGCTAGCTGGGCTTAACTGCATTACAAGAACGGGTAATATACCCTGAGTGTGTGCGTGTGAGAGAGAGAGAAAGCAAGACGAGTTGTGTATGGATGGAGGGGTTCTTGAAGGTGTGAGAGAAAGAGACGGAAAGAAATAGGGTCTTAAGTGAATTGTCAAACTCAAATGCTCTAATCACAGTAAAAGCTCGGAACAAAGAGCACCCACAGACGCCATCGGAGCACACCCTTGGGGTGAAGAAAGGCCACTTAGCCCCATCTAACTCTCTCTCTGGCTTTATTTACCTGCTTCTCTCGCTCTAATTTATTATATATTAAGGAAGAGCTTTTCAAAATAATGCACCTGCTGCAGCACCTGAGAAAGGACAGGAATTGAGAGAATAAGTGTATTACAAACAAGATTTCCACGTCTGTTTAATTCACAGTTTTCACAGAAAAGAGATGCTACATTCTTGATTTTGGTAACAGTCAACAGTAGTTTTAAGTTCTGTTGAACTCTGCCATACAAATGAGTCTGCTTGAGCATTTGTTGGTCATTTGATTGTTGTAGAAGTAGACATGACATGACGGTTTATTTACACCGTATCGTTTAAAAAAAAAAAAAAAAAAAAGATTCAGGAGATTTTTTTAACGCTAGCTTACACCAAAAGCACATTAAAACAAGATGAGAGATAATCTAAACATTTAACTACAAAGAAAAGTTTTAGATTTTTATATATTTTTCTCATCCCTATTTTTGGCATGGATGCATTATGAAGAGCAGGACACCAGACTGAAGGTGGAAGAACCAAAACCAAAAATGATGCACTTTTAAAAGATATTATTTTGTCTGACAGGTCAAAAGTCTCACAGACATCCATATATCATGATTATTTGTGTCGAGACGGTGAGTTGTCTAAATACCTTGAGTGGCCACCAGGGACTATCGGAAGCTAAGCAGAGCAGCAATTCTTCATCCAGATCTTAATAACACAATTATGAACATGTCCACAGCAGCTCAGCAGGACTTCCTCCTCATTTAAAGCCTATATCGCTGGCTCCCCTAGGGCCCATGATGGCTTTATTCAACACTCCTGCCAAATGCTATGCTGATTGTCTGTATGGCTGAGCACAGGTCATCTCCTCATTTCACCCATGTCTCTTTTCAAATGTCCAGGCAAGAAGGGCCCATGTAGTGGCAACTGAGCACCAATGAATGTGGCTGAAGACGGAGGTTTTCCCATGAAACAAGTCAAACCAAAACATTACAGTTGAGGGCACGTGCAAGTTGACTGGAACGCAAAACTAATACTGAACATTAAAATACAACATGTCTGCAGAATCCAGAGTAAAACACCCATAACCTTAGCGAGAGTGTCCATTGTGCAAGGTGACAAAGCAGCGCTCATAACGGCAAGCTGAAACATAATGGGTTTGTCCCCTTGATGAACAAATGATTGTAGAAGAGGACCTCCTTCGTGTGTGTGCGTGTGTGTGTGTATGTGTGTATTTATGTCTACATGTTACATGTTGTTTTATTTCAGACTGCTTGAGGCTGGGAGAACAGATTTGTCTTCTTTGCCCATACAGTTTGTAAGGAAAATGACAAACAAACAGAATCTTAAATCTTTTATCACAAGTGTCACTTCCGTCTCCAAAAACTAAAAATGGAACAAAAGAAAGAAGGTGTATTTGATGAAGGTGGCATTTAAACAAGATACCAGAAATGAAATATGGAGGAAAGAGACAATCAGAACATCTGAGTGTATCAAAGCAGCAGAGAGTGAAATGTAGGAGAGGAGAGGTGGGACAACAACAGGAAAAGAATACTTTAACACCTAGTGTGAGTGAGATTGTGTGTGTATCACGAGCATGACATCCAACCCAGGCAACATACAGAGAGCATGGCACTGGGACTGGGCACAGAGAGTTGTGATGAATATTTTATATCAGGGATGGAACTTATTGAAATGTGGAGTGTGTGTGCATGAGTCTAACTGTGTATTTGTGCATGTCTCTCTGGTGAAGGAGGCAAAGTCTTGGAAACTGACCAGATCAAAGTGAAATCAGAATTTAAAAAATTACCATCATTAATGTCGGAGGACAGTTTTCAAAAAAAATAAATAATAATAATTCATTTTTTAGAACCATGTTAGAGTTTGTGTTTCAGCTCAGTGGTTGACAATGATTGACTTATAACATCATAATCAGTAAAGCTGATCATTGGCTTTCACATGCTAAGTCCTTGTTGGACAATACATGACGTGCTCAGATCTGCATACAGAAGTTTCCAATCAAGGATGATATCGGGATTGATGGCAAAATAAAGGAGCGATTGACATGCACGGTATAGACCAAAGACTGTATAAAACACAGCCTTAGTGACATCACCCATTTGTTTCTAAAGAGCTGATATTATGCCCTTTAAAACTTTGCATTGGTTGGCACCATCTTATTTGTCTAAGCTGTCGCACCAATATGCTCCATTCAGAGCACTGGGGTCTACACACCAGATGCTCTTGGACGTTTCAAGGTACATGCTTAAAACTTGAGGTGGCAGAGCGTTTATGGTGATTTATCCAAAATTGTGGAAAAGTGATTAATAAGTGACAGAGGCCGGCAGACAATAGCCAACTGTCAAAGTCTTGAGACAAGTGGGAGGAAGGTAAGAGCGCACACACACACACACACACACACACACACACACACACACACACACACACATGCACACACTGATTCAGGGTCAGTGATTGAGTAGGAAGATTAACTCTCCTTATTTATTCTGCTTACCTATCCCCTCTCCTCTCTCTGCCCTTTCACTCTTTCATATACACACACATACACACATGTCTTTATACAGTATATACACTCTGCAACATACCCCATCACCCCATCATCAACTAACAGGAGTAATTTGTTGCAAAGGGTGAGCAGTGAGGGCCCGGACAGCTATCAGTCAGACAAGGCAAGGCCCGGCATTGGTACGCTGGTTGCCAATGCGCTTACGAATGATGCTGCTTCGTAGGTAAGAGAATTTACTACACACACGCACAAACATGCAAACAGCTTGTGTACGCTCAAGTTTAAACTTGACAAAAACTATAATGAAAACTTAGGCGCACACACACAACACAGACACACATGGTCTGGAATGAAAAAGCAATATAAGATAGAGAATAAAAATGCATTGGTGCTGGCCCGTATCAGACGAAACAGAGTGACACTGAGATTAAGTCACACTGCGGAGAAAGAGACACAGAGAATATGTGAATAGTGAAAGGCCAGATATCATACATTCATTTTAAACAGGGGAGGCTGGTGATTGAGTGAGAGCGAGGCAGTGAATGAATCTGTGTGTTCATTTGTGTGTGTGTGTGTGCGTGTGTGTGTGTGTGTGTTTGCCTTCTGGCCCAAGGGTCGTAGCGGACATATTGACACAAAATAAACACTGCTCAATCTCCCGGCCTGTGATTGCTGCTCCAGTGTCAAGATAAAGTCTGGGGCCGGGTGCAGCCAAGGCCGGCCGGTAGCTCAACGATAGATGACAGAGAGGGAGGAGCAGAGAAGAGAAGAAACACACAATCCAAAGCCAATCCGATATCAAAATAGGAAATGCCTTGTTACATTAAACACCAAACTTGGCTTTTGAAGATTGCAGTGGCATCAACGCAAATGTTACTCCAACACTGCTCTTTGAAAAACAGTAAAGATTAAAAGGAACTTTAAAATCCCGACCAAAATTTAAAGTCATGATTCCTTACGCACACAAACATTCAAAGTGGTAAAATAGACATTTCTACCTCTTTCCATATATTGTTTCATAGACCTATTTTCAGACAACTGAAAATGTTATGTACACATGAAAGCAAAAATGAAAACCTCAAGCTTGGCCCTAGAAAGAAAGAAAGAAAGAAAGAAAGAAAGAAAGAAAGAAAGAAAGAAAGAAAGAAAGAAAGAAAGAAAGAAAGAAAGAAAGAAAGAAAGAAAGAAAGAAAGAAAGAAAGAAAGAAAGAAAGAAAGAAAGAAAGATCGATCGATCAAGGCATTAAAGTGGCGTAGGTGTCACGACTTTGAGATCTCTGCTTGAAGCCTTCCTCATCTCCCTCCCTTTGGGCTACCACCAAACACCTTCCAAACCCCCCCCCTCCCCCCCTCCAGAAATGAATATTTCTCATCACCATATGAATATTGCGGGCGTGACAAGTGCATGTAAACACAAAAAGGCGGCGTGCTCAAATCCACTCACTGGGAGCTATTAAGTCGTCAGGCAACGCTAAGACGCTGACAGAGGACAGAAACAGTTGTGGGTGCGTGTGTGTGTGTATGTGTGTGTGTGTCAGGCGACGGGAAATAGACAAAATGTGGTGGGCTACTGAACAGAGCAGCTTGAGAAAGAGAGAGCGAGGGAGAGAGAGAGGAAAAGAAAGAAAGTGGACAGTCAAAAAAAAACAAGGAAAGAAAGACAGAATTGCTGGCAGACTACTAATTTTACTTGTCGCAGAGAAAAAAAAAAGTGCTTAAACTGTCAACGTCACTGTCACCTCAAATCCAGGGGAGTGTGTGTGTGTGTGTGTGTGTGTGTGTGTGTGTGTGTGTGTGTGAGAGAGAGAGAGAGAGAGAGAGAGAGAGAGTATGTGTGGGACAAATGGCAAAAGGGAAGTGTATGAACAGGGTTCATGAGGAGAGAGAGGCAAAGACAATGTTTGTGCAGAGTTACTATTAAGGTGTGTGCACACACCCACACAAAACAACTAATGCGGTACTTACCAACTTCCTGATGTCAGATTTAATAATGTTTCTCACTCAATACAGTGTGTTAGAGTGTACATGAGTGTGTGAGGTGTGTGTGTGTGTGTGTGTGTGTGTGTGTGTGTGCGTGTGTGTGTGTGTGTGCGTGTGTGTGTGTGTGCGTTAGCAGGCTGTTTCAGCTAATCAATGGAGTACCTGCCAAGGTGACCTAGCTCAGTCAATCTAAATCTAACAACACCTAACTCCCTTGCTCACTGTTTTCTTTTTATGTGAAGTGTTTTCCTTTCATTTCTTCCTTCCTGAGAATTATTTTTTTTCTCTCTCTCTCAACAGAGGACCACTTCATCCTCTAAATGTGTTTCAACCTATCCAGCCATGCCCATACTGGGGCTGTGCTAAGCAAGGAACCCTGAAGGTTTACTTGTTAACCATTTTGTTTCAGAGATAATTCATGACATAAATAAGATCACCGTCAAACCTGGTGTGACATCTTAACCTAAAACTTTTATCTAACTTTTATCCAGCTTGTCCAGCAGGAGAGAATAGTATTTGTCAAAAGCTGCTACTTAACAAATACCTTAACCCTACCAGACAGGGCTATTTGCTGATCTGCTAAATCTTTGTGTTATTTTTCTCTTTAGGAAAAATAAACCAGATACAGCGTCCTTCTGAAAGATGCATCGTCACTCAAACTGATGTTTCTTGAATTGATTTCAAATCCCTAAAAAAGTTTTACATGTGTCAGACATCAAACATGTTTTACCTCTTGGTTGTTATTTAGCACTTTTTATTCACTCCCATAACTTGCCGAAACAGCCATAAAGAAAGTCAGACAAGACAAAAGACCTGCGATAATATAAAAACACGTTTGGTTTTATTTTAACGCCAAGACTTGAAAATGGCAAAAAAAAACAAAAAAAAAACTATCGGATTAAGTTTTACGACCATCTTAACCAAAGGACAGAGATCATGGTGACACACACAAACTGTAGCAAAACTCTCCTGATTTGAATCTAACTTTGAGTGACTTTGAAACAGTAAGGCAAGAATCAGACGATCCAAAACAGAGAAAGAGTGGAAAAGATCAGCACTAACCAGATGAACAAAGTGTTCCAACAATAGGTTCATATTTTAATAATATAGAAAACAGATTTCTTGTTTTTTTGTGATTAAATGTTTTTGGTTTCCACTGAAGGGACTTATGCATTGATGTACAGTTGCTGTGCAAAACATAGGTCAACTAATAAAGTGAAAACACAACACATGTTCTGGGATAAATACCCACTCCTATACTGAGGGAATAACTCAAGTCAAAGAAGATGTTTTTTTCTTACAATCATACAACTTTTAATCAGCCAAAAAATGAACCTCAAAGGCATTTCTGCATTAGCAAAACTCTAAGCTATGTCATCATGTCAAATTTAAGGTATTTATCAGCCTTTTCACAGAGTGAATTAGTTCCACTACATGAATACCAGAGAGATTCTGTGATTTAGAGGTCAGCTCGGCAGTTAGACAGATATCTCAGATCAGGCAGATACAGCTGTGACGTCAGCCGCTAAGTGGGCCAGGGGTCTATCAGTCAGCAGATCTGTTGGGCTTGTAACCTGCGGCGACAGGTCCTTAACGCGCCGCGCGGACAGAGCCGTAACAGATGCCCAGCTAAGTGCCTGATTAAAACTTAATGTGCAGAAGGAGCTGTGTGTGAATGCGTTTTCCTGAAACTGTGTGTGTGTGTGTGTGTGTGTGTGTGTTGCACAGTGATACGGGGAATATGAAATGGGTGCCAGCCCTCCAGCGAGACAGGGGCCATGCCAGCTGCTTCTCTCCCCAGAGATGGAGCCCTGAAGCTGGGCAGCGAGGCAGGGCAGGGCAGGCGGGGGAGGGTGGGCTTGGGGGAGACTCTAGGGGACCATGGCACCGTCGACACACAAGAGGCATATGTGAGGTGACACTCTGCTTATCAAATGAGATTTCGTTCTCTTATCATCGTACATCCCCAGACCCGAGGCCCACATACGCACACACTATTCCCAAACAATGATTTGTCCCATCAAAGTCAAGCCTTTAAATAAACCTGTGTGACGTGAGACGAATGACCCTATGTAAAAATGTTCTCAACACGAGTAACATGCCAGTAAAATGCAAGAGATAGACAGACTGACCCTGCTGGTTGAAAGACCCCAAGAACCCTACCAGGAAGTATGATCGAGTTAAAGAACCTTTGATGTAAGGGAAATATTATTATTAACAATATCATTAACATTTAGCTGATTAAAGCAGTAGCACTGCTGAGGATACAGAGAGATATGTTTTTATGATTGTGAAGAGTTTCTCCCGGTATAAGAAACTTTGTGTGTGCTTGTTTGGTTGAAAGGTCAGGTTTTCTCCATTTTCAGAGTAACACTAGTCAAAAACACCAACAAAAAAAACGATTTAAAATACACTATAGTCTCAATGTTTCTCAAAGACTTGTTTTACAATAAACGTTTCCTATGTATTAAAGCATTCAAAAAAACAACTTGGCTTTCATGAATGAGACTGATTGTGTGTGTTTGTGTGGGTCCAGCTAGGAGGTATGAGTAGCTTCACAGGTCAACAAGCCAGCAGCCAATAATTTACCCACTGACAGAAAATTTCATCTGCCTATCATCTCTCCCTTTCTCTCTCTCAGTCTCTCCCTCCATTCCTCTCTTGCTGATTATGCCGTCAATACGGTGCGGATGAGAGGAGCTGACAATTGACCAGCCTGGATCAATATCAGCTAATAAGCATGTCAGGAGAGAGGAGAAAAGAGCAAGGAATCGACTGAGAGAGAGAGAGAGAGAGAGAGAGAGAGAGAGAGAGAGAGAAAGTGACGGAGAGAAAAAGCCAGTTTGATCCAATTCAGCTGCTTGGCGTGTGGAGGTGTAAGTGGGATGATTGGCCTGTTATTGCTGGTTTAATGTTAGGCAATCAGAGCCCTAGTGGTCTAGATATCAACAAACATCCATCAAATTGTCCCTTCTCCTTCTTGATACCACCTCCGCCGCGTGGCCCCGCCTGGACCCCGACAAACAATACGACAACAACGAGAGCCGAGCAATGGTGCCGTTTAAAAAAACCCTGGGGAGGTTGAATTGATGGCCTCGCACTTGCCGCACGAGCCGAGAGAAAATATACTTGTTTGGCGGGTTGTGTTTTTCTTGGGGAGATCTTCACTCATTTTATTTCTTTTATTTTCTTTTCTTTACAGCCCCCTCACCGTCTTTCCCACCGGCGGAGGAGCACGCCGTTGTTGATGGTGATATAATAACACAGTCAGGTGTCTGTGGCCAATTCCCTGTCATTTGGACTTTTTGCGTAAATCACCATGTGTTTTTCTTTTCTTTTCTTTAGACTTGCTTTCTCTATTTCACTGCTAGATCTTCCTTTTTTCCCTGAGGTGTCATTTTCTTTTGCTTAAATTACCTCTCCCGTGGCCTCCCAGACGCCAAAATTGCCCATTCTGTATGGATACTGATGGAAGCTTTTCTTTGTAAATACAACACTGCTATAAGCCCACTAAGTTGACACTACTTAGTCTAATACTGCCTATTATTGAGGAGAAGAAAGATTTATAACTGACTCAAGATTGACTAAAAAGTTGTTTGACGAACTACCTGATTGACTGAAAGACTGCTAAGTGACATACCCACAGACTACAGAAATGTATCGGCCTGTGCAGCTTGCTGTTTGCTGTTTCATCATTATCAAGGATTTGAACTGAACAAAAATCAGCAAGGTGTGTGGGTCTTTTGTTGTCCCACCATGGAAAACTAAAAAACCCGCCAAGTGATAGACATCACTAAAAAGTTAATGCTTTACACCCAAAACAAAATGAATCCATGTTTCACTGTGATTAAAACTGATATTGACATTCAAAAAGAGAAAAAACTGATACCAATAAATTGGCTGATAACTGACATTAATCAATGTTTGATCTTTAAAGATAAAAAAGATTCAAATTTACATATTTATCGCGTTTTTATTATTGCTACATGATAGTCACTCAACTGGAAAGTAACTGCGTGCAAACGTGCATCACTGCTAGTGTTGGTTTTAATCATAAAGCACATACTGCTTGTATAATATAATCAATGTGTTTTTGGCTGGTGACTAAATCAAGTGTGGCTAATATCTGCAATCAAATTAGCTGATACCGATCACTGGATATACTATTATCAGCCGATATCATCGGCCAACCGATTAAATCTGTCACGCTATGATTGAAACTGTGGCAAGGTTCCATTACGTGGGCAATTTAGAGGAAACAACTTGAAGTTTATCTGAATTAAGTGGGTATGACTCTTTATGAATATTTGTTTAATACACTCAACAAAAATATAAACGCAACACTTTTGTTTTTGCTCCCATTTGTCATGAGATGGACTCAAAGATCTAAAATTCATTCCAGATACACAATATTACCATTTCTCTCAAACATTGTTCATAAATCTGTCTAAATGTGTGATAGTGAGCACTTTTGCTTTGCTGAGACAATCCATCCCACCTCACAGGTGTGCCACATCAAGATGCTCATCAGACACCATGATTAGTGCATAGGTGTACCTTAGACTGTCCACAATAAAAGGCCACCCTGAAATGTGCAGTTTTTGCTTTATTGAGGGTCTGGGGACTCAGAACCAGTCAGTATCTGGTGTGACCACCATTTGCCTCATGCAGTGCAACACATCTTCTTCGCATAGAGTTTATCAGATTGTCAATTGTGGCCTGTGGAATGTTGGTCCACTCCTCTTCAATGGCTGTGCGAAGTTGCTGGATATTAGTGGGAACTGGTACGCGCTGTCGTATACGCCGGTCAAGCACATCCCAAACATGCTCAATGGGTGACATGTCCGGTGAGTATGCTGGCCATGCAAGAACTGGGACATTTTCAGCTTCCAAGAATTGTGTACAGATCCTTGCAACATGGGGCCGTGCATTATCTTGCTGAAACATGAGGTGATGTTCATGGATGTATGGCACAACAATGGGCCTCAGGATCTCATCACGGTATCTCTGTGCATTCAAAATGCCATCAATAAAATGCACCTGTGTTCTTCGTCCATAACAGATGCCTGCCCATACCATAACCCCACCACCACCATGGGCCACTCGATCCACAACATTGACATCAGCAAAGCGCTCACCCACACGACGCCACACACGCTGTCTGCCATCTGCCCTGAACAATGTAAACCGAGATTCATCCGTGAAGAGAACACCTCTCCAACGTGCCAGACGCCATCGAATGTGAGCATTTGCCCACTCAAGTCTGTTACGGCGACGATCTGGAGTCAGGTTAAGACCCCGATGAGGACGACGAGCATGCAGTTGAGCTTCCCTGAGACGGTTTCTGACAGTTTGTGCAGAAATTCTTTGGTTATGCAAACCAATTGTTTCAGCAGCTGTCTGAGTAGCTGGTCTCAGACGATCTTGGAGGTGAACCTGCTGGATGTGGAGGTCCTGGGCTGGTGTGGTTACACGTGGTCTGCGGTTGTGAGGCCGGTTGGATGTACTGCCATATTCTCTGAAACGCCTTTGGAGACGGCTTATGGTGGAGAAATGAACATTCAATGCCCGAGCAACAGATCTGGTTGACATTCCTGCTGTCAGCATGCCAATTGCACGCTCCCTCAATGCTTGCGCCATCTGTGGCATTTTGCTGTGAGACAAAACTGCACATTTCAGAGTGGCCTTTTATTGTGGGCAGTATAAGGTACACCTGTGCACTAATCATGGTGTCTGATGAGCATCTTGATGTGGCACACCTGTGAGGTGGGATGGATTGTCTCAGCAAAGCAAAAGTGCTCACTATCACACATTTAGACAGATTTATGAACAATGTTTGAGAGAAATGGTAATATTGTGTATCTGGAATGAATTTTAGATCTTTGAGTCCATCTCATGACAAATGGGAGCAAAAACAAAAGTGTTGTGTTTATATTTTTGTTGAGTGTAGTTGTTTCCGTTGCCAATTATACTTACTTTACTGGAGCCCTGATCTCACTATCATTTACGAGGGATTCTGCTGTCCATGTGCATTACTTTTTAAACAAAGATAGACAAAAGAAAGTGAACTGGGAAATATCCATACTCACAAAACAAAGGTCAGGATTTAGTCTGTAACTTTCACCATCAACTAGTTTAGTTTGTCAAACCTAAGCAGACTAATGTCTTCTAAAACAGATAACTTTGTTGTGCAATTTATCATATCAAAACAAAGAGATAGAAGTGCCTTTTAGAATAGCCATTCTGCAAAAACTAACCCAAATATTGAACTAATATCAAGTTTTCCCCCTGCTATATAAGATTGTTTCAACTTTGGCATGCCTCAGGTGTATTGCTATCTTTATGTCAATAAAACAGGTATGTGATTAGAGAAAGATTACTATGGTTGAATGTTGAAAAAGTCAAAGTTGACTCTCTTAATATTAAAAAATAATAATAATAATAAAAAACACCATTGATACTGTACTTCACATTGAATTTGTTTCAGCAGATGGAAACTGGTGCAAACCTGTCACAGGGCACAAAGCTCGATAAAGTCGATAAACTTTTTAATGGTCATTAACCATCTGCAGTGATTACATGTGTTTGGCTTTAATGTGTTACACGAATGTAATTCATTACGGACTGAAACTGGAACCTGCAAAATGGTTTAAGATGATAATATAAAAATGAAACAAGTCCCCCCCCCCTTTATTCAGAAACTTTTGATTGAAACACAGGCATGTTATCTACAGTCTTGGGTTCTTCTTGTTTGTTCTAACTCCAGCAGATAAATTGTCCATCACTGTCCTGTCAGTCCTTAGACGTGCTTTCCCCCCTGCCCAAAACATTAATCACTGTGCAGAGCCCCCTGCCTGCACATCCAGACAGTGACCCTGCTACGACCAACATCACAATATGTCCCGCTCTCCGACACATGCTGATTGCACATGGACATGGTGATGAGTGATGGAATGGAGGGGACGGGCGACGAGGTGGCGAAGGAGGAGAGTGGCGTTGTTCTTATTTACATGTTTATAGCTCCTCGGTGGGGAGGGGACGTGCTTGTTTGCGTGCGTTTGACAGACAAGTCCAATTATCAACCCTGTTGTTTCTGTTTCCTCAACAACCGAAGACTGCTTAACATGCAAACACTGACAGCGCACGCACACGCACACGCACACGCACACACACACACACACACACACACACACACACACACACACACACACACACACACAGACAGATGTGAGGGAGCAGGTTAGTGTACTGCGAGCTGCTTGTGAGCATAAGGGTCATATGTCAGATGGCAGGTTATGGAGTCAGCTGGGTTTTAATGACAGCTGTGTGGTCGTGTGTGTGTGTGACACACACACATACACACACACACACTACAGAAAACAGGGTTAACTCATAACTCACAAACACCACACACTGGAGACATAGCACATGCCATATGGCAAACATACAAACTCAAGCATACCTAATATGTTATTTCCATGTTAATTCAATCCTGTCAGTCACCATAGCAACAAGAATGATTGGCAGAAGGGCAAGAAAGAACAAGAAATAAGTGGGGAGATTTCCTCTATGCTAAATGCATCTTCTTAACCCCTCAACCCCACAAACATACAAAGATAAAAATGTATCCATATTTTCCACTCTTGCCCCAAAAATATAATCCAACATACAAAATGTGAGCTGCAGAAGGCCAACCACACACTCACGTACAATCAGATAGTCGGCCTCTCATCTCATCATTCCCCCAACAAACACACAGACTCAAATGCACCCTGGTAGGGAGGAGGGAGAATATTAAAAACAAACAAACAGAGAATTGACTTGCTGAGAAGAATTACAGAGGTGCTGATTACATCTGACCCCTCACCTCTGCTGTCAAAAAGCGCTCCTCTCTCCTCTTTTGTTCTTGCCTCCATTTATGTGTCAGCCCTCATCCTCGCTTTCTTTTTGCCACTTCTGCTCTGACAATTTCATTTTTCAGAGTGATGTCCCAATACCATTTTTTCCCCCTTAACAATAACTGAATTTGCAAATGAGCCAATACTGAGTACCAACTGACACTACTGTACAATATATTACATACAGTACAACTGTTTTTTTTTTTTTTAATCTGTATACTACTGTAAGTAGCGGAGGTGGTTGGATTGCAAAATTTAGCCGGGTCAGAGAATCTATAAGACACTGTATTTGCAATGAATTTTGATAACCAGTCAACTGACAAATAGAGTTTTTTAAAGAGAATTTGAGAGACAGTTGGATGAGAGACTGCTTACATGAGTGTCCTTTAGCTGTCCAACTTGAATTTCCCTCTATCTATCTATCTATCTATCTATCTATCTATCTATCTATCTATCTATCTATCTATCTATCTATCTATCTTACTGTTTCAGTTTGTTTTAGGGAGGAGGAGACCTAAGCTAATTATTCTGTGAAAAAGCCATAAACCTAAAAAGCCCCCCCAAAAAAACATGATCAACAAAACAGAGCACCTATGAACAAGCTAGGCTTGGATGTCGACTTAGTTCAGTCAGTAGAGCAGTACTCTACTAATGTTATAATACTCCATCAGTCTTGGGTTCAAGGCCTTTGGCCTTTTTTCAAGGCCAAAGATCTCAGACTCGTCTCAGAATAGAGTATTTTTACTCCGCCTTGTCTTGGTCTCAGATTGGGCGGATTCCAGATTTTAAATCAAGACCAGTCAAGACCACGACTCAGGCTATTTTTCCTCTTCATAATTGTTATTAGAAGAAAAAGAACTCTCTCTAAAAAAAAAAAAAAAAAAAAAAAAACTTCTGTCAGTTGGTTTTACCCCAACAACCACCCTTTAAACACAGATGATTGGCCAATAGTGATATTTTAAGATGAACTACATAAGGAGAGTAATGGAAACAGAAACCCTAACCCTATATGTCTCAGTGACCAGAAGTTGGACTCTTATTCAACTCTGCATCTGAGACCTTTCTCATGCTGAACAGGGTCTTTGTGAGACATACACGAGAGCAGTCTGATCTTTTAAGGGTCTTAACAATGTAAAGCTCCTTATGGCCTCCGATACGCCACAGTCAACAGGCGGGTTACCTGGATTATGAGCAAGTTAGGCCGAGAGGTTGAGAATGTCAGTGACATGTTTTGGTTTGACCACAGTGGTAGAGTAAACAGTTAGATGATGTAGTCTGCCCCCTTAACCCTTTGAGTTAGCTGCTTTAAGGAGGCTGTAACTTAAACTCCTTAAACATAACAGAAAAAAATTGTTTCCTTCACCTTTTTAAATTGGATGTTAAAGAAGAGACATCACTGTAACCCCATTTGTTTAATATGAAAAAAAGAGTTCAAAAGGCAGTAACTGAAAGACCATGAAAATTAATGAGTTAACTTAAACCCTAATTAACCCTTCCTTGACTTGCTACACCTTAATTATCCATTAGATAGACTGATGATACTCTAAGCCATGAGGACTCCTACCTTCAGTGCTCAGGCCTTGTTGTTTCTTACTTAAAGCGACTGAAAAGTAGTTTTGTTTTTTTTAAAATGGAATTAAACTAAATGAAATTATTACATCTATCTGGATTAAAAAAGCAAACAAGCAAATCTGAAATAAGACAGTTGCCTTTGTTTACATTTTCTCCTGCAAGAAGCCCTGCACAGACAGCTGTTTCAAGCCGGGATATTTACGTCCCTGTGATGTTGCTCCTCCAGTTTGAGACGTAATAAGGCGGCCAAGTGATCCCCTCTCTGTTCCGTCTTTGAAAGTAGTAACAGAGGCGTTACAGAGGGGAGACGGTATCAGCAGAGCCAGCAGAGGAGCAAAGTGTGTGCATACATGTCTGACTGCGTGTTTATGTGGAGCTCCCACTGTGCCATGCTTCCCCAAAAGCCAACACGCAAATGAGAATTCCCAGACTGGGGATCAATATTACACCACCCTAGAATGAATCTAAAGGTACGAAGATGTAATGACGGCTGTGCTCAGTCACAGCGCTTTTGGAGAAATGCTCTAAAAAGAGCAACAGGCAAATATGTTGGATTGTTATAAAAAAGCAGGACTTTATTACTGTAGTATTTTTACAGTACAATACAGCACACCATCATTGTGCGAAGCAAATGTTGTGAAAAACAGATGTAGTTAATAAATTTGATAGGAGCCTATGTTTGTAAGAAGGAACAAACCAATTGAAAGTGTGTTGAAATGATGAAGGAATACGTAGAGAATTTAACAATGATAGAATAATAGAGGTCCAGGGCATTAGGGAAACAAGCTTTATTAAACTGGGTTTAACATGTTATTATGACAAATTAATTGTTGGGTGTTTTACTCATTTGTTTTCCTTGTACTTTTGCGGGACTTGTTGACAACCTAAAAACAAAGACTGTAGCTCCATAGAGTTATTCTTTCAGGAAGCAAGATGCTGCCTAAGTGGTACTTGACTGTGAGTGGATAAAGCTAGCCTATAATACGCCACATTTGCCCTTTTCACTGAACCTTATACAAGAATCTATCCGAAGTGTTTTCTCAGCGAGTGCCGAGTTCACACCAGTGGACCTGATCGGAAACATATCACTGATGCCCGCTCGTCTGAATCCTGTGACCCAGATTGTTAGGCCTGGTATTCCTTTCTATCTCATCCTCTACATCTTTTTCTCTCTATCTTGCAAACGTACACACACACACACACACACACACACACACACACACACACACACACATACAAATACACATACACACACACACACACACACACACACACACACACACACACACTGTGTCACTAATGATAGCAGTGTGATAGTTAACTGGTGCTGGAGTTGCGGTGGTGTGGCAGGGGCTGATTTGGCAGCAGTCACAGCTGAAAGGCTTTTATCCTGCATGGTAGAAAGCACAGAGATGGACATGCACAAGGACCCCTGAGGGACACACACTCTAGACCACACACACACACACACACACACACACACACACACACACACACACACAGGGAGTAGTGGCAGTCAAAAGGAGTCCACTCAAGTGTATGTTGGTGTTGAGGAGGCAGAAAAAAAAAAATTGTGACACAGAAAGAAAGAAAAAGGACTTCAGGTTGATGTTGGTGTATGTTGCTAGGAGATAAACTACTGCCACTGTTTTTTATTACCCAGAGGGCTTTGCAGCAGTGTATGGGTCTATCGGTCAGTGTACAGATCAATGAAACTCTTCAGAGCAGTACTCTACTGTATGATACCACATCAGGTCACACCAGTGAACGGAGGTCGACTGTTCTAGAGGAGAAGAAATCAGAGCAGTTGATACACGCTGCTTTTGTATTGTCCTTTAGAATCATTATCGTTAGAGAAAACAGTACTTCATGCATTACTCACTAGAGTGCTCCATTTTCAGACTTTAGGGTTCAGAATTGAAAAGTGCACACACAATATTGTCGGTGGTTAATCCACGCATGACAAAAGTGCGTTTTTAATTCGTCTCAGTCAGTGGGAAGGGATTCAAATGTAAAGAAATGGTTAACGAGCCAGAGTGAAATTATGCAACAGTGTGTGAGAGAGATCAAAGGCTAAAGAAATGCAAAACAAAGCTACCCGCAGCAAGCCCGTTATCTGCCCATACCGAGTTCATTCTCATTATTGGTTGTTAGCATTCTGGGGTTGTCCTTTAAATCTGTGTAAAGACAGTAAACACATAATAATCTTTATAATGAAGGGAGATATGGTTAGTCAGAGAAAGTACGGCAGAACAACAGAATAAAATGGACACCACGACGGCAAAACGTTTTAGGTGTTGATCATCGTGGAGTTGTTTTTGAGTCTGTACTGTTTATTGTTATAAACAAATGATTGGAAATGCTCCAAAGTGAAGCATCATAGAATTTTAAGTTGAGGACATGAATGCAGGTCATACATTAGCCCTGTCCGTAAAATCTAACTGTGTATATTACAAATTTCCTTGGACAGGGATACAACATTTGCTGATGTCATAAAGTGTGCAACGAATTCATGTTGAATGAATTCAATTCAAGGTCCAGCCCGACATTTTTCCCAATTAAAAAAAAACCTAGACATAAGATTTTTTTTAGAATTGTATTATTTTCCCCTCCAGTAAATTGGTACAGAAACAATCTTTTTTCTTCTTTTTTTTTAATAGACCTAAATCTGCATATTTCTATGCTGCAATGTCATTCTTGGGAGGCAGCATTATAAAGACCCTTTTTTGAGAAGCTGTCCATCATGCACATGACGCTTGGAAAAGTAAATGAGACATGCCATGCTCACTGAATGGCTAGATGTGCTCATGTTGTATTAATGCTATTATATCTGCACTTTTTAACACACCAGGTCAAATAGAACTGTCTGTTCAGGGTCTCAATAATTTGATGTTAGTAGGTATTAGTTAAAAAAAAATTTTTTAAAAAGGAAGATACATATTATTGCTTAAGTAGCAAAATAAATCACTTAGGGGATCGAATTAACGTGCTACATTCACTGAGAAAATGAGCTTAATGGAAAATAATTTGAGTAAAGACTGAGGGTCAAATCTCCCTTCTTTTTTTTTTAAATGTGAAGTTTTTGTGTCAAGATTTTGTTAAATATTACTGATAGTTAAGAGGAAGAGATTTCCCTGCATCTGAAAGCAGATTTCTGCGTCAGCCTCGACAAACTCAAACACGCACAGAGCCTCTGTGGGGAGTACAGAGTGCAGCTACAGGGCCTATCTAGTACAGTGTTTCTCCCTCGCTGGTTTGACTATGGCACTTATCTGCCTACTGCAGGGAGAAGAGAGCAGATACCACACAGATGAGCTCCACTGCCAGTGTGCATCTGCGCATGAGTGTGTGTTTTCATACACTGCGTCTTTCCAGCGTGCATGCACAAGTGTTTATGCGGGATGTGTGCTGCGCGAGCGTGTCTGCATTCGCCATTCAGTGTAGTGCTCAGGAGTGTGTTTGTCTCCCTTTACCTTTTCCACTTATCTTGACATGCAAACCCCTCTGTGTGAAGGTGTGAGATGTGAGTAGTGGCGTCTGACTGTGTGGAGATTTGAGTTGTGGTAATATTCAGGTTTGGGATCCGTCTCTCTCTGTGGGATTAACCTGAGATGGAAAAGATCTGGCCCGCAGACTGTTGACAAAGCCACAGTTATGTATGATAAAGAGCTCAGCAAAACGCGTGCCATGTGGAGGCCAGACCTTTCATAGGCATATCAGACATGTTGTACATTTCTTTCCCTCATAGATCTGTATGCAGGGTAAATATCATGTACTGTGTATCAGGTATGTAATATCAGTAACCGGTGAAGAGGCCCTGTGCGTTTGTAGTTCTGCTGTCAATCTCCAATAAAACATCAGCAACTATTTTAGCAATCACCAGATACATCCAGTTCTTCTTCAAAGGATGCAAAATACTTGCTGGTTCCAGGATGTAACAATCAAGGATTTGCTGGTATGTTCATTCTTTTACAAAAAGGAAAAGACACTTTCACGCCCCTCCATTCAAGAACAGATCACATACACACACATCGCCATCCTGACTCGTGTCATCTAATCACCTCAACAAGAAGTACAGCGACTCCAATAATGAAACTGTGACATACATTGAAATTGTTTAGGAAGAATGTCGTAAAGAAGAAATTGAAAATGTTCCTGGAAGAATTTGCGCTTCAATTTAAGCAAAATACTGAGAAAAAGTCACAAATAAGAGAAAATAAGAGCATGTTCTCGGGGCAGATTTGTGTTCTGAGTGTGTTTTGTGTGTGTGTGTGTGTGTGGGGGGGGGGGGGGGGGGGGGGGGGGGGGGGGGTGTCACTCGTCCATCTGTCCAGCCAACAGTCAATTTGGAGCCAGAGAATAGAGGCATTGAGTCAGGTAAATGGGTGCTGAACACAAAGTCTGCGCGTGTTCATGTTTGCGTGTGTGTGTGTGTGTGTGTTTGACCACATTGAAAGGCAAAGGCGAGCCAGACCAAACTCCATCACTGTGAATGAATATGGACACCCAGGGATGAACGGATTGAGAGAGATGGAAGAATGGCACACGAGAGGCGGAGGACGAGGAGTGACAGGTGGAGGTTATCTGACCACAAAGAGAGAGAGAGAAGGAGGGCGAGGGAGGCAGGGAGGGAGGGATGGGGCTATTGTACAATATTAACAAGCATACAGTGAAACACATACAGTACGTGCACACACATGCACAAGCACACTCTGGTTTCAGTGAATAAACTGGACCATCAGGGATCGCAGGGGACTTTCAATAGTCAGTGCACGTGCAGGTATGCTGTAGGTATTTTTTGTACTTGAAGTGATGTTCTGTTTAGCCTATCGTGTTGCAAATGTCATTTTATTCTTTATATATATATATATATATATATATATATATATATATATATATATACACACACATATATTTTAAGCCCTGCGGTAGACTCTCCTAAATCTCTTCTAAATGGGCAGAGGTCCTCACGTGGCTCACATGAAGGTTCACTGAGGCCTGTGGTTTATCAAATGAAAGGAAAGTACAGTATGGTACATTGACAGTAAACACACAGCTCTGTAATCATTTATTTGACCTCAGTAACTCGTTTTTCCAATATATTTCTTTTCTTACCATCATGACCATTACTTACTTTAATAAAGACTTGGTTCAGACCTTTCACCGATCAGGTTCTGACTTGATTAGAGACAGTCCATGTGACAGAAATAGAACCAGAGATTGCATTACCTGAAAAAACTTCAATAGATGTTTAGTATAGTCAAATACTATAGATGTAAAATAGGCTTCATGATACTTAAGAATCAAACAAAAACAATGGTTGAGGTCTATGTGACTGTTCACCTTTGAACTGAAATCTAATTTTCCTTTTTCCAAGTAAACACATAAACAAACTCAAACAGTCAGGCCTGCATAAATATAGTCTGACATACATAATCACACAAATATCCCAAGGTTAGCAAAACACTTCTCATTTCAATTAACAATTATTATGCTTCATAGGCAGCTCTTTAAATAAACTTGCCTGCCATCTCTCTTTTCTTCTCGTTCTCTTTCTGTCTGACTCTCTCTTAACATCCGTCTCCCTCGCTCCGTCCTTCCCTCATTTCCATCTCTCCTCCTGCGGGGTACGAACTGTTCATCTCTGTCATCTCTCTTTTTTTCCTCTCTCTTTAACTCTCTCTCTCTCTCTCCCTCCCACCTCAGGGCCACTCCAGTCTAAATGGAGTGATTAGTCTAAAGTGGGTGCTGTCAGTGAGATCATCCTAAGATAGAGTCCTATCTGGAATGACCTGAGCCGACAGCGGACCAGCTCCGCAGAGACGGAGAGAAAGGGAGACGAGACACTATTAAATGTTCTATTTTTGACAGCTGGCTGCAGGCTCTGCCATGTCCGTGCGCCTTCCTCTCTTTAGTGTTCCATCGAGATCCAACTACGGCTCTCGCTCTGAGCTGTGTCTGTTAGCGGGATCTCCCTCCGTAGAGTTAAGGAGGAGAAGAAAGGGGTGAGAGAGGGAGGAGGAAAGAGGACGAGGAGAGTTGAAGCGGGGTGAGGGGTTAAATCCACCACATTAACGAAATAAATCGACACATATGATCATAAACAAATACGGTGGCTTAAAGATTAAACGGCTTTGGCCTACACCTGTCTCTCTCTCTCTTTATTCTACACGCGTATAAACACAAACACACACTCACACACACACACACACACACATACACACACAAAAGGACAAGGACGGAGCATCACAATACCTTGCAGAGGGCACAGGCTGACAAAAGCCATTTCATCATGGGTTAACCTCATTCGCACATTAATCTGCCACAATAGCTTCCTAATCACATAATCCACAGAAATTATACAGACAACACCTTTAAATTATGATTGCACAGCTGGAGGGAGGAAGGGGGTGGATTAACTAACAGGAACGAATATGTGTGTGTGTTCATGTCTGTGTGTGTGTGTGTGTGTGTGTGTGTGTGTAAACTTTTTGCAAAAGAAGTGAGCTGGTTGTACACATACACACACACACACACACACACACAGGTGGTAAGGTTGGTCTGTATTATTCGTCAAGTGAGCATAACACTCTACCTCTTAAAAATCCCTCTGTGGGATGCATTGTTGTTGTTGTCGTGTGTGTTGGTGTTGGTGTTGGTGTGTGTGTGTGTGTGTGTGTGTGTGTGTGTGTGTGTGAGTGTGTAAACATCATTATGTTGGTGCCTTTTTAGAAATGGAAGTGATTCCTCCCACTTGACAACACATAATCATGACAGTGATAAAACACTCCACATAATGTGCAATCTGGCATACACACACAACTGCACAGGTAAATGCACACACACACAAACACAATCACACACACACTTTGCTATTGAACAAATACAAGGGCGATTTGAATGCTCAACAACTCGAGTGTTTGTTATACTGGAAACCACTCTTCATTAAGGTCCTGTTACAAACAGCAGTTGACCTCTGGATGTATGCATCTGTGTGTATTAGAGAGCGTGTGTATGTAAACCGAACAGTTGACGCTCAAGTGTGTGTATTGAGTAACATAGTGCCACTGAAGGATACGTTTCTCTCTTTATATGCATGTCCTCTTGTAGTCAGCTGCTCTCATCCACATTGTGTGTCACCTATGTTTATGTGTGTGGTGTGTGGTGTGTGTGTGTGTGTGTGTGTGTGTGTGTGTGTGTGTGTGTGTGTGTGTGTGTGTGTGTGTGCGTTACAAAAAAAAACAGGCCCTTCAGTTAGACAAGGTGGGATTAAGAAGAAGGGATAGACTTTCAGAGAGCGAGAGTGTGAGATGCTTCACAGAGCCCATCATGTATGCATTGAAAATTCCCTCCTGCAATTATTCAGAAGCTGCTGTTTGTCAGATAGCGCTGAGCAACAGGAAGAGAGGAGTCAGATGGTGGATTAGCAGCCAGGTTAGCTGGCGTGCGTAGGTTTGAACTGTTTTACCAGAGCGGTGGATTCACAACGTGCAAAGACAGGAGGATACGTGATGAAGAGAGTGGAGGTGGATAAAGTGAGTAAAGAGGGAGAAAATAGAGAGAGCCATACTGTGTGTGTGTGTGTGTGTGTATAGGACGGATGATGGGGCAGCTCTATATCAGATGATATGAATTAGGAGGTAATGAAACAAAGCTGAACTGTGGAGGAAAAAGGAGGCAAACAGAGAGCGGAGGAGGACCGGAGGACAGAAGGAGGGGTACAAAGAACGAGTGGAGTCAGTATGTTATTGAAGAAAAGGGATGAGGTGGAATTGGGTCAAAATACTAGGCAGAAAACGAACTACAATTTTCACTGTTGATAAAGCTACATTGTGTCCCACTTTACCCCGTACGAATGAGCTGAATTGACCTTTCTTCAATCAATTTACCCATCTTTATGAATTTTAATCCCCAATGTGTTCTTAGAATATATCAACGTCTTCTACATCTCATTTTGAATCAACTATCGTACAATCGTACATTTACAATGATTGGTTGGTTTACAAAAGGTTGGTTTATATTTGGACCATGAAATGTTTGGATTTTTGCTTTAAAAACGACAAACATGACATCCAGATGAACAGTGAATCGACCAATCATAACAGCTGTACAAGAAGACATGGTGTGATTTTACATCCGTCCGAACGTTATCTCCTACCAAATCCGATAAGTTTGGAGAAGGTTGAAAGTCCGGAGAGTTGTGTGAAAATCTGCTTTAGGGTCTTGTACAGCAGATATGGGCACAGAAAGCAAAGAGAAGAGGATGGAAGGACGAAGCAAAGTACACCACAAGGAAAAGTTCAGAGGTGTAGTGTGTGCGGTTTGCTAACCGTTTCCTTTCTGTGCTGAAGTGTTGAACTCTTTGTGATGTTTTTGTTGTCCTTTGCGACTGTGCAATGTTTCAGAGGTCTTTGTAGGGTTTTCTGTGGGTTATTGTCATAGCAAGAAGCAAACTGCAATGTGTCATAGCAGGAGGGAAGTGTGTGTGTGTGTGTGTAAGGTGCTTTACCGTTTCTTTTTTCACAGGTCACTCTTGAATATAAAAAAACAAAAAAAACAAACAAAGCGGAAACAGTACACTAAAGAGACACAACTTCTGGAGGTACAAAGAGAAAAATGCAACCTTTAAGGACAACAATTCATTCAACACAATGTGTGAACCATTTCTCACTTTTCAGCCCTCTCGTATGAGTTGAAAAGGACACGGAATCTTTTCACGATGGTTCACTTTGAGAGTATACAAGCAGATGCACACACACACACACAAACACACACACAAACACACACAGCATCCTCAGCAGAGAAAGCTCTCACTTGTTAGCTGATCAGATTGCTCTTGCTGCAGGCTCGCCTCCAAACATATAGAGGCTACACCGGCACGATGCTAAAAGCCTGACTTAGTCCTGTTGAATATTGCATGGCGCTAATGTTTCACAGCCTGGCACAGATTGGCAACACAGCGTCTCCTGGGTGAAGTGTGGGAGTGGAAGATGGAAAGAGAGTGCAAAGAAGGTGGAAAGATACAGTTATGACATCGTAAAAAAAAAAAAAAAGTGTCTTTGTCTATTTGCCTTTTTTTTGGCCGTTCTCCAGCTCGTTCTCCTTTTCTCTTAGACACAGCCGACATGTTTTGTACATCAAGATGTCTAAGGATGAGTTAATAGCTCAATACAGGATATACTGTTGTAATTTTGCAAACAGAAAATACCTCTGAAAAAATATAGTTTCTCATATTAAGGTCTACAAATTTTGTACGCATGCCAAACGGGATGGACGAGGACAAACTAGTGTGGATGTGGGCGGCAGTTTGCAAACTGCTTGATTCAATGCTGCAGAAAAAAATAAAATAAAAAAACATGCTGAATTACAGAATATCGGATGTTCCGTATCCAGATTAACACAAAAGGTGTTTGAATAACTTCTTTCCTCATTACATTACAGTGACAATGTGTCACTTTCTGATCACGTTTTGAGGAGTGATTGAAATAGGAGATTGAAGGTCTGCTGGCCTCACCAGGAGGCAGTGTGAGATGGATGGCAGGCATGACGAGCATTACGTCCACACTTTGTTTACCTTAATTAAGTTGAAGTAACAAAAGCAATTTCGTTCAGGTTTGAACAAGATTTTTGGAATTTTAAGTAAAGCACTGGTGATTTTTCCTCTAGAGACCTGGCTATAATTCATGTTAACGTTGCTGTAGTCACTGAAAACGGACATCGCTCCATTCCCCTTGTTATTAGTCTACACACCAAAAACATCTTCAGCTAACATTTTCTGACACGTTCAGTGTCAATAATATTGCTCCTTGCTGCAGTTCAAACATTGAAGAACAATATATATTCATAACGTTAAACTTAGTTCTTCTTTGATAAGAATGCAGTTCCAAGGAGGCAGACGTTTGTGTTTCATCACAAAATATGGAAACAAGTCTGGAGTTTAAACATTTTTCTATGATCAATCCTCAGGGCGTATTACTGGTGGTGTTAAAGAACACAGTCACAAGCAAGCAACAAGATGAGAGACAGTTTTGTCAAATGTGTTTGTGCTTTTAAGCATGGCTGGCGACGAAGATGTAGTGACTTGAAAACTCTCTTTTTTGTGAATGATCTCTCTCTGAGCACAGTATAGCTCATCTATACCTCTGTCGCCTTCCTCTACATAACCTTTAAAAAGTAAGCGCTCCGTGCTGATTGCTCATCTATCCGTCTGCCTCTTTATCTCTCTCACCCTGTTTCTTCTTCTCTTATTCCGTGTGACATGTCCTGTTAGCATTAGCGAGGCGACTAGCTGGAAAACCCATCTGTTTCGTGTACCTCTTTAGCCCATTATGTGGTTGTCTGACTGAAGCACTCACAAGGTCCATGTGAGTGTGTGTGTGTGTGTGTGTGTGTGTGTGTGTGTGTGTGTGTGTGTGTGTGTGTGTATGAGAGAAAGTCACCAAACAGTTAAACAGTAAAGCAAAGCTGTGAAGCTCTGTACAGTGTTTTACAAGGATCTGCTGCAATTCACAATATAGCCTGAAGAGAGGGAGAGTGTATGTTGTGCAGGAGTGTGTGTCTTGTGTTGCATGTGTGTGTGTGTGTTGACAAAATGGTTTGTCTCTGTATAATGGGACAGCGGGATCTTGACAATGTTGATTTGGAAACCCCGAAGAGTGCCGGCATCACTCACCCACACACACACACGCACGCACACACTAGGGGGGAGGCCCTCATCAGAGGAAGGTGCGTTTGTTTTACCAACACAAATCACATCAAGTGATTAGACACAGTGCAGTCGCCGTGGAGACAGGTAGGAATGACAACAGATGATGAAACAGGGCTTCCATCAAGAAATCACACACACGCACACACACACACAAAAAAATCCCACAATATGCAAGCATGCAAGCCCACAGGCTCAATCAAACACATAACACACCCTCACGAACACACACACGCAGGGGGACACCATCAGGAAATCAGCGGCCAATCAGAATAATTTGACTGGGATGATGATAGGTCTGTCCGTGGAACAATCTGCAGCCGCCGTCACATGGAGAGAGCATTGTTATCGCCACACACGCAAACACAGACGCACACACATTTCCCTTGAATATGTCTTTAGATTATCAATGCATTCAAAAAACCTCACCTACTGCTGCACTTCACGTTGTGTATGTCAGTGCCTTTGTGTCCAAACTGCTCACTTTATGGGCAGTAAAATAGCGAGCATGTGGCTGACCGCCACAGCGTGTTGTCCACACGTGTGTGCAAGTCATTTAGCATGTGAAGGTGCTCGGCCGTTCTCAGCGCTGAATACAAATAGTGTGTCAGTCAAACCGGCAGCGTTAGTCTCCCTGGCAATTTCCATGAGATTGGATTTAGAGGGCTAATGTATAATAGGCCCTTGAAGGAAGGTGGGAGAGTATTAATTGAGATGGACTGAGCGAGAGCGAGAGAGAGAGAGAGAGAGAGAGAGAGAGAGAGAGATGGACAGGAGGACAGAGAGTGAAGTTACTCTATGCATAGAGTGGACTCTAGCGGATACTATCACTCTCACACACTTGCTCTTAAGGGTGCAACAGGAACAAAAAAAACACAGTGCATATTTTAAGGTTTTATGTTAAATATCTGAATCAGATCCTGTTGAGGCAGCAGCTCCCAGCTCTTGGAGAAGTCTTTAAAAATGATCTTAAATTATCAGAAGACCTTACTGAGACTCATCCAAGATGGCGAGTATAAACTATAATAAATATGTCCACGGTAAAGCTTGACCGATGAAATTAAAGAGCAAACATTTGATGTATTTTTTACCCCAAACTGACACTTTTTAGAGCTGGAATCATTAGTTGAATCATGGAATATTAACATGAGACTATTTCACTAACAAACATTTGCTATTTTATTATGTTTTATTCCTTTATGCAGCACAGCTCAATGAATATCAGCTGGATGGCTGGGAGAAGGAAACATTTGAAAACGTCGTTTTGAGATGAAGGAAACTGTGACGGTCTCCTTCCATTGTCTACTTAGAGCTTACAAATCAAACGATTACTTGAACATAAAATTAATAAATCATGAAAATGAACATTGGCTGCAGCCTGAGGACCTTCACCTCCTCTGATCACAGAGGTCACAGTTCACACACCTGGCGGGGAATTAGATCTTACTCAATACAGAAGCAGCAGAAAGCCTGACCGCTGCTGTCTGTGGGCTTGACTTTTTCTCTTCAGCGTGTTGCCATAAAGAATCTGCAAAACATGTGCTCTGTGTCCAAAAGATAGGTTCAACCTTCATGGTCTACGCCTGTCATCAAATTGTGTATGGAAAAAAAAAAATCTAACACAGAAATATGTTGAAACTTTGTGAATCCTACTCTTAGGATAATGAGACACAGTAGGGGGCATGTGCAGAAGGATCATGTGTTGGGGTTCAAAGAGTTGGACTCATTAGTGAAATCAGTACGAAAAAAAATGGAACCTGTATGAGGCATCAAATAAACATGAATTATTATTGAAATAGTCCGTTTCAAATTAGTGAATTAAACCTATCAATACAACTTTTTTCAGGAGCCTCTCTCGCTCTTCATGTGGCTCGAACATGGCAGCGCTGTTGTTATTTTTTGCGGGAATCCTTGTGATGGCTCTCAGCTAGCGCGTGTGTGTCATTTAGCGTCTGTGAGCGCCTCTGTTGGGCCGATCCTCAGTACGACCACTTTAATGCACTAAGATGCTGTCAAGCAGGGATGTTATTGATGTTTCTACGGCAACCTAGTGGCTTGAGCTGAGGATTAGAGGGACAGGAAGACAGAGAGAGAGGGAGGGAGAGAGAGAGAGAGAGAGAGAGGGAGAGAGAGAGACGGAGAGGGGAAACAATTAAATTCATTGCAAATAGAGGTGAGGAGAGGAAGGAGGGCTTTTTTTGTTTGTTTTTACTCCAATTCCCCCATTTTTCAACTAATGAAAGTCCACTCAAAATAAAAGAAGAGACATGAGAGGGCTGGTGGGTGGACAAAGGTTTGACCAGGATGAAGAGTGTCCATACTGACAAACATGATATACTGTGTATTGTCAATACTTTTCCTACATTAATGAAACATGTTTTCTCTCTTACTGTCAGTGTACCTCAATCATGCAGATGTAGCTTTATAACCCCAAGAAAATTAAAAAGTGTATGAGAGCACAGTGTTTGTTCAATTAGGTGAACAAGCCCTTTAAAAACGACCATATGCCAGTTATGTTGAAGCTGTCGTCTTGAGTTTAGCATTTTACAATAATCCAAAACTACTGCCAGCTGATGAAAAATTAACATGTTGCAAACTTATTTTTATCATAAATAAACTTTTACCGGTGATACAATATGTCACACACACCGTGAAACTGGTAAAGAGAAATATGCTGCAACAAGAAGAAAGCATGCAAAGTGTTTTCAGTCATTTAAGTACAACGTGGTCTTGACCATCAACAATGCAATAAAATGGATCTAAAACAAAGGGAAACGGGGCCATGTGATTGGTCAAATGGACAATGGCAACATGAAGAGAGACAGAGACACAGAGAGGGGAAGCAGGAGAGAGAAGTCCCAGTTTGAGCATCATTGAGAGGCCAGCTGGCACCAGACCATGTTCTTCACCATCTTACCCTTTTAATGTTGTTTCTCACTCGCTTTCTCTCACACACACACACACACAAACACACACACAAACACACACACACACACACACACACACACACACAGACCTAAAAATACAGACATTCCCTCTCCCTCTTGTTCTTCTTCTGCCTGGCCCACATCAATCAAATCTACTCCCAAAATGATCATCTGTTTAAGGCAGATTATCTTAGGGAAAGCCATCTATCGAATTACAATAGCACTACTTTATCCACCTAGCCAGACATCATCCCTGGAGTGTGTGTGTCTATGTGTGTGTGTCCGTGTCCGTGTCTGTGTCTGTACAGCTACAGAACAATGTCCAGTGTTTGTTTTTCGCATGCCAACCTCCGTGTGTACATACACACCTCTTGCTCCCTCAAAGCGTTTGGGCCAAATCATTTGTGTGCAGTTCTTTTTTTTTTTTCTTTTTTTTTTAATTTGCATAATTGTATGGTATCAGTGGACTCTGGTTCAGGTTCATTCCCTTTTCAAATCAACAAATATGTATTTCCCCTCTTGAATCCCCATGAAACCAGGCATGCCACTGCATCTCTGCTGAATCTGGAATATGAGCAAAGGGACACCCAGGGGAGACCTCTGCTCAGTATTACAGTACGTTGCTTATATTTCATTATGTGTGTAAAGCAAAATAAACACGGGCTCCACACACTCAGGTGCAATGAAGCTGAGCTTAAATCACCAGTATTTCATTGGACAAAATTGAGACAACTCACGTAATATATGGACTATATGTGGACTTTTGATGTATTCCCAGCACCAGGTTACTTCAAAGCTAGTGCACAAAATCAATCAAGTGAAAAAGTAAAATCATAGCAGAAATATTTATTGGACAAAATAGTGAATGCCTTGTGTGAGTCTATTCATTTTAAACACAGTGATCAATTTTCATACACTAAATGAAAAGACTCAATGTATATAAAGTAAAGATACATAATTATAACTGGCACCATGAATAGCAAACTTAGTCTTTTCAAAGTTATTACAAACTACATGGATATACAGTATTAGATGAAACTTAATTTGTGAAAAATCACATTCATGCACTTTTTTAAACGAGAGCCCTCAAAGTGACTAAATGCTTTTATATAATAAATATTACTGCTAAAAAAGACAATGTGACGCTCTGCTAGACGAGGAAGAAAAATCCTTGACGATCTCTCAAAAACAAGTTCTTAAGTGGAGGCCAGCCCCAGTGCAGATCATTACTTTTCTGAAATCAGCTTCCACGGCTTGACCTCCCTAAAGTCAACCCTAAAGCTCACGAAGACCCCAAAAAACCAAAACGTGTAAACCCAGATTAGCAGCAGCGAGACATTAACACAAGCAGGAGGCCTTAACAAGTTGCCCGCTTATTTCCAAAGATAGAAAGTTATTCTGACTTGTAATTAAAAGAATTTGCACTGCCGTTGCCAACACCACTTAATAAAATAAGCAGGGGAGAGGGAGTGCAGAGTGACTGCATACAGGGTTGATTTTGTGTGTGTGTGTGTGTGTGTGTGTGTGTGTTTCTCAGCTGAGGGGTCTTGTGCTGCGGGCACTCTCAGTGAACAATCAAAACAGCTCAATTTAGGCTTTATCTGCAGCTCAGGCATGCATACGAACACACACACACACACACACACACACACACACGCACATACGAATGCATGCTCACACACACAGGCAGAAATCCACACGAGACAAAGGGACATTGAGGGGAAGAAAGTGAGAGAGGAACGGACATCAGTGGTGTACCACGGTGATGATGCCAGCAGTTTGGAAGGTCAGGTAAACGTGGAATTTGATGCGCACGGCTCCTGATCAATATCTTCCCCTCTCTCTCTTTCTTTCTCCCCAATTCCTCCCCTTCCCCCTCTCACCCAGGAATACTAAGACCTGGCAGTATCGACTGGCGCTGACCACAAGGCGATCCATAACAACGAGTCGATCAATTAAAAGCACACATAAGAGCGCACGTCAAGGCAAATAGTTAGAGAGTGACAATGTGTAATCAGCTGTTCACTGTACCCTCTTCTTCTCAAAGTCACACCAGGAAAATAACGTCAAACTATTTGAAAATAAAGTTAAATACAATCATCTCTTGGGTACAGAACAGAGCTTATACACAAAAAGACTCTAACACTTCCCATATCCCATGTAAACGACAAACGTGTGAGAGGAATTTTAACCAGTTGACCACAGTAGAGACAATTAATTACAAATAGATTTGAGCTGGTAGGCTTTGTTAATCTCGACTTTTCTATGATGTGTTTGCACTCAAAGAAAAGTAGTCAGTTGAGGAGCTGCCTTGTGTGCTGTAGGTCTTCCCTCTGCTACAGCTGAGCTGTCAAAATGCAGCCACTGCTCCCACCTTCAGGCCACAAGAGGGACTGCAGTTGAAGGAGCCGCAATGTGCCAAGCCTCCTCTCCCCAGGTCTCAACTTTTCTCTTTCGCTTTCAGTGTATTTACTAGTACGAGCAACACAGCTATGCATGTAATGGGACAACAAATATGTGTGCATGTTCCATTTATAGAAGGCTTAATACGTAGAAAAACGAAATGACCAATCAGACTGTGGTAGTGACACCAATGCCTCGTTTTTTAAATTCCTCTTTCTTCCAGTTGTTTATTCTGGGGTTTGCTGATGTTGTTTGATGGCAGAAACTTGACATAAAAAAGGAGGATTCAAAATTCTCGAGGGGATCAAGAAATATTACCGTGCACATTTTTGACCCCACTGCCAAGTGCACGCACTCGTTTAGAGTTTCGGACGTCAGAGTGTTTTCCGACTGTTTAGATCGGTCTGTTTAAGCTGTATGGAAGCTAATACCGTAAGCATCTGCGAGAACAGGAAGCTGAGGGAGGGGAGTGATATCGCATCAAATTCATCTTAGACGCAACATTGAAACTGACTAAATACGAGGTGGGTAAGGGAAGTTGGATTGTGAAAAACTGACACAGACACAGAAATGTACAATGCCGAAAATCATGTCAATAAACAGAGCTTATTGACCGTGCGGAGCCAACAATAGTGTTGCTGTGTGTTCTAGTGTGCGTGTATATGCAGGTTTGTGTGTGCGTGTTTGTGAGTTCATGACTGTAGTCAGGGTTGTTATGGCGATGAAGAACTTCTGCAGGCCCTCAGCCAGTTCCTGTGTGATTGTCCTCAGCAGGAAGTGATGTCACCTGTTTGTCCTCGTCCCCTCCTGAGACAGGAAATGGACTGGAGAGGGATATTGTCCTGTCCTGTCCTGTCCGTCTAAAAAGCCTTCTCAGTGATCACCTGTACTGCTGCATAAGACAGATGCACAGACACAAACGTATGAAGGTCATGTGAGTGTTCCGCATCGGATCAAATGCAAAGTTTGATAAGCCAGAACGTTAAAAGGACATGAGCTCATGTTTTTTTTAATGAATTTAAACAGATATTAAAGTTACTTTAATCTAATATGCTGTTCTGTTTTTAACCCCCTCCAAACATGTGATGGATAAAATGCTCAGCTATTACGACATGTTGATGACACTAAAAGAGTGCCAGCACCGCCAAACTCGATTTACTCCTGACACCCTTCCCTTAATAAGTGTGCAGGGACATTAACGTTAATCAATGCAAAAGCATAACACCCACATTACAGACAGAATATGGTTACAACTATACAATCATTACAAATATCCTACACAAATATGCAGTGTTGAGTAAAAGACTATTCTGGTGTTATCCTTACATTTTCTCAAATTAAGACCAACTAACACCAGCAGTAGAAACTTGTTTTATGTTAGTCTCTCAAACTGCGTTATTCTAGAAATCTTGTCAACAGGCCTCCTAAAACTGGCAGCGTACTGTAGACTTTTTTTTTTTTTTTTTACAGCATTATATGACAATGGTAATAATAAATCAAGTACCACAGAGAAAAATAATTTTTCACATCTGCAGCACCCACTCTGTCTATCTGCCCTTCTGTATGTGTGTCTGTGTGTGTTTATGCCAGGCTCACCTACTCCTCTCTAAAGATGACAGTGCTGTGGCTAACAAGCACTCCGGCCCATTTTGACTGGGCAACAAGGGCTTAATGACAAGTCACACAACAATGGAGAAGAGAGGGAGTACAGTAGAGCGCTCCAGCCAAACTATCAGTCTGTCAAACAATGGCTTATCAGCCCTCATCTTCTCTTCTCTCGCTCATTGTTGCACAAAAATAACTCCAACAAACACTCACTTATGCACATGGGCTCGTATACACAGCAGATAATTGTTTTTAGCAAAAACAAGCCTACTCATTGACACACACAGAAAGCAACGCTCAGGTATATGCATTAGCACAGCAACAAAGTGCTAACTCTCTCCCACACACACACACACACAAACAAACAAACACTCAAAAACACACAAGCAGTATAACTGGCTGCACGAGCAGGGTTTGATGACAGCCCCCAAACAATAGGGAGCAGAGCAGCCTAGCTATCTGCCTGTCACACAATGAAGGGGGTTCTGCTGAAGAGGTTGTCACTACCAATACATGTAAACACACATGCACAAACACACAGGAAAAAAAAAAAACATGACAAAAATAAAAACATGAGCTGTTGAGTGTCTGCATGTGTGTGTGTGAGTATTGCCAACGAGCACACACATATACACACACACACACACACACACACACGTATAAACGGGGTAATTCAGAGCGCTGCCATTTATGTGAAGAGCGCTCCGTTTTCCAGACTGTGAGTGGAAGTGAATTTGCTTTTTCTGTCGAGTGCAAGTCAGGTTGGATTAAACAACACTTGGCCAGTGCTGATGGGTTATCATTGTGCATCTGTGTGTGTGTGCGCGTGTGTGGGTACTGGGATGTTGCCCACAGGCGCCTGGATTTGATGCAGGCAAATCTTTAGACGGCTCGTCAGGCCCCATCTCTCTCTTGTCTCAATCTTTCAAGGTGTCCTTTTGCTGTTCTTTCGCTCATTGTGTTTCACTTTGTTTTTTTTGTTTTTTATCTCTTCTCTCTTTGCCGCTCACTCCCCCTACTCAACATCGTTGCACTTCTCTAGAACTCTGCTCTTGCTTGTTTTCCTCAGCGTGGCTTAATTAAGCATTTCAGTTTTCTGTCAGGTGTCCACACTGAGCATGTGACTCCTCACAGCAACATATAGGCCACTTAAAAACATCCTGCTGGGAACCTTTATCAGCTTTTTTTTTTTTTCTTTCTGTGGATATGTGCCAGAAATAAACATCAAGAGCTTTATTGTAACTTGTTACACTCGCCTTGTATCCCTTATGTTATTATGTTTGTGGACTGTAACCTCTGGGGAAGTCTTTTAACTGTTCGAGACAATTAAACAAACAATAGTGCAGTGTTGTGTACTGTAGTAATGAGCTGCTCTGATTGGGAATACATGGAGAACGGATTTCAGCTTTGGAACCAAACCGGACTTGAGTTAATTTTGCCGTATTTGAAAACTATGAGCGCAAATGGGTGCCTGAGATTACAATGCCATGCGATGATATTTTTCAAGTATAATACATCTCTGTTATTAAGTCAATAAAAGCAACTTGGGAACAACTAAGCTTGGGAACAATTTAAATAATTAAGAAAAATCTTTTGATAATTGCTGCGTGCATCCAGTCCTGTAGCTCATTGCAACTTGTCGTGACAACAGTGACATAAATGATGACACGTCCGACCAACCAACGTGTTTTCACTCCACTACTACCAGGAAGGATGGACATTGCATAAAAAAAAAACATGTATGAAGAAGAGTAAAAGGAAACTTGGACAATCATGGCTCTCAGGCACACACCTACACACACATGTACACACACATGTACACAAACACTCTTGTGCGACACATTGAGAAAAACCTGCTGGAAGTCAAACAATGTCTGTTTGTGCATCTGCGTTGTCTATTTCGCCATGATAACAATCCCAGTATGACAAACCTTTGCATTAAGTACATTTAACAACAGTTCAGCGTCTTCTACAGGTCTGTTTTATTTCATCTGAGGATTGTTGCAAAGCCAGTCTCAAGTGACTGTATACTTTGATAGATATCGACCTATTTCCTATTAACTGTTTATACTCTTTGAGATGTCAGTTGTTGCACAAGTATTGCTGGAGGAATAGTTTTTATTTGTTTCTTCTGGATTATATGGCGTAATAATAATACTCATGGACTTAGTTCACTGCAGGTTCTCCTTGTATCTGTTCCCTCATCTTCTTCTCTTTCACACACACTGCAGCACATGTTGTTCAGCTAATTCGCCCAAAGAGTGACACTCAGTGTAATAAAGATCTTTGAGAGTGTGTTCAATTGAGCTCGCTAAGAAAACAAGGGGGTCTAGTGCTGAGGAAAAGAGATCCAAAAATAGGATCGAAGAGCCACAGTAAAAACAAATCCCACAAATGGTATCTGGATTGCAGTGTGATGGAAGGCAAAGGCAAAGGATCAGAACATATCACTTGATCCTGCAGCACTCTGGTGATTTTTAGTCATGTGAGCAATAATAACCTTCTGTCTGGCTCAGGACAGGAAAGAAGAGGATCATCTGCAGCAGAAAGGTATTGATGTTGAGTCCTACCTGTAAAGAGATTTTTTTAACTAACCAACAAGGTTAAAAAAAACATGTCGTTACTGATAAAAGGGAAACTACCCCATGTCCAGAAGTTTTTGTGAGACACTCTATGTCGTCAATTGTCTTTTTCTTTTTTCAGATCTTTTATATGTGCCTCTCAAGAAGTTTGGAGGACTTTACAACATTGTGACTTACTACAAAGACAAGAATGTTGTTGTTTAAAGTTTTTTTCTTACTTACCTACTACTTTTGTTAATCTCTGTTTACTTTAGAAATACAATGTTGTTTTTTTACATTTACATATATTTAATTTAAGCTCTTTTTTTAAACTGCTCCAGGCTCAGCTTTTGCATGGATCATTACAGCCTTTTTATAGGTATAATAATAAAAGCTTTTTGCAAATAAATCACTGAACGCACTATTTTTATTTGGAATATATTAGAAACATACATTTGCATATTCAATATTTCATCCTTTTACTTTGAACTGAATTGTTACAGAGTTGCCCTAACATGAGTTTTTATGTGTCTTAGTTTGTCCAACTGACAGTTTTACACCATAAACACCAAAGATGATACGTACTGTGTGTGCATGCAAGTACTAGGTTTGTTTATGTGCTCCATGTTAGTGTCTTGTGTGTTTGTGTATTTGTGTGTCCCACTCAGTATAATGGTCCCTGGAGGCAGGCCGGCGTCCATCAGCGGGCAGCAGGCATTAGTGCACTGTTCGAGTATCGATGGACCACTGGCGCTTGACAGCAGGCCCCTCCCGACGCTCAAAGGACATGATGGGTATATGTATGTCTGTGTGTGTGCGCGCGTGTGTGTGTGTGTGTGTGTGTGTGTGTTTATTAGACAAAGGATGTGTTTTTGATACTGTACACACATATATATGTATACGCACACACACATGCAGTGGAAGATATCTGTGTGTGTTTGAGAGACATAGCTGTCTGTTTATGACCCCTGACCCCAGGCTATGTGTCACAGCTCTGAATTTGTGTGTTTATGTGTGAGCGTGTGAGGGGTCGCCCGGCTGTCATCGATCTCACACACACCAGGCCAGCACTTAACACTTGGACTGCAGCGACTAATACACTCACACCCTCTATTGCTGCCCGACTGGAGGCCCAGCGTGTGTGTGTGTGTGTGTGTGTGTGTTTGTGTGTGTGTGCGTGGGTGTGTCTGTGTGTGTGGCCTACTGCCAATCCTACGCCGCTGCTGTTCCATGGCGGCACAATAGATTACACATATAACAGTGTAATGATATATCTCTATTACATACTCCTCTTCTCTGTGCTCACCTCTTTCCTCTCCCGCCTCTCCTCTCCAAGCTTGTCCATGTTTCACATTGCTCTTCAGGACAGGATCATCACTATAACTGGGCCTTTTTTGTGCATCACATGTATACTTAAGTACTCAAATGTTTATATTTTCAATTAAAAGAATGAGGCACTGTACACAAAATTCCCTGCCAATTTGACTCACTGCCTCATTACTTCATGATTCCTCGTGGTGATGTTTTCACACAAATGAGGGCAATGTGTACAGAAGTTAAACGACTAATGAAGACAGTGGGATAATGTCAGACAGAAGTTAAGAGATCAACCGTGATAGCCGTGGCTTAGGGGTCTACGTCGTCTCTGGGGTTCGATCCCAAGCTCTTGCTGCCACATGTTAGTGTCCATCAGTGAATAAGTAAGTGTTAGCTGCGCTCTGAAAAGCGCTTTCAGTAATCAGAAGACTAGCACAGCGCTATACAAGCTCAAGTCTACTTACCATTTACAAAGAGATGTAACTGACGCCTGACAAAAACATTCATTCTGGGCTTTATGTTTATCAATTTTTATATTCATCAATTCACCTGGTGTTGTGATGTTTCATTATGTGGCTCACATGTTAAGGTGGATGTCATTTGCAAGGATGACTACAAAGAAGAAGGGAAAAAGGAACAGAGGTTAAACTTCTGCTTTACACTAATGCAGACAGTACACTATGGATAAATACAGTTGGCAGTTAGACAGCATGAAAGACATCACTGATGGCATAAAAAAAAATGTTTGGTCACTGTGATGCTTCTGTTTGTGGTTAAAAAATAAAATAAAAAAAATAAAAAAGATGCTGAAACTAAATACTAAATAAAGAGCCACTTTAGGTGTGAGACTTTTTAAAAGATAATCAGCAGTGATCAAAGAAACTGCACAGTTCTGGAGCTAAAGAGAGTTTGATGCTCGCACTAATTTTAGGAGGGGTTAGCACACAATTAAATTAAATCAAATTAAATGTGACAACAACCATCAAGAACCTTATCTGTTGAGAGAGAAAAAAAGCTAATCTTTTCTGTTTTTTGTGATTCTGTCTATGACATACATACATATCACAAACTGTGAGTTTAGTTTAGTGAGTGGAACATGTAAATGACCTGCATGCCGGAAATCACTTTGTCTATCACCAATTGGGTGGCAGCAGTGACATGGATTAAAAAATATTTTAAAAGAAATTGCTAATCTACTAGTTGCTAGCGTCTCTGCTTTGGTAGTTTGTTTAAAGGCTACTGTCATAAGAAATAATAACATTCTTATTTTATATCAAACTGTACAGTTTACACAAACAAAAGTGTGGTGGTCATTTGGAACAGATTCATGAGTTTCACTATCAGCCAGGGTCAAGGGAGCTTTCACTAAAAAGCCTCGTCAAGTGAACAAGATTCATCGGCTGTATAAAGAGCTGACGCTCTGTGGTAATGTTGTCCCTCCGTCACTGTCCATGCATGGACAGTCCACTAAGCATGCTGTCAAGAAACACACAGGGAAAACAAACACACATGCATCAGTGTGTATCCGTTTGTGGTGTACACACTACCCCTGTGCACCAGTTCTGTGTAAGTGAAGCAAAGTCTATGGCACTGGCTCTCCGGGACAGATACCCACCTGTCTTAGAAACACACACACCGTACACACACACACACACACACACACACACACACAGTCAGACATTACCCTTCTCTTCAGTCTTTCCAGTAATAGCTTGTCAAAGCAGCCAGCTTACTGAAGCTAAATAATGCCTTATACACAATTGGGCATTATCCGCTAGGCTAGCGAGCCTCTCACCGCAGCTGCCCGGGGGCTAATGTCCAAATGAGATGGTTCATTTCAGCTCACTCTGTCTCGCTCTCTCTTTCACTTTCACTTTTCAATGTTTATCTTCATGACCTTGTCCTTTTTTCCCTCATGGAGGTAAAGGACAGGAGGCAAGGCTGGTAGAGAGAAGAAGAGGCAGGGTGAAGAGAGAGGAGATAAGGGGTGATGGCTATGGCTGCTGGGGGGTTTTGTGTGTGTGTGTGTGTGTGTGTGTGTGTTGTATATGGGCATTAAAAGATAGAAAGAGAAGGAGACGCATACAAGGGAAGACAGGAAGCTTTAGGCCATAGAGCGAGCAGCCTCTTAAGTGATCTGATTGCCTTGCTGGGAAACTGCAGTGGCCACGCTCAGAATGGTTACTAATAATACATCTCCATTAAGACAGATCCTGCAAACACATGCACCTACATACACACACACACACACACACACACACACACACACACACACACACACACACACACACACACACACACACACACACACACACACACACACACACACACACACACACACACACACACACACACACACACACACACACACACACACACACACACACACACACACACACACACACACACACACACACACACACACACACACACACACACACACACACACACACGCGCATGCAGGAGAACACACAAGTAAAGTGAAAGGCCAACTCTTGCATTTAGGCTAACAAAAGAGATCAGTCTCTTCCTTCATAATGTCAGACAATGACATCATAATAGAGACGTACACAAAGAGAGAGTGAAAGAGTAACCAAGACAGAGAATCGTGGCTCTGTCTGTGTCCTTTAAATGACAGGCAAAGTGAATGACACTTATTTTCAATTGATCAGCAAAGTACTGTGCTGTGTGTGTGTATGCATGTGTGTGTGTGTGTGTGTGTGTGTGTGTGTACGTGTGTGTCCGAGAGCTTGTGTTTGCAGGATGAGAATGGGCTTAAATGACTATCATTGATTAGCTTTAGGCCTATGGCCCACTTAGGGCACGCCATGTGTGTGCACTCACACAGAGGTACCTACAAAAATACAAACACGCGCACAAAATCATCATAACAGTACTGAGAGACAACTGGAAAGTAAAGAGGGGAAAATATATGGAAATGACGGCGATAATAGAAGGGGGGGGGGGGACAAATAAAAGAAGATTCAGGGATACAGACAAAGATCAAACTGTCAGGGGGAAAATTCATTCATTTCAGTTTTGTTTGTTGTTATATTCAAACCTGCTTTTTTAGTAAATGGGCCCCCTGTTTTACATAAAAATGAAAGACAAATTGGAGTGGGGGAAACTTTCACATAACATCATGATAAGGACTATTCAACTCTGCACCTCTACTAGAGTGAGCACCGTTCCTCCAAAACTCTTGAGCTGTCTTTTTTGTTTGTTTGTTTTTTTGTCATGGTGTGTGGGTTCTAGAAGTTTCAAATACATTACATCATTTTTAAACATATTCACACTTATCAGTTTTCCTGAATAATGTTTCACCTTTATGTTCAGCATAAAATATACAGGCAGTTTACTAATAAGCAGACAACAACCAAACAAAAAAGTAGGTCCTGTTTCTCAAACCTCGTGTGACACTAGTGTGCCACTTTCAAAGGCAGAAGGCATACCAGGACAATGTGGTGTGATAACACAGATGCCAACCAGGCAAGTAGCTTCAAAGTACTAATGCAGTAATCACACACACACACACACACACACACACACAGTGCAGTAATATGAAGTATTATAGCACCCCCAACTGGGGAACAACATGGAGAAAAACAGAGAGAAGGAACCACAGTAATGCATATGTGGAAACACAAGTTGTGTATTAGTATTAGTATAAGTGTTTGGGTGTGTTTGTGTCTGTATGTGTGTATGTGGGGGGTGGGGGGGGGGGCTCATACAGTACAGTAGCTAGTTGCTATTTTAAGACGTTTTATTCATGTAAGCTCCCCCTCTCTATTTGTTTCTCTCCGCCTCTCTGTACTCTCTGACACTTCACACCCCTCATGTGTGAGTTATGTAGCTTATAGTGTTTGTGCTGTGTAGTTATAGCTGAGCAAATGTTTTTTCCCCGGACGCACACATCCCAAACAAAGGCCAGGTGACACTCACACATGCACACACATCCTCAAACACAAACACACACACACACACACACACACACACCATGAAAGAGGTGCAATTAGAGCATCCCACTCCAATTAACCAGCTCTCTAAACAAATCCACATTAGGCCCTCCATTGTGGCAGCGCTTGAAAAAAAAACAGCCACTTGGGAAAAAGCAACATAAAAGCTCCAACTATATTTCTCCAGCAGGAGTGTGTGTGTGTGTGTGTGTGTGTGTGTGTGTGTGTGTGTGTGTGTGTGTGTGTGCTGGCAGTGGCTGCACAGTGGCACAGAATCTGAACTGTTATGATTATGGTAGTGATGGGAAGATTGTGCAATCACTGGTGGGTGGAGAGAGTGAGGGGAAGGCAGAGAGGGGGGGAAGAGGAGAAGCAAAGAGGTTGGAAAGGAATGAAACAGGGAGGGAAGATGTAACAGCAGCACAGGAAGAGAAGATTAGAACCTGTGGTACTGATAGAGTAAGCGATGATGCTCCTGTGTAGTAGGGAAACACCATTTTGACGATGTACCCTAATCTATTGTTTTACTTAATGGAAGACATCATAACCAATAAATGTTCATATGAAAACCCCTGATTCTCAAAGGAACCACTAATATCAATTTAAGGGCACAGGACAGAGATATTTTTAACTGGCACAGGTCAAGCAAACAAGCATTATTTTAGATGATACGTAGATGTAGTTTTACTGTTCAGAAAAAGATAGTGACAAATATTGCAGATGCCAAAAAGTGTGTTTAAATGTTTAAATGGCAATATGTAAAAGAAAAATGAGACCGGGTTAATAGAGACAAAAATAAGCCATTTATGACCAGATTGGGAGGAAGAGGTGGATAAAAAAATTACATAAAGAAAAAAAAAAGAACCCAAAAATTAAGTCTCCATCTGTGATCTCACAATAAACTCTCCTTCTCTAGTTCCAGAGCACACACATTGTTCTCTCACACACACACACACACACACACACACACACACAGACAGGCACACTTGATGAAAGGCCCAGCAGGGCAGCACAGAGAGTTTGGAGGGGACCCGTCTAGCTACCTGGTTGCACACCAATCATCCTGTAATCCTTTCTGCCCCGACTGAGACACAAACCCATACCTTAATACACACACACACACACACACACACACACACACACACACACACACACACACACACACACACACACACACACACACACACACACACACACACACACACACACACACACACACACACACACACACACACACACACACACACACACACACACACACACACACACACACAGGATTGTTGTGAATATGTGCCAATGAGCACTTAAAGTTATTTTGACCCAAACCCTATCAAATTATAAATACACTTGTTTAAATGTAGCTGAAACAACAAGTTATTTATGCTGATATGACTTTCTAGTTGAGTTTTCAGATTATTGTGAATTTAAACTTGTATAACATACAGGTTTCAATGACAACATTTCCAAAACTGCTAAGGATCTTATAGGACATATATATGTATTATATGTATTAATTACGACTTTCAGTGCGGATTATACCGTGTGAGTGGAGAGAGAGTGTGGATTTCAGCTTCAGTTGGCAAACACAAAGGTCCATGGCGCCATGGCCTGCTGTGGATAGATAGACTGACACTAGGCTAAAGGAGAAGTGTGTGTGTGTGTGTGTGTGTGTGTGTGTGTGTGTGTGTGTGTGTGTGTGTGAGATAATAATCTTATTGTTAAATCAGGGAAATTCAAATGTCAGATCAACAGTCAGTAATAAAATAGTAGTCATAAGGATATATGGAAGTACTGGAATCTTAAATCTCTTTCCCGTCATATTCATTGAAACAAAAATCCATGACACAAATATGGCAGTCAGCAGTTAGAGCGCCGCTGAGCACTTCAGTCCCCTCAGCCTGCAGCTCCAGAGAGATGCTACAGCTCGTCAGTGATTAGGGCAGTATCTCGTGGGGCCACTTGAAAAACAGTTAACTTCCCCCCTCAGAGGCTTATGCTAACTCACATTAGCAGCTAGCATGTCCATTAGCGTCAACACCTACTTTAGTGCTAACACAGCCAACTCACAGTTAAAGGTCCCTGCGGGGCTATTTGGAGTCTCCAGATAGAGAGTGACTGACAGAGTGAAGTAGCACTGTAACAGTTTGAGCTTTAGAGCTGTGCAGTGAGTCATTAAGCGAGCTAATGGCTCCTTTGCTAAACAGCAAACACATAAGCAGTTTCAGTACAGACATGTTGTCAGGCAGAAGGTTGACAGGCAGCTGCTCCAACTCTTTTGAAGAGTTTTCTTTTTAAGAATTAAGGAACAATTTATTGAGAATTAAGAATGACCCTCCATGCTTATAATAACAGATGTTGCAAACTTATATTATTTAAAGAAAAATAACTATAAAAAGAAGATTTTCCTTAAACTAGCATAATGTTAAATGAAAGGAAAAAGAGATATTAAAACACAAATACAAATGAGCATTTGGATCTGAGCCAAAGTTCATTCCCGTATGCCCATGTAGCCTTAATGCATATCCATTTAGTGCCTGACAAACACTAATCATATTAATAATCTATGTGTCTTAAACATCATCAGGGACTTCGACACACATAAACAAACACCCTTGCAAATGAGTCTTTGTGCCTTTATAAGTACACAGTGGTTCACTTGATGAGTACAAGAGGGGAAAAAAGCTAATTAACTAGCAAACACTAATCACTTAGCTCTCCAATGCAAGCATACTCAGCATTGTTTGTGTTTGCATACCTTTATAACACACATGACTACATCCAGACACACTGAAACACCATAAATAGATACAGACATGGAATAACACAAAAAGGCTTTCTAGATATTGGGAAGTTTACATGAAAAAACTACAAATATGAGTGAAGCTTTATTACATGTTTGTATGTATATTATATTTCCAACACTCTCATATGATAATGAACAGGAAGTCTGAAATAAAAAATAAAAAATACCATAAGTAGCTATAATAAGACAAAATAACACATCAAAAGCTCTCATTATGCTTGTGGCATGACTTAAATGTAGCAGTTAGAGAAATATGAATAAAAGAGAAAGGTTATTTTGCTAAGCTTTGAAAACGCTTGTCACAGAAACTAAGAAGATAGCTTCTTGTTTTAGGAATTAACAGCACAGCTGGTCCTAAGTACGTCTCTGTTCTGCTTCCTTATTAGCTTTTAACACATCTTGTTTATTTTCCATCGTTAAGCATTAAAGCCTTTTGCTTGACGAAAAGCTTTAAAGCCAAAAATAAGGTCGAGTTTTCTTAGAAGTTGGTGCTAAGGCCTACTCGGTGGGATGATGTTCCCCCTCGTAACTAAATTATCTTATATTTCCGCTCTCACTCTTTCTCTTTGTGTGGCTGTTATATGGATGGAGTAGCCGGTATATGCTGAGCTTAAGCACCATAGGGGACATTGCCAGAAGGGGCACAGAGGGGTTGGGTGACTTAAATGGAGAAAAATCCAATAATTGTATCTGTCCAGAGGGAGGGCGAGCTTTTAGGGAGGGGAGCGACCTGTTATTACTCTTTCTTTTTTTCTTTCTTCCTTTCATTTTATCCCCTAATTTTAGGGTGAGGGGGTAACCTAAGAAAGGGAGGGAAGGGAATGGAGGAACATGAGGGCTACAGGCTGAGCTTGCTGCTAAAGTATGTCCTTGTAATTAGCTGAGTATTAGCAGTGGTGACAATGCAGGAGCAGTGGGCAGGGAAGCACCCTTTAACGCTCTACTCATTTCCTGAACTTAATCCCTACCGCTTACTGGTAATAGTGCACACGTGCACACGCATCTGGACACACACACACACACACACACACACACACACACACACACACACACACACACACACACACACACACACACACACACACACACACACACACACACACACACACACACACACACACACACACACACACACACACACACACACACACACACACACACACACACACAAGCTTTCAGTCATGCAGTAATTCACATTATCAACTGCTGGGTATAATGGGTGAGGACTCCCCTTTAGCAAAGCTACACCCACCTTTATTGTGCTCGAAGTCACAATGGTAGTTTACTGCAGGGAATTTCAGAGAGCATGTGCGTGTGTGTGTGTGTGTGTGTGTGTGTGTGTGTGTGTGTGTGTGTGTGTGTGTGTGTGTGTGTGTGTGTGTGTGTGTGTGTGCGCTTTATGTCTACATCTACACGTTAGCATCAAGTTGTGTTCAGATAAAGTGTGGCGACTGTTTACTTCTCAAGTGTCAAGAAGCTTCAAACACCCAACACTACTTCAGGCAAGTCCCTAATTGTTGTTTCCTCCAGTGAACGAGTGAAGGAGACAAGGCTGCAGAGTGGAAATCAATTACTTTCAATTAAGTCAACAGGCAACTCTTTCAATTTGCCCTGCAGTCTCAAGTCTTGCTTAGCCTACCTCCTTCCCCCCTCTTCCACAAACCCAAGTGTCACACACACTACATGTACATGTGCATGCACACTTGAAGAGCCACAACCGCTAACCGTGTGACTGTCTTTTTGTGTTTAGTGGTTAATTTATTAACTGAGAAACAATGAGTGTGGCATGTGTGGAAAAACAGTTATGGAGCATTTCAGTCTCTCATTTGGTCGGGAAACCGAACAAAGGCGGATAAATTTAACATAAAACTAAATTTTAAACTTTAAACAGTTTTTTTACATATATTATATATATTTCAAATCTTTTTTCCAACCTTGTACAACTAAACAATAGAAGAAAAACAAAACAGTAAATTAACTGACTCTTTTTGAGCCTTTTGCAGTACAGTAACCTGTCCTAACAAAATATACCACAACTCAGAAAGGTCTGTTGCAAAATAAACATACTTGGATCTTTAGTTAACTTGCATCACAATTAAACAATACAACAAACATGGCTATGGAATCAATCTATAACTTTGGTACAGGGATTTTTTTTCTCTTTAACATGCTGCAGTAATGGATCCTATTTCCAACAACTTCTGTCATTAATTAAGATATTTAATCCCCTCTGCATCTTTATAATTTAAATGTCAGCAAACTGTCAAAAGCAAAGTTAACATGCACATCTTCAAACTGGAAAAAATCCTTATAGACAGATTTTAAAAAGAAAACAGGGACCCATTCATCAACTATTTAAAGAATTTATTTAGCCTGGAGGCATGAGGTGTTTTCTCCTTTTAATGTTTTAGACTAGAATGCACTGTGAGGAGTGTCTGTGTTTGTCTACCTGTGAGAGAGTTATTTCTGATTTTTGATCTTTTCGAAATAAAGTGTTAAACAAAACATATTTATTTTCAAATTAATTCATGTGGTAGAACTTCTTAAAGGGTATTACTCATATTTAAGATATTTGCTTACCAGCCTTTGGTTAGGATTCTTTTTACAGTATCGTTATTCACTTTATTCGACAAACAGTTTTTTATAAATCTGTGTATGATATGAATTGTGGGTTGTGAACTGACTCTGAGTGAAATCCCATGATAACTTAGAGGAAACCTTAGGATGTATTATTGATAATGTGAATGAAAAAAAGATACCATAAGTGAGATTGAAACAAATGGGGGGGTTTTTTCGACCCTGACAAGGGGGAATTTATATAATAACAACCTGAGCACGGAGCAATTTTAGGTTGTATGGAAGCTTGTGTAGTACTTTTTTTTTCACATAGATTTTTTGTTCCATCAGCTTAAATCAAAATTGAAAAAGACACCTGAGCTCAGTTTGCACACTAGTGGAGAGAGAGCTATTTCTATAGAGAGCATGTTATAAACAGCGCAGAGGGGGACCACAAACCTTGTCATTGACACAACAGTCTGAGTGAGCACGTGCGTGTGTGTGTGTGTGTGTGTGTGTGTGTGTTTGTCTGTATGTATGTGTGTGTGTGTGTGTGTGTGTGTGTGTGTGTTTGTCTGTATGTATGTGTGTGTGTGTGTGTGTGTGTGCATGCCTGCCAGCTTCCAGTCTACTGCTATTGTCTAACGAGGTCTAATTAGCACTATGGCACGATGAATTAGCATAATTATGCAAACAGGGCTCCGCTAAAGGCTTAGCACAAGGGGAGGCTACGGGGGGCACCTATTACAACACACATACACACACATGCTCATATGGGCGCACACACACACGCACACGCACACACACACGCACACACACACACACACACACACACACACAGTATACACACACACACACACACACACAAAGACGGAGTCACTAAGAACACTTAGACGGCAGTACAAGACATTTAACACACAAACATGAATGTGATACAGATCTGGTGGATACAAATAACATACACAACTGGCTAACTTTGTACAAGAAAGTCATGTGATTTCAGGGCTCTTTTTTTTTTTTGGACAGTTTTACCTATTAAGAGGGTACTAATGTGTTTAGTTTAGACAAATGAATATGATACTTAAGGAGGAAATGTATCCTCTCTCTCCTTTTTGCAAACATCCTCCTGTCACAATCAGCCATCATATCAAAGCAAGCACCAGGAACCCCACTAAAATGACCGGCTAACTATCCCCCCTGCATCACAGCTCTCCCTCACGACACTCAAACATTCTGGGCTTATAGTATTTACCAGCGGGGGTGATAGGTGAAGTCGGTGGGAGATAATAGGGATGACTGAGAAGCTGAAAGGCTAGTAGTCATTCAGACAATGACAGCTGTAGTAGAGAAGGCTCTATTAGGCTTCATTAGGGTGCTTGGCTCTTGATTACACGCTCACAAAGATGCAAACAGACTAAAGCGGGACAGGGAAAGCCTTGCTCCAGTTTAATCTGGGCTTAACTGCATCAATGGATTTCAGAGGAGGACTCAAAACACAAAAACATGTACCAAAGATTATTTGTTCCTGTTTGTACATGCATACTGTGTGTGTGTGTGTGACTGTCAGTGTGACCTTTGCCTGCAACATGAACCCAACAAGTAGCCCCACAGCCCAACAAGCACCTCTTACCAAAAGCCCTGCAATGTCAACAGGCTCTACCTAAACCCTCTTTGACTCACACACACACAGACACACACACAGACACACACACACACACACACACACACACACACACACACACACACACACACACACACACACACACACACCTTCTCTGATGCATTCTTAGTCACCAAACCCCAAGGGCCTGTATTGTGTCCTAAAATCCTGATCCCAAGCAGGAAACAAGTACCCCTAAAATCCCAAACAGCCGCGCTACAAAAGCTCTCTTACAATTACAAGCCCCCACTGTCGGCTATAGAAGCAGGAAGGTCGGAAGTTCAGGGTTCAAATTATTCTTCTGAGTGAGCAAGGGCAGTTTGAAACAAGGCTGAAGAAGAAATCACTCAAAAACAAGAGTTATACCTGAAGTCCCATGAGTTCAGAGAGGGTTCTCTGTATGAGAATATCTTATTGCCGGTAAATGCAAACATAGGTTATTGTGTGCATCTAGTCATCTGACTGTTGTAGTTTTAGAAGAAGAAGTCGCACTTTATTAATCCAAGAGGGGATACTGAATATTTTAACTCTGTTGTGGAACATGCTATACACGCGTCTCACACAAGAACCTCTACATGCACTAATGGAGAGATGTCAGAGTGAAGGGCCGCACACAAAAGAGCAGCTGAAGGTTTGATGCCATGCTCAAGGGCACCTCAGCGCCGCTCAGGACACCTCTCCGGCTATGAGCCCACTTCCCAGATTTGGTCCGCACATGAACCAAAAGCCTCAACAGACTGAGCATGAGCCGTCAAAATGTATCCCCCAATATAAAACAAACGTCGTCTGACCTTTGAAAGAATGTGGAGCAACAGGTTGAAACTTAAAATCAAATTCCTAATTAAGCAACACGTTTCTTCATGTCTTTATGGGGGCTTGAACTTTTCTTCAAAAGAGAGAACGTCTTCACAAAATAAAGCTAAAGTGTCTTCAGATCCCAGCTATTCATTTTGTCTGAGTCTACTCAGAGACATGATCTCTCAGATACAATCCTCCTTTTTTTAACAAATCTTCATTAGGAGTGCTTTCTGCACCTCTGCTGTGGAAATGAAACCATTGACTCTAGCTTAACATCACCTTAAGAAACAACATATTGTTCACGTACGCGCACAGTGGAGGGACAGGCACAATAGCCGGCAGAGAGAGTCATGCTGAGAGGGGGTAGCAATTTTAAGCTGAGTCCACACATTTTGGAGGCGTTGGGCTAATCCGACCAGGCTTTTTAGCCTGCTATTCAGGGGGACAAGGACCCCTAGGATTTGGGCTTGTCCACACCTCAGGGGTGGAGGATTATCAAGATAGCAGGAACCAAGGAGAGTGTCTGATGCTGAGTGAACTGAATATGTGCTTATTAGCAAGACTGTGCAGTGTTTTTAAGTGTGGCTGTGTATCATTGTGAGGATCGCATATGAGCAGGTATGTGTGTGTTTGTGTTTTTAGAGTTGTTGTTTTTTTTTTTTTTCACTGACTCCCACCCCCAAAAATATACCCCAGAGCTCTGACAGGGTCACCTCTGCGCCTTTCAGATCCTCCTCTCAACCAATCCTAATTGATCTCACGCATTACTAGTCCCAAACATGGGATGGAGAACAGGAGGGAGATGGCTGGCTCATTGTCTGAGGATCGAGGTCCCATTGCTAGTGGCTCACACACACACACACACACACACTTCACCTCTGGCATTCCCACCCACCATCTCCCCTTCACCCCCCTTCTCTACTCTCCCCTTCTCATCTCCGGCTGTGCTAATCCACCGGCAGAGTCAGGAACTCAGTTACCCATCTGGCCGAGCATGACTCCAGCTGGGAGGAGAGAGGGACTGAGGTGTGGAGGGACAAAAGAGGGAAAAACGTAGAGGGGTAGATCGAGAAAAAGGGATATCAGTTGTTTGAAAGAGGAATTATTTATGCTAGTTTTGTATGCTAAGAAAGATGAGACAAAAGTAAAGAGGAAATGATGTATCCCTGAGTAAAAAACAAAACAGAGAGAAACCTGTTGGATTGCCAGGCAAAACCATGATGTCTTATTTTGTTTTTCTCCCTCCAGATAAAAAAAAATATTGATCCTATTGTCTGCTTGTAAATAAAAGAGATTATCCATTCCAGAAAATTGGAATGAGAGCTGCTGCTGAGCCTTGTCAGGACTTATAAAGTCAGCTCTCAGTGTGCAGTGAAATAGCCTCCAGCCATGACCTTCACCTTTGACCCTGACTCCTGCGTAGCCATCTGGTTGGTTAACAATAACCCCTGACCTTTGTCATAGCCCATCACATGCCTGTGAAGGTGGACATGCACAGAAAGAGGCACACAATGACTTAAAAGGGGTAACACATCCCCGCTTTTTTTCAGTGGAAAATCCGGAAACTCATAAAAAAAAAAAATCCTCAACACCTATGTTGTTTTTAAATGATGCTTGTCTTAAAATACCAATGTTAAATTATTGTAAATTAATAATTTTCATGAAGTTCAATAAGGCTGTGTTAAATATGATGGCCCAATTGTGAAATTTGGAGCCAATATCCACAGCAATGTATAAGAAAAAACAATTAAGCAGTTTGCAGATACCACTGTTTTTTGGGGGGTTTTTTTGTTTTTTTACCTTTAGTTCTTTGTCATAACTCATGTCTGTTTTCTCAAATGAGCGATGTGATTGGATGTATTCAAATTGTTGTTTGTAGCCCCTTCTCTTAAAAAGTCACTGGAACATGTCTAAGAAACGACATGTCGTGAGTCTTTCCCTGAGACAGCGCAAAACACATTTTCTTTCATGCTTGACCATGATAACAAATCTGAGCTTGTCCAACAGGTGACTTCTTCTGCCCAATAAAACAATGTCATCTGAAACAGCAGAAATATAAACTGGCTTGCTTAATGCGACAGCACAGCTACATATCAGCTACTGACATCCGTTGCATGTCACATTATATGCAAATGGCCAATTTTCAACGGATACATCCATGGATCCCTAGTTATACTTTAAACAAGCCACTTTTAAGCCAAAAGAAGATAATTTTACTCCTTATAAAATACTTTCCTGGATCATCAAATAAAGATTATGTGTAGTCGACATCAGTAATTTATACATTTGCAAAATGTCTATCTAAAATACCTTCCGGACTTGATTTAAATCACTCAAAGATATAAAGAAAAAGTCAAAAGTTTCGAGTATGAAGGTTAAGTCAAGTCGCTTGTGCTTCACATGATGCCATTCTTGTTCATATCATAGAGCATGTGCACATCCCTGCTTGAGACATGCTCTTTCCTTTCTCCCAAACCACTCATCACTGTCGACTGAAGCAATAAAAAGACTGCAGCCCACTTTGCTTCTAGAGGACATATGAAGGTAGTTGGGAGGAATGAGTACATGATAAACCACTGCAGAAGCCACAAAGGAGAAAAAAAAAACACATTCTGAGAGATGGAATCAAAGCACCTTCATCAAACCGTCAATCAAACGCTAACAGCACACAGCATGAGGCTAACCTAAAGTTGGTGTGTTTGCGAGCGTGGGTTTGCGTGTGTGTGAAGATAAAAGCCATGGAGTACAGGTGAAACTAACTTTTATCACATGTACAAACACACGTACTGTGCACAAACTCATAAATACAATGTTTTCAAGCAAAACAATAAGGGATGTACTTACAGACATTACCGGTGTTGTCAAAACTGTTGAGCACTTCATTAACTCTAAGAGGCCCCAGGTAATCCCTAGAAAACACAACATGGTGTACAGTATACTTTAAGGTAGGTTCCTTTTTACAGGCAGTGAAACAAGTTTAAAATCTTGAATAGAAAATCCAAAAAGCATCAAAACGGAAACACCGTTGAATATTGTCTCAACAAGTCTCAAAAGTTGACCCGAAAGAGTTTTAGAAAGGAACAGGCTTTGGAGAAATGTATTCATTCACTATAATTTGGTATTACTCTTCATCTCTTAACTACTTTTCACAGCTGTTCGATATTATCCCACTGTCTACTGCTTACATTTACACTTATGTCTGAGCGCTACCGTGAAAAGTCACAAGGTGGTGGACCAGGTGAGTCAAATTGCCGGGTAAACCTGTTAAGAGCTCTGTATTAATTAAAACCAGCTGTTCAATAATGGTATCACACAAGTCAGGACTGCAGGATATTTCCATATTGATATATTGTCTGTGCCGATATGAAACTAGAGCCTTATATGTGTTTTCCATGTACCTGAGAAGGGCACTGTACTCAGGAAAGTGGACACTTCTGTACTCCACCCACTGGTCATCTGAGGTATCACTACGATCTTGTGTAGAAAGTGTTTTCCTGCTGAAAAGTTCAAACGACGCGAACCTGCGAACAGAAACCTGTTTGACTTCTGGACTCTCTGTTTGCTTCTGACGCAGCACCTGTAAATGAAGGGAGAGGAAGTAAAAGGGAATTAACAAACGTCATTTTTTTTAAAAAGGAGCACATCCTCGTAGAATGTTCTTGTGGTATCTTTGTAGAATAAATCTGGCTTATTTCCTTCATTGGTAGTTTCAGGTTTCAGTCCAAAAGACAAGAGGTCATTCAGTAAAACTATGACGCACAATGGGGAACATTGTGGGGAAATACAGTTTAAACATCCTTATGAGGCCTTTATTAGGTTTTAACTGATGCAACGAGAAGTCAGGATAACTAAACTACTGCCATATTACAGACAGACAGACAGACAGACAGACAGACAGACAGACAGACTAAAGGCTTCAGAAGAACAAGGACTGTTGCATTCCAATGCATACAACCTCATTTTGACAATCAGCCTTCTATATTATAAGAGCAAAAAGTGGTCCACCCCCTGAGCTAAAAATACAACACACGTTTTTTCAATTAAGGAAGTCATAACTGAAGAAGAAACAACATTGTGCCCTCATGTAAAACGTAAGCTCTCCTATGTATTCTATGAAAGTAGGCTTCTTTATGTACTTGCATTCTATTGCATCTATAACTTCACTGTATTTGTTACTGTACTGTATCCAATGGTATTGTGTTTACTGATTTCTATCTGTAACTTCCAAAAGCCTCCTGTGGACGGGTGCTTTAACTTAAAAAATTGCTATAAACACTAAAAGAAGTTTATCTTGGACTTGTGCATGGTTAAACATATGCATGTCATATGTTGAGGTCAAATAAACTATCTACATATCTACATATACATCTATCTTTCTTTCTTCCATTGTTCCTTTATGACCAAGGAGGAAATGATAAGGACTGCAATAAGGGCAGGAAATGTTCTAGTCAGCAGTGTGTAACATCTGTGTGATGCCCATCTATGGGAAAAAGTCAAATCCCTGCTTTAACAGCTGCTACTCTGGTGAGTGCAAGGTGCTTGATTTAGAATCAGTGGCCAGAGGAGAGAGGAAGATCCCCACTGTTGAACAGTTACTGTACAGATGGCAGTACTTACTTAGCTGTAATAAAGTACTTGTTGATAGAAATACATAAGCTAAAGATAAAGGTTGTACAGCTATGGCATTTCAAAACCAATGCTTATAATGACACATAAAACAGTTATGCGTCTCAACAATATTAACTGTCCTAATATTCAGGATGGTTCGGGCTAAGAGTAATTAAACTGTATTAACATATACAGTTTTAGTTAAAAGAATAGTCAACATTTTTTCGTAAGCAAAATTTTGGAAAATTTAGGAGAAAGGGACTGGATTTTAAATGATGTTCAAATCAGCCTCATTATTACACACAGTTAATATGAGCATATATTAAACTAATATGAGCAGTAAATCTAAACAAGAGAAAATCACAATTTCATTTGCAGCAACATTTTCTGCAGCACTTTATGATATGTTTGCCACTTGTATGTAAGAAGGCTGTAATGACCTGTCTCAGTAGAGTCCACCTTGCCTTTGCGACGTCTGTAGCCCCATAGGTCGCAGCCCGGGAGGAAAGGTGTGAATGATCTCCGCAGGTGTTTTCATTCATTTCATCCCTCGGAGGAGAAGCCGGCTCGGTGTCCTCTGCAGCACCACAGCAGTCCCTCTCCATTTTATCGTTGAAGCTGTGGACGTAAATCAATCTTTTTCAAAATAACTGAAAGCAGAATTTCACAGTTAGCGGTGGCGATTTTGTGATACAAAATCAAAGCTTTTACATTTCACTAAAACAACGCAGAAATCATCACGAATTTGGCTTGACTCTTACATCCACAACAGATGTACGGTACTTCCGTACCGTACACGTTTGGAATTCAAGGCATGACAGTAGATGAAGGAAACAATCATGATCGGTTTACAGTTACAGTGGTAGCAGCGCTTTTCGGGATTTGATTATTTTAGTCTGACAGTGGTAACTGCGTCATCAACAGCCGGCTTTTGTTTAGGAAATCATTGCACGTGCAATGGTCCTAAATGTACGGAAATTCAGCATGCTTGTTCAAATAATTGAACAATAACATTCTAGTCTAGTTTGTTCATATATTGCTGGTACAGATGTCGACTGAAACATAAAACCAGAAGCTAACTAGTCTCTTAAATCATCTCGATGGCTGTTATATCATGTTTGCAGAGTTTGTCGGCTCGTCTTATTTCAAAGTCTGGGTTACGTTTTTGCAAACTCCCAGTTTACAAACGGATGACATGGCTCTTTGTGCCAGTACAACGCTGTTACACGTCGGTAAGAGTGTGTGTTATGGATGTGTTACTCACCTTAGGTTTGACTCTGTTACCTTGGTAATGTGAAAGTAACACAATCGCACTTGCAGGCCCACTTCTGATGTTCAAACAAAGTATTTCTGTTACTTGGACTTCTTATAATGTCAGTCATTCTATTTTCTTTTTCAAAATACGTTAAATACACAATTTAACCCTTTTTTTAAACAATATATTATTGAAAAATGTTCTTAGAACATACAACACAGATAACAGCTCAGGCACGAGAAGACATTATAAATGGTACAAAATGATCACTGGGCATCTCTATACACTCCCTCAACCCCACTCACCACATAATACACGCAGGTACCACTGACAAGAGGAAAACAAAAGGTACCTGATCATTCATGTAACTGGAGATCACAAATACATTCACATAGACCGGTTAGACCAGTTCACAAAATCCTAGTAATGGGAAAAGATAATGTAGGCAGCCAATCCTTTTTTAACATTAACATTTTACAGGCTTTTTTTTAAATGTAACACTCGATATTGTGAATTTGTGGAAAAGACAATGCTTGTCAACAATAACATGTCCAAGCTCCATGCATCTTATTTTCAAATGTAACTATAGGCTATATGGTCAACCTTTGGTGAATGAGCAGTATCCTTTTATATTACCATATACCGTAATCTTCAGATATAATGTGTTTAAGACAGGACAGTGAAAGAAATCAGTGGGACATAAAAGCTTGATATGAGTGTATTAAATGTTGTATTTACTATATTCTTCTTATGTATGTTCAGTGTGGGGCTCAGTAAGTCTTTCTCCATGATTTATAAAGTGTATTTCATTTCAGGACCGTTCAAACTCATCAGCTGATCCTCCCTGCGCTGAACTGGAGAGTTACAAGGACTTGCAGAGATATTTTAAAAGGAGACTGAAGGCAACATACGGCAGGTTCTCAAACATACCTGCTTACTCAGTGGTACGACCCTCTCTCTGCTTTGGATTGGCACTATATTCAAAAACTTAATGTTAACTCCTGAGGAACACAAGGTGTCATTTTCTGTGTTGAAACGTAAATTGTACTTGGCCAGCAGTTACTAGCCAAATGAATTTGTGACTATCCCATAAATGTTTGAGGTAACTTCAATTTCTCTTGAAACAGGTCTCTGGACATAACCATGTGTATTTCACTGAAGTTGATGGCATCTACAGGATGGACAACAAAAGAAGTATGGAGAACACCTAAATATGGCATGATGTTAACGTTTTAAAAACTTTGGAACAGAGCCCTGTTATTGTTTTCTAAGACAAAAGTTAATCCATAGATGTTAAACATGTTATAAATGGGACAGCTGCAAAACCAGAAAGCAGATTACAGATGTTAACCTGCAGTATGATTTCCTTTTATGACTATTCTCACAACTGCATCAGCCCCTTTGATTTGATCCGTAAAGTACATACGTACAGGAGATAAATTAGTAGCCTTCCCCCCTTTGACAATGACTTGGTTTTCTCTCTCTGAATGTAGGTAAGCTAGAGCAGGTGCTGAATCTAGGACATGTCTCTGAACGGGAGGAAAAGACGAGTCCCGGTAATGGAAAGAGGAAAGAGTGGATTCAGTGGACCGTCCAGAGAATACGTCTGTCCCCACAGGAAAAGCATCTTGCTGCCACACTTAAAGCACATGGCAAAGAATGGGTCAGGTGAAACCTATAGGACGAAATGAAAACACAAACAAATATATGTTCTTTGCAAGAAGGTATTTTTCTCAAAAAGTTGAGTTTTAAGGTGTTTTTGTTACTGGTTTAATAAAAGAAGGATTGTCTTTGAAATACAGGTGTGTAGTTGTGAGTCTTGGACGGAGTAATTCCTCTCCTCTGGATCCCCTGCATGTCGTGTTAACATTGGACAAAGTCTTCACCTTTGGTATGTTTGACATAGTTTGCACACTTAAAAAAACATATTTAAGCACTGATTGTGCACTGGCTAAGCTAACTAGCTTTTTTTTTTTTTGGTGTCACGTTCTGCATGGTTAAAGAATGGGCAACAGACGAGGTCCTATTTTACACAACTCTTGAAGGTCTACGCTGCAGCCAAGTGTTTCGCCTGGACCTGACCTCTAGTGGAAGTAGGACAACGTCTGTGTATGAAGAAACGTATCCTGAGTAAGTGTAACTATGTGACACGTTGGATGTCTCTGCCGCCGAAACATCCCTGAATTAACCAACATCTCCACAGTGTGTTTGTGGAGGTTGGCCTTTCCAGAGACGGTCAGTCTTTGAGCATCAACTGCAACAGCAGGACCAGTTCAGAGGTGCTGCTAATTGATACAACTACAACCCATTTAGAGCCATTTTTGGTTCAGTCACGCCAGCTCAACCTCCTGTACCACGTGGAGCACTGGAGCAGGCGGCTGATTATACTGGCTAATACAGGCCGTGGACAGGAATATCAGGTAGAGTTTTTACTTTGAACATTATGAATAATGATTAAAATGTTGCTTTTTTTCCATACTGTATGACACATGTATACACATGCATTCCAGACATAACACTACTACTATTATTGCATGTATACTCTAGAAATATAAGAAATGTGCAACATTCCAAATGTTTCACTGGTTTGGATACGATGGCATCTTGTTATTTGTCCAATCAAATAAGTAACTGTCAGCAACTGTCGGTAACTTTCGGTTGGTATCACAGAGATCGTTTCTTTTGGATTAAAAAAAAAACCTGCAGATAAAATAAATGTAGAATTGTTTTCATTTTTAAAGACATTTATTGTTTTCTCTGCCGAGTAGATTTATTCTTCTTTGTTCTCATTAGGTGATGCAGGCTCCTCTATCTCAACCGTCCATGGACTCCTGGGTGCCCTTGTTTGCTCCTGACCCCGGAACTGTTATCAAAGACATGGATGTAGTGGGAGACCACTGTGTGTTAGCTGCAAGAACATCAGCTGGTGAATTTGTCCTGACCGTTGTCCCGTTAAACCATCCCAAGGACGCGTACACTGTAGAGGTGAGTGTGACAGAAAACATTTATGTCTTTGCATCTCTTCCTGTTTTTGCTTGCTGCTTGCTATATCAAAAAAAAAGTGTCTTAATATTTCTTGCTGTACATCTTTATAATTCCAGACATATATTTCAGTTTGCCGCAATGTATTTCACCTGGACAAAAATACAGATCTTACTTGCAGAAACGTGTGTCTTATGACTTCTATTTCAACCCTACCAAGCTCCCCTCTTGGGCCTGTGCCATCACAACAAAGAAACCAAGCATAGCAGACCCACGTGGTGTGTTGGAGTTGTTGATTTCATCACCAGTCTGCCCCCCTGTGCCCTACTGTCTACACGTGGAGGATGGGTTGCTGTTATCTGCCAGTCAGAATGGCTCGTCATCAGAGAACCGTGATAATTACACCACCACACGCTTAGAGGCCCGCAGCCCGGTGAGCACTTATGAGACGCATGCACACAAAGTGAAACACTAATAAAGATATTAAGAGTGCTAGTATTAATAGTAATAGTCTTGCATCTCTACACACATATCCTCATATAAACATAACCCATACAAGGGTACCATTTAACACTTTCTAACATCTATTATTCTCCCGTTCTCTTCTCTGCAGGATGGTAGCTCAGTGCCAGTGACACTGTTGCATTCAGCACATGTGCAGCCTTTAAGAAAGGCTCCATTACTGGCCCATGTATATGGAGCTTATGGCAGAGATCTCAACATGGAGTTCTGCCCAGAGAAACGCCTGCTGCTGGAGCATGGATGGGCTCTGGCCTTCTGCCACATCAGGTAACATACAACCTCCACAGCAGCTCTAAAATTAACCCTCGTGGCTCTGATTATGCTGATGGAGGGGTATGTTACGGATCATTAACACCTGAGTTCAGACTGTTGTTTGTGTCGAAGTAATCTGTGTCGTTTGCTAATATATCTTCCAGAGGCGGAGGAGAGCGGGGTCTATCCTGGCACAGACAAGCTTGTGTCGAGGGGAAGCCGAGAGCAGTGGAGGACCTTGAAGCCTGTCTCCATCACCTTTTCTCTTTAGGAGTGTCCTCTCCCTCTCGCACTGCCCTGACAGCCTGCAGTGCTGGGGCTGTGCCAGTGGGGGCGCTGTGCAACAGACACCCACAAATGATGCGGGCTGTCACACTGCAGGTAAAATCGCAAATCATTAGACTCTTGTACATGTGTCGTCTCGCGTCCTGTGTTGTCTCTTTGTTCAATGATTGACAAAACTGGGACATCTCCTGTGTGTTTTTTAAGGGAACTTGAACAGGGAAAATATGTAACCTTAAAATAAAAGTCACTCTTTGTAGTCATTACACCACAGAGCCTCTATATTACACTTTATCCCCACACACACAAACAAACAATCAGCCAATTAGCGCCATATTTGTTTTCTATGTGTGTGTGTGTCAAGGCTCCTTTCCTGGATGTGCTGGGAACTATGGAGGATCCCAGCTTGCCTCTAACGCTGGAGGATAGAGAAGAATGGGGGGACCCAGTTGGAAACCCAGAGCACAGACTCACCATCTCCTCCTACTGTCCCCTTCACAACATTACTCCTCAGGTATGTTCAATCAAGACTTTTTTTTTTTTGTTATATTTTGCTTTGTTCACCTATATAGCCTATATTGCTATGAATGTTTGCCTTTTTATGTAATTCAATTCAATTCGAAAAACTTCATTTGTCCCCGGGGGGGCAATTCAAGGGACAAATAAAGTTTTTTGAAATTGAATTGAATTACATAAAAAGGCAAACATTCAAAGCAATATGATGTAATGAGGAAATGCTTTAATAAGTTATGCTTAGTATAATAATGAAGAACTTCTGGAGCCTAACTGTCTGTGTGTTTGTGTTTTGTCATTGTGTGAGCTAGCGCTACCCATCCGTGCTACTGACGGCCTACAGTGCCGATGCCAGGGTTCCTCTGTCGGGTGTTCTCAGATACACCGAGCGGATAAGGAATGGCATTAAAGCGCACTTTTCGAAGAAGCCGAAGTCAGGTACGTCTGCACACACACCCCTCACACATGCCACCTCTACTACTTCATCCCTTGATACTGCACTGTGTGCATTCCAGCAAGGGCTCTCAACTTTTTCGGCGTAGTTTGAAGTGTATTATTTATATCATCAAGGTTCAATTAGTTTGCGTGGATGCGTGTATGTGTGCTAGTGTGTGTGTGTGTGTGTCAGCTAATTGCTCTCATTTCCCCTTAGACGTTCTCTTTCTCCCTCTCACTTATAATCTGTCTTCACTGCATTGGTGCTACTCCTCTTTACACCTCTCTCTCTCTCTCTCTCTCTCTCTCAGCACACATTATCGCTCTCTTTCCCTGTTGTTCATGCACACGTATAGGAAGAAGCTTAAGTGTCTGTGTATGTGTCTCCCTAATCTGTCTCTCTCTGTACTCAGGAGTCTTTGATGAAGTAATGATGGCATAGACGCATGCAGGCGGCAGGGCAGGCCCATTAGCATGGTAAAAAGATAGTGTATCAGAGTAAGAGATTAGAAGCCACAGACTGGGAGCTGTCAAGGTCAAGACCGCATGTGTGAAACAGCCCACACCACGGAAACGAGGGGGGGGGGGGGATGGATAAAATATAGGGGTTTGAGAAGAAGAGTGATATCAGATGGGAGAACAAATGAATGAAAGGAGAGTAAAGACTGAGTCACAATAAATGGGAAGAACTGAGGCCGCTGGGTATAAGGAAGGGATAAGAGATCCGTCTCTGACCTTTGTGTCTCTGCCTTTATCTTTCTTTCAGAATTTGAACCAGTGCCAAATGTAGGTCTGAATATTCAACATGGATCAAACCACGCCGGACCAGAAGACTTTGAACGAATGCTGGAGGAGGTGATTCACTGTAATACGAGGGATTTTTTTTTAAAGTCAAGGATGTTTGTTGTTTTTTTAAAGCCAAATAAGCTGTTTGCTCTCAAATAAACAAATGTACAACATGGATTAGACAGGATGAGCTCAGTTTGATTGATTTCTGTCAATAAGTAATTTACCCTGTTGAAATAAATCAACCCCTAAATGATAAATATAAATGTACTCTAATCTAAGAGTTATCTAGTCATGTATAAAGCAGTTTTCATCCAGTTGGAGACACAGCGAGCAGATTTGAATTTCCAAAATGTCTTCTGTTTCTTGATTTGATCACGAGTCCTTTGCTGTTGACATAACCATCAGCTGCCAAATCAGACCCGCTCCTAATCACTTAATAAACAGCACTAATACTGTTGGTATAATATTGACATTGTTTAGTGTCTTTAATACAACCCAAACCTTTTTCACACATTAACAATAATCACATGATTTTCTTATGTTGTGTCGACTGAGTTGGAAGGTGCAGACTGACCAATCTGCCCTCTGTGTTTCCTCTCCAACACAGGAGGCCCTCAAGCTAGCGTTTTTATACAAGGAGCTGAGACTGGAGCCACCTCGACTTCCACGCAAAAGAAGGGGATAAAAAAGTTATGGGAGGATGATGCAGTATGAGAGGAAAAGAAGACAACAATCCCTGTCATTGTATATTGAGTGGTCTTTTATACAATATCAATCCCTTACAGAGGAGACACCAAAGAAGACCCTTAATTACTCAAAACGCTTATCACAATTGTCATCTCATTTTAGCATTTATAAAGTATATCCATGACCTTCAGATAGCAGGCCTTCTCTGAGATGTAGCACTCTCCAGGGTGGTTGGGATTGAACCGAGTGTGAGTGGAGTACTTAATCACCAAACCCTCCCCTGCAGCTGTCAGGACATGTGACTTTCGCAACACCTTGCCACTATTTGCTTTTTTGGTGCTCATCAGCACCTCCAGCTGGTCTGGCAGCTCATGAACAGAGGAGAGATCTGTGGTCACAGATTCTTTACCAAAGTTAAGCACAATAAGGAAAGCTTGATCAAGGCCGTCCAGCTCTCTGATGTAAGAGAAGACATTCAGATCAGCGTGGACGTAGCAGAACCAGCCGCGGTGAAGTTGGAGCTCTGACTGACGCAGTGTGTTCAGGAAACGGTACTGAGCCAGAACTGAGCTTTCATCTTTCTTCTGAACCTAGAGGAGAACAATTGAGAAAGGAAAACATTCAATAGAATACGATTGAGCAAGCTCTGGAAAAAAAAAAAAATGTTGAACTGGCCAAATGAGTCACAAGAGTTCTGCACTGTACCTCCACATTGACAGTTCTGTAGTCAGGATGCACAGGTAACCAGGTGACGTTGGCTTTGGTGTTAAAGCCTGCATTGGTGTCATTACTCCACTGCATCGGAGACCGCTGAGGGTCCCGACTGAGACTCTGCATTAAAGGACAGGAATAATTATGGCACTTTAGATTCTTCTGACATTGAGCAGTTTGACTACTAATGAATGCAGACACGTTTAGATAGATAGATAGATAGATAGATACTTTATTGATCCCGAGGGAAATTCAAGGCATCCAGTAGCAGTATACAGACAGGCAGGACACAAGACATTAGTTACAATACACACCCGCTGTCCCCCCTCCCCTCTGTATACAAATCCCCCAAACAGATTTAGCAGCCCCTATGTGACTAAGAATAAACATAATTATATGTTAAACCTGTGCAGTTAGCATTAGCAGTTAGACTTAAAACTAATATAGCATAATGTACATAACCTGTGAGGAGAGAAAAATATGTGTTGGTTAAAAGAGACCTGTAAACAGTTAAAGAGCCTTAGAAACAAAGTGCTGACCTTTAGAAACTAGTTACATGTGCATGTACAGAGGTGTTTGAGGTAGTGCCAGAGGTGTGAGTACAGTCGTTAAACAGTCAATGCAGGAATGTAAATTGGCTCACCAACTTAAAGGAGCAGTGATTTGCATTAAGTGACCTAGACAATATGGTGAAACCAGGAGTGCTTAGGGTAATTATCGTTAAGTACCCAACTATTGATGGGCAGATTAGCATTAAGTGTTGGAGACAATAGAGTGAAACTTGACCTAATTAGGGTGATCATGTCAACCCTTACAGATGTAGCATAACACAACAGTAGGATGAAACCAGACATGACTAGGGTGATTATCATTAAAGTGACCAGTGCTCAGTAAAGTGACTATCAATATGCATTACAGTGTCCAACTGGAGGCTGACTCTGAGGTCAGCAGTGCAGGTGAGGAGTGAGAAAAAAGTGAAAAAAGATTCCAGGGATCACCGTGCGCTTCTTCCCTGCCGTGACAGTGAAGTGTTATACAGCCTTATTGCCAGGGGGACGAAAGAGTTCTTGAGTCTGTCCGTGGAGCACGACTGTGACAGCAGTCTTTCGCTGAACATGCTCCTCTGGCCGGTGAAGGTGCTGTGCAGAGGGTGGTGTGTGTTGTCCATGATGGAGAGCATTTTGTCCAGGGACCTCCTCTCTACCACTGTCACCAGTGAGTCCAGCTCTGTGCCCACCACAGAGCCGGCCCTCCTCACCAGTCTGTCCAGGCGTGCTGCGTCCCTCTTCTTGCAGCTTCCTCCCCAGCACACCACGGCGTAGAAGAGGACGCTGGACACCACAGACTGGTAGAACATCTGCAGCAGCTTTTTGCAGATGTTGAAGGACCCCAGCCTTCTCAGGAAGTACAGACGGCTCTGTCCCTTCCTGCAGGTAGTGTCCATGTTAGGCGACCAGTCCAGCTTGTCATCCAGCTGCAGCCCCAGATACCCGTAGGTCCTGACCACCTCCACATCGACCCCGCCGATGGAAACAGGTTCTAGATGTGGTTTGTTCCTTCGGAAGTCCACCACCATCTCCTTGGTCTTGGAGGTGTTTAGCTGCAGATGGTTGGCACTGCACCACGTCACAAAGTCCTCGATCAGGCTCCTGTACTCCTCCTCCTGTCCATCCCTGACACAACCAACTATTGCAGTGTCGTCCGAGTATTTCTGCATGTGGCAGAGCTCAGAGTTATACTGGAAGTCCGAGGTGTACAGGGTGAACAGGACGGGGGAGAGCACGGTCCCCTGTGGTGCTCCGGTGCTGCTGACCACAGTGTCAGATGTGCAGTCCTTCAGTCTGACGTACTGTGGTCTCTCTGTGAGGTAGTCCGTGATCCACCTCACCAGGTGCGAGTCCACCCTCATCTCGGTCAGCTTGTCTCTCAGTAGGAGGGGATGGATGGTGTCGAAAGCGCTTGAGAAATCAAAGAACATGATTCTCATCACGCTGCTCCCTTTGTCCAGATGAGAGTAAGCCCTGTGTAGAAGATAGAGGATGGCATCGTCCACGCCCACCTTTGCCTGGTATGCAAACTGCAGGGGATCCTGTGCGTGTTGTACCTGGGGTCTGAGGTGTTGGAGCAGCAGCCGTTCGAAGGTCTTCATAACGTGGGATGTCAGAGCGATTGGTCTGAAGTCGCCTGGTTCACTGGGGTTCTTCTTCTTGGGGACAGGGGTGAGGCACGAGGTCTTCCAGAGCACAGGAACCTTCCCGAGCCGCAGGCTCATGTTGAAGATGTGCTGAAGTGGCTCCCCCAGCTCAGCAGAGCAGGCCTTTAGCATCCTGGGACACACCTTGTCTGGGCCTGCTGCCTTCCTGGGGCGGAGTCTCTTCAGCTCCTTGCTCACCTGGTCTCTGGTGATGGTGGGGGGGAGGGGGGATGGATTGTCACTGGAGGTTGTATCTGTTCTGGTGGAGGTGTTGGGGGGAGTGAGAGGGGGGGAGGAGGTGTGTAGGGGGGTGCTGGGGGGGGGAGGAGGGGTGCTGGGGGGGGGAGGAGTGAGAGGGGGGGAGGGGGTGTGTGGAGGGGGGGAGGGGGTGTGTAGAGGGGTGCTGGGGGGACAGGCACTGGCTGCAGCGACGGGGCTGTCGAACCTGTTAAAAAACAAGTTGAGCTGGTTTGCTCTCTCAGGGTCCCCGTCTTCTGCGTTGTTGTTTTTCTTCCTGCAGCCTGTGATGGTCTTCATGCCCTCCCAGACCTCTCTCATGTTATTCTGCTGAAGCTTCTGTTCTACCTTCCTTCTGTACTCCTCCTTTGCCTCTCGGAGTCTGACCTTGAGTTCCCCCTGCACCCGCTTCAGCTCTGCCTGGTCTCCCTCCTTGAATGCCCTTTTCTTCCTGTTAAGGATCTCCTTGACATCGCTGGTGATCCAGGGCTTGTTGTTCGGGAAGCAGCGCACAGTTTTAGTGGGAACCACAACGTCCATGCAGAAGTTCATGTAGTCAGTTGTGCAGTGTGTGACGCCCTCAATGTCTTCACCATGGGTCTCTTGTAGGGCACTCCAGTCAGTGGTCTCAAAACAGTCTCTGAGGGCCTCCTCTGCCTCGGGAGACCACTTTCTGAAGGTGCGTGTAGTTATCGGTTGTCTCTGGATCATAGTTTTGTACTGTGGCTTGAGTAGGACCAGGTTGTGGTCGGACTTACCCAGAGGTGGTAACGGGGTGGCAGTGTAGGCGTCCTTCACGTTTGCATACAGGAGGTCTATTGTCCTGTTCTTCCTGGTGGGACAGCTTACAAACTGGTGAAAGTCCGGTAGTGTGGAGTTCAAAGTAACATGGTTAAAGTCCCCTGAGATGGCGATGAAAGCATCCGGGTGCAGCGTTTGTAATCTTGAGGTGGTCGCGTGGATGACGTCACACGCAGTTTCGGCGTGTGCCCGGGGAGGAACGTAGACGCAGAGCACGATCGCGTGAGAGAATTCCCTCGGCATGTAGTAAGGACGGAGACTTACCGCCAGCAGCTCGATGTCTCTGCTGCACGTTGCCTCCTTCACAGTAACATGTCCATGGTGGCACCATCTGGTGTTAATAAACAGCGCGAGTCCTCCTCCTTTCCGTTTGCCGCTGCGTTTCGTGTCTCTGTCCGCTCTCACTGTAGTAAAGCCCGGTAGATCCACGTTAGCGTCTGGGGTGTTTTGAGTCAGCCAGGTTTCTGTGAGGCACATTAAACTGCACTCTCTAAATGTCCGATTGTTCCTCACAAGCGCAGCCAGCTCGTCTGTCTTGTTTGTTAGACAGTTTACGTTCCCCATAACTATCACCGGAACCGAGGGCTTGTACCTCCACCGCTTAGCCGCGAGCTTAGCCCTTACCAGGGCCCCCGCTCTACAGCCTCTATACCGCCGCCTCAGCTCCTCTGGTATCGGGTGAACGATGCCGGCTTGTCCCGCTGACCGGAGCGAGAGCAGCGTTTCCCGTGAATAGGAAAGTTTTCCGCTGCTCTTTCCACGAAAACACGAAAAAGTATCCATAGGATACATAAAGTTATACACTGAAGGTGTACTATAAAAACTATATAGTATAGTACTATAAAAACTATATAAACTATAAACGTAGAAGTTGGCACAGAGCCACAACAAACGAATAACATATCAGACAAGTACGACAGGGACGGAGCTACTGAATGTGCGGCCACTCACGTCGGCGCACAGGTGAGAACAGTTTATGTACTCTGTCAGGTTTAAAATACAAAACACCTGCAATAAACTCCACCTTTATGATGGTTTAAGTGTTTGTTTTTGTCAAATGATGGGTATTTAACATTATAGCCTTTTTTGGCTGCATATTGTGATGCAGATAAATACATTTTTAACTTTTTCTTTTGCCTTACATATGACGTACTGTTAAATAAGTCACTGTAAATGTACCTGGTGTTTGAAGCCAAATCTAGAACAATAGGTTGAGAAATTTGAAGAAAAATAAAGTGTAACTTTAACAGTTTCATTTGAAATTGAGAGTATAAGATTAGAACTAGATTTCTGTCTGGTCTCAAACTTCTTCTCCACCTTGAAATCATTTCTTAGTAAGTGTTTGAATGTTTTATTTGGTACTGACTGAATTGTATTTGCCAGCTGGGTCCTGTATCTGACTGTCAGTGACATTAATGTTCTCCATGCCGATCTCCTCGCCGTAGTATGTGGTGGGTGTGCCTGGAAGGGTCAGCAGCAGCATGTTGATGACACGGATATAGTTCTGACCAGCACTAGAAGCAATTCGAGGCCTGTCATGGTTCCCAACCTGGTAACAATAGAGGGAAAAAAATACAAGGGCATGTGGAGACATGACTGAAATAAGTAGGATTGAAGAGGACAAATTGAAATGGATCAAGTAAAAATAAGGAATACAAAAGATTGATCAAATGAGAGACCAGCTGAGGTAAATGTTAGTGAAACAATCATTGAGTTTGATTGTTTGGAATATCTTGCTTCAAGCTGGCACGCTCTTTTCTGGAAAGGTCAGTGAAGTTAATACTTTAAACACCTTTCTGTGAAAAAGAAACTGACCAAAAAAAAGTGAGCTTTCCCAAAAGAAAGGTTAAGCTGAAAAATATACTTATTCTATCTGTTTGATGCAAATGTCTGAATTAAAAGGTGAATCCTTGTACCTATAAAAATCATAATTTACCTTCAAGCCTTTTTTATATCATTTATCAGACATTGATTTTAGCTTTAAGTTAGATGATTTAATGGGTCAACAGTCATTTTTGTATATTTTTTGAAAGTACTACCACCTGTAAAATTTAAGCTTAATAATTGAAAGGTCAAATACACTACCATGGTTTTCTAAAAATGTGTCCCTTGTCTGTCCACAAACCCCCCAATTATGAGAAAATTCCATCCTCTCCATCTTTTGCCTGCTCCACTTCTCAGAAAATGTGTGCTTTAACAGGCCGTTTGTAGATTATCCCATCATGACATCACAAAGGGAAGTAACCCCTCCCCCAGGTGTGTCACCAACAGCCAGATGTTTGTTCTGCCCTCTGAGTCTGCCTTTCCACAGTAAAGGCTCAGGCCACAGCCACCCAAGCCTCCCAGAGAGGGGCGTGGTCAGACACAGCTCATTTGCATTTAAAGCTGCAGACACACAAACAGCCTGTTCTGAGCAGGGCTGCAATAGAGGGGGTTACAGGCATGCCTATAAAAGAAATCTAATATGTGGCCTTTAAAGATGAGTTAATTAAGCCGAGCCTCTGATACATAACACTCCCAGTGGCTATAAGGGACAATTCAAAATAAAAACAGATTTGGTGTTATGGTTTTCGCCCTTAATGAGAAGAAGAAGGATCAGGGAATGAAGTTTATAAACATAAATGAGTCAAATTTAAAAAGCAGCCAATGACAAAAAGCCTAAAAGACTGTGGTCACTCACCACCCAGTTGGGCCACTTTCCCTTGGGCATGTTGGCCATCCATATGTGGACCAGATGTTGAGCCCAGAGGCCACTAGTGTTCTGAGGCAGATCCAGCAGGTAAAAGTTAAAAGGGAAGTCACTTTCTTTCACCTGTGGGGTGCCGTAGTACATCATTGTCTTGTCCACTTCGTGATAATCGTATGATTCAGACACCATGAACCTGGAGTGGAGTTTGAAAAAATAATGTGTTTAGTAACATGGAAACTGATCCTCAACCATACATTGTTTGCATCTTAGATTCAGTTTGTGAAAATGATCCTCTCTCTGCTTTCATTGAGCCAAATTACATCAAACTGATGTAAGCTAACAAGCGTTTAAAATGATCAAATTTAAATTTGTATCAGAACAGGTGAGAAAACAGGAATATTTAAATTCTGGGTTTTATATTATCTACTTGTTTCTTTATGTATTCATAGACAGCAGTCAAATACCTTTCAAACACAACCCTGTGTAATCCAAAACAAGACCTGGTCATACCTGTATCTGCCAGGCTCCCGACTGTAGGTGTCCATCTCAGCCCTCCACTCCCTCAACAGGTCATGCAAGCCGAGCTGAGTGGTGGTATAATCATGGTAGAGGTCCCACTCTGTAGTCACTAACTCCTGGATTGTAAGGAGTATACAAACGATGTCATAGAGCTAGTATTTCATTAATGTTCTATTGTGAGTTCTCAAAGTCAGGCTTGTATTTGGTCCCTCAAAATAAAGCTTCCTACCAGAGATCATTCATCATAGTGAATTAAGAAAGTGCAACAGTTGTTTTTCTCTGCACGTTGGAGGGTTAAGAGAGCTTGGATGTTAATGTGTTCATATAAAAGAGCCCTTAAGGGACCAATAAGTACAGTTTGTAGCCAGTTTAATGAAATACATTTTCCCAGGGGCATATACATGATACTCCTTAAATCCTTGGTGTATTTGATTTTGTAAGGGAGACAAAATGCAAAAGCTTCACAAAGCCATGAATCCATTCACAAAGGCTGCAGCACTAACCGCAAAGCTGACACGCTGCCACATGAGTAAACCACTCAGTCAACATCAAGTAAAGCTGCTCTTTTGGTTGTTCTATAATCCACACTAAACCACTAAAGCAATAATGATAAAGCAGATAGCCGCTCACTTGTGATTGGCTGAATCATTTCCAAGGCTACAACAGAGTTGTTCATAAACATGTGAATGTGGGATGCCTGACAGTGACTCTTACTATGTTAACATCTTTATAAAGCTTGAGATTTCATTTTCCAGAGAAGGGCACTTCACGAACTTGACATTAGAGCCTCGAGATAAATGATAAATGGTATATGTGCGCTTTGCAATCTCTCGCTCTCAGCTGATGATAATGTTTGTGTAACCATTAGAGACTCTTAACGTATCTGCACTTTGAACTGCTGAGCTCAGAGAAAAAAGAGATGTGAAAACAGCTCATTGGAGCAGTAACAAATGTTGTTCTTGTCTAATGCAACCAGAGCAAATGGACACGGAATGTAAAATGAAACATTTCTAACATTAAGACACTATGGACAATTACCGGTATATGAAATTGTAGTAAGTGTTTAAACTAATTATTAAATATCAAATATGTATATAAATAATATATAGACATATTTTCTTGAATATTTAAAAAAAATACAACACAGGTTCATTTCAAACCACAGAACCAAACAGGTTGGGGGTCATTTAGCACAGTGTCACTAAGTGTTGACTGTCTCCCTCATAAAACGGTACCCTTGCAATTGTTATTTTCATTATTGATTAATATTCAGATTATTTTCATGTTTATTCAGTTTATTTTTTTCTTCTATAATTTGTCAAAAATATTGCTTAAAAATATGCATCATAACTTCCCAGGCACATTTCAAAGAGATCACAGAGACCTTACCATGTTGGCTGCCTGACATGTTGTGCTTTGTGAAGAAACAAAGCACAACATGTAAAGTGGGTTGGGAGGTTCTGACATATGTAAGGGTAACACTCACTGGAGGTCTGTTTGGGTCCACCTGTGGTTCATCCCTTAAATGTGCAGCCTCCAAGATGTGTTTCACTGCATCCATCCGAAAGCCATCGACCCCCTTCTCCAGCCAGAACTGAATAATATCCTTGGTAGAAGTAGAAATCTTAAAGTACAGTTGTATTTGACACAACTTGTTTTGTCATACTTTGTAATGTGTGTAGTGTTAACTGGCCTCAGTTTATTTAGGATCTGATAACAGAGTATGGTCATAGCAGTGGGAGAGCGAAAGACATCTTAAAAAAAGACAATGATATATAATTGTGTTAGTGGCCATGTAATCTTACTATTATCTCTCTGCGAACATCTGGGTTTCTGAAGTTTAGGTCTGGTTGCTCCTTGAGGAATTGGTGCAAGTAGCATTGTCCTCGGACTTCATCATAAGTCCATGATGAGTTCCCAAAAATACTCACCTGAGAGAAAAAGATGAAGAAAAAAAACAAGGAGAAGTTTAGACAATGACAAACTACCTCTGTGAGGAAAGGTGAAGAATCCCAGTTCAAAGACCAACCCAGTTATTTGGTGGAGCAGATGTATTACAGTCAGCCCAGACGTAGTAATCAATATAGTGAGGATCTCTGGTCCGGCTCAGGTTGAACCAGCGGTGACGGTCACTGGTGTGATTAGGTATAAAATCCATGATCATCTTCAAACCTGGCAGAGGGAAACAGAGGGATTTAGATGAATGAAAGACATCACATTTAAAAAAACAAAAAAAAAAACAGGCCTCCACCATGAATCCTAAAATCTTTACTGCAAGATCACACCTTTGTTGTGCATTTCAGCAAGCAGATCTTCAAAGTCCTTCATGGTTCCGAAGAGTGGGTCAATGGCACGGAAATCCTCCACGTCATAGCCGAAGTCCTTCATAGGAGAACGGTAGAAAGGACTGATCCAGACTGACATGATGTTGAGGTACTGGAAGTAATCCAGCTGCTCAAGAACTCCTAAAAGACCCAAAAAGACCACAGCTAAAGACCGTCGTAGTACAAGTGTAGCAACAATTGACTCTTTAGATATGTAAAGTCGTAATTAACATTTCAGTTTATCTCACAAGTGTGCATCTCTCTGGGGTCGTGGGAGACAGTGCTCTTAAATGTTTTTAATTTGGACGGCAGTTCCCATTTTAAACACTAGAGGTTACATATTGCTCCTTTAAAGAAAAAATCATTTTGTTCTTTATCAAACATGATGTCAAACCACATGTTACCTTTGAGGTCACCGACTCCATCTCCGTCAGAGTCTTTGAAGGACCGTGGGTACACCTGGTACACGGGGGAGGCCTGCCACCAGCTCAGACACCCTGGCGACAGCGCTATCACCGTAATGGTAAGCGCCACGAGCGCCAGTGTGCAGGCAACTGTCAGCCAGAACAGGATCTCCCGGGGGACTCGATAACAGGCCTGAGAGGAGTACTGGAGCAGTACCTCTTTTGGCATCCCGGCGTACGGTTTGATCTGTGTGTACTCCTCCTCTGGCGGATCCAGCTTCACCGTACTGGACACCTGTTTCTCTCCAGGAACGGTGTTCGTGACTAAAGTTAGAAGGAAAATCACAGATCCAGCTTTTTCGGGTTAATACCTCAACAACATTGATTGTGGAAAACATACACCTCAGTCATAGTAAAGAGTGGTGAGGTGCCAGACCACTTCCTGAGCACTGCTGGGGAGCTCTTGAGCAAGGCAAAAAAAATAACATAAATAAAGTAGTTAATAGGCTACTGATGTGTCTGAGCTATGTAGATTTGGTAGTGAAATCCGAAAGTTGGAGAAGTGAAACAATTCTTTGCTTGGTCTATATTTTCTGAACTAAATACACAAACTTTATTCAAAGGAAAAAAATGGAGTGTTACAGAGACATACTTTTCCTCTGAGTTATTGTTTATAGAGTTATGAACATATAGGCTCCCACAGAATCTGTACATTTCTCTGCCAAAACTCTGAAGTGCACCTTTAACTTTTTACACTGGCCTCTATGCGCAGGTCTGCAGGGCAGTGTTCAAACTCTGGAAAAAAGATGCTACAAACTATTGAATAACTTCATCCTGGATGTTTGTAGTGTCAATTCAATCACTTTCCATTTTTCACTTTATTTTCTGTCGGTGTTGCAATCTGCACTTTAAATTCCAGCCACAGATGGGGCGTGGACACAGGCCAATGTTACTGTCACACTCGGAAATCCGACTGTTGTCCGGTTTTGTAGCAGCTGATGAGTTAATGACTCGAAATGCTTCATTTGTGAATATCAGAAATGCGTTCGTGTTGTTTCCTGTACTCACCGCTTTCCGCATCCTGAAAGCCCGGGTTCCTGGTGCATTCCCCCAGCTCCACACTACCGCTGCGTTTTTTTAGAACTCATTTGATATAGATTTCTGGATATGGAAAACTTCAACAACTAAGCTCTTCTTAAAACATGACTTCTAGAGCCAGCAGTCTTAGAACGTCTGAGTACAAACACCGTGTGAGAGAGAGAGAGAGAGAGAGAGAGAGAGAGAGAGAGAGAGAGAGAGAGAGAGAGAGAGAGAGAGAGAGAGAGAGAGAGAGAGAGAGAGAGAGAGAGAGAGAGAGAGAGAGAGAGAGAGAGAGAGAGAGAGAGAGAGAGAGATCGCCTGAGGAATGCGGAATAATAAAGTCGGATTGGAATGGTTGGAGATTAACGTTTCATTTTGCAGTGCGGGCTCGCTAAAGTAAAAGTAGTGATGCTCAAAAATGACCCAAGAGGCGGGGTGTCAAAACACCATACAACATCAAGACTTTTAATTCTCCAAATTAACTCACAACTTTTAGTGTTCTGCATACATAATATAGTATTTACAATTATTGTTAGTGATCAAATTAAAGCTGAAAACAGGCAACTTTAAATTACTATAAATTATTTTTAATGTACCTTTTTCTTTTTTAAAATAGTTCCTCCACCACTGACATTGTAGTCTTGGATAGTAATCACAAATACACAAAGCCCCTCTTACTCATTTTTGGATACCAAAATGAACTGACAAATTATCTGGAGCTCAAACAAAAGAGACTGAGAATAACCAGGTTAAACTTAAATCCATCATTTATTGACGTTTATGTTCACTGTATGGTCTGTAACATCACATTAGCATACTGGGAAATTAGTACAGGAAGAAAGGATGGTAATACCCTTTGTGTTTCAGAAACCTCCCCTCCCTTTAGTCTCCTAAAAAGCCAAAGGTGAAGGTGAGTGGGTTATAAATTACTTTCAAATGCGCATCAGCTTATTGTTACCTCATTCGCTCTCAAAATACAGCATTTTAAAAAAGAGCTAAAAAGCACAGAAATAAATAAAAAAAAAAGTGTGGAATTTATCACTGCCGTCACGCATCCGTTTCTATAAAAAGAGTGAGCAGAGAGGACAGAAGGAGAAATAGATCTCATGTTGATTTCTATCCTTAAAAAGCCCACATGAGGAATGTCATGTTATTGTCCTAACTGTTGTGTATGTTTCCAAATGTTCGCTGCGGTCACAGCAAATACGCAACATCAAATTACTTTTAATGACATATTCAAAGTCAGGGTTAAATTATTCAGGATATCCAAGCCTCAGAAGTTTCTATTGAAAACTATCAGATCTTCCCATGAGAGTATTTTACTCAAATAGAAAATCCCCCCCCTCCCCCAAAAAAAAACAAAAGGAACCAAAAGATCTATTTATACATCAGTGAATGACGGCATGATGAGGAGAGCTACAGATGCTGCAGTGCTGCTTGTACTCAGTCCATGCAGTGGAATCAGTGTGAATAATGGCAGAAGAAAATACATTAAAAAAAACCTCCTAACCTCCGTTTATCCCTCTCTGAACCCAGTGTCTGAAATATATGAAACATAAACCTTAACTAAAAGACTTTGTTCAGTGTCGTGAAAACTAACACAATGTTAAAGAGCCAGGAGAAATCCAATCAGAGTCCACAATAGACTATATTCAAGTTCAGGACAAATATTATGAAAACAAAATAAAAATGTTCTCTATTATAGAATAAAAAAACTGAGCCTTTCATAGAAATTTTTGTTTTTTTTCATAATCTCCTTCCCTCTGTGACGGTGTGTTTCACCACACTGAACATGCCCTCATTATCCCCATCAGCCCTGTAAGAACATTTCCCACTTACACACAAAATACACTCCCCACTCAATCACAAAACATGCACAGCTATAGAGATCCCAACCCCTCCCACTCCCTCCACCACAAAACAAAGGAGGAGAAAAAAAAAAAATCAATCATCCCATTAAACAACTCAACTGCAAAAGAACTACATATTCAAGTACCTATTTGTCATATGGCAACAAGAGCAAGTGTACCATGAGAACGTATATCAGCCAGCAAACGCTATTTCTCTTCCAATACTGCCACTTTAGAAAGCACAAGGACTTTACCAGTGAATGATTGGAAACAATAGTACATGTTACAGTTCTGTAAATACTATTTTAATGCATCGACAGAAAAGAGTATGTGGATCTACTTCGTCTATGAGCACAGATGCATAAAATAGATTAGGCTGTTTTTTTTTTGTTTGTTTTTTTGGACAAAAAGTTGAGTCTGAAGTTTCAGGTATTAGTGCTTGGGTTAACAGAAATGAAATGGACTTCTGGTTAATCCGAAGAGTCTAAACCAGGGATTTCTCCGCCTTCCATCATCCTGTGCCTTTGGGGTGAAGTCTTTGAAGGTAGCTGTGGGAGAGGAAAAAAAATCAAGGACAGGAACAGCTCTTGGGAGCCTCCTTCTCTTTTGTCCTACAGTGTCCCTCCTTCAATCCATACAGTGGAAATCCTACCTCCACCTAAATCTGCTGTAAGAGGTTTATTTTGTGCTCCCCTTGTTGTTTTCTTACCCATCTAGAATGGTACCACAGCCACAGTACTCTAAAAAGCCATATATGTATATATATATATATATATATATATATATATATAGATATATATCAAAAACATTATAAAATTAACTTTTTTCATGGAGTTGTTTCAATCAAAACAAAGAAGGCATTTTTTCACTTTTCTTTAAACAGGATCTTTAGGAAATAGAAAAGGCAAGTTTGAGCTGAAGAAGGAAATTGAAAGTCTTGACTAGAAAGCAGAAAAGTCGAAGTAGAAGACGACGAGTAGGAGGCCGGAGCTCCTTTACCAAAAACCCTGTCTTTGGAAAGCTTATGTGTGGTTAAACTGTGTGCAACTTTTTTCTGTGTTCTAAATTGTCTACACATGCACACGCAGGCCACACCACATCAGGCCACAACGAATACCATGGCTGGGAATTAAGATGAAACAAATGCAAAATATATATCAATCTTTATATTTATAGGAATTTAATATATCATTTCTAATTTTTGCTATCTCTTAAACAACAGGCGGAAAAAGCTTACAACTCTGGCGATGTCTGTGGATACAAATGACAGCTGAGTTTGTTCTGTCACGTGTTGAAGTGAAGGAAAGCAAAAAAAAGAGAAAGAGAAGAAAAAAAAAAGAGCGCGAGACAAAGCGGAAGAATGAGAATGTTTGAGAATATTTTTTGGAGAGACCAGAGGAGAGAAAAGTGAGCAGGGACGTGCAAGAAGAGTCAACTGCCTCCATGGGATTTCTACTCCGGCTTTAGTTTGGACTCAGTACAGACGAGCTGAAATGAAATATTTGTTTCCAGACGGACTCGGTTCTTCAGAGTGCTCCCCTTGTTCAGCCTCAGGTGAATGTGAGGTTTTAGCCCAGAGGCCATGAAGACATTTAAATCAGTTCTTGAGGCTTACTCCGCGGGCCTCTTTTTTATGAGTACCAGTAATGTTCAGAACCCCAAGTCTGTCTGAACTGGAGAGGGTTTGACTGATGAGTGGGAGTCTGAGGATGGTGCGGTCCATTGTTGCCAGTGAGGGTCACTATTAATGCAAAAAAAAAAAAAAAAAAAAAAAAAAACACCAACAAACTGCTTGAGTCAAGCATCTTATCTCTAAGTAGCTGGTTTAGTAATGACTTGCTGAGCAGCTGTTGGGTTGGGTCTCTCTCCCTCGCTCTCTCTCAGTTCTTAAACGAGCACCAAAGCGTTCAAATCAGAGTCTCCGTCGACCCAACACAAAAACAACCACCACAAAGTAAGCAATAAAAACAAGAGCAAACAGAAATCTGTGATCATTTGCCTCTTCTCTGATCTCTATATCGTATGAGTAGTACTGCTCTCAGAACATCAATTCAGTTCTTCCTTTTTATTTCCCTGTTGTATTCTACAAAAAGAACAATCAAACTGACTGTGAGTCCTCCACATTTGGGTGTGTTGTTTTGTTTTCAAAGCAGGTTTTCAGCTTTGATTAATCGCTCAGTGTGGGTGGGAGGAAGAAAAAAAAAGATCCCAGAGGAAATTAAAAGGTAACTATGGATGTGATCTTGTGTGGAAAGTGGTCCTGTTTTGTTTTTTGTTTTGTTTTTTTTCGTTTGGATCAGGCAGTTGTGCTGGGAAGCTACCAGTGGCACTCCAAATCTGCTCCGGTCTGCATGTGAGGAGAGGGAGAAAGAATAGGAGAAATGATAAGGAGAGAGGAGAGAAGAGAAGAGTAGAAAATGAGAAAGAGGGAAAGTGAGGTGAAAGAAAGAGGGAGGACAAAAAACACAAAAAAAAGGGGGGCACACTGTTATCAAATCTAGAAACACAATCTTAACGGCAACATTCAAAGATTTTGTTTCCAAACCTTGACTTCAAAAGGCCATGTTGTCTTCTGATCAACACAAATAAAAGGGAAAAGCAGTAACAGTGGATTAAGCCAGGGAACACTTTGAACCTTAGTGTACGGGTTCTTTCTGCAAAAAAAAAAAAAAAAAAAAACACCAACACAACAAACCCACGGCCTCTCCCCTTTATTAAAGGCCGTCGCACAGGAAGGGCAGACCGCTGTATACTCGCGTGCACAAGTGAGGAGAGACCGGAAGACAGGGTGCATGCGTGTGGGGCTGGTGCATGCGTGTTTGTGTGCGTGTGGAGCGAGAGAAGAGGGACAGACAGGACCAGAGACAATGACCATTCATCCTCATCTGAAAACCTGGACAGCCATGTCTGCACACAAGACATCTTACAACTTTTTAAGAAAAAAAAAAAAAAAATGGATCTCCACATGCTAGAAGGTACATCAGAGCTGGGAGTGGAGACTGATGAGGCTGATCGAGGGGGGGGGGGGGGAAGAGTATGTGCAGCAGGATCGCCACTCACATGCCTGGAAGAATGAGTGTCTGGGTGTGTGTGCGCGTAGATGAGGGGTTGGAAGAAGAATGGGAAAGGGGGGGTGGGGGGGTGTCACAGTTATATATGTCGTCACTTACCAAATGAAACAGGAGGGCTGCGTTAATCAGAGGGTGAACACACAGTTAGACAAGTCCATTAAACCCTCATCCGTTTGTGTGCGCTACGGTTTTTGTGTCGATTGATTTGACGTTTATTTGTAAGACGGAGCTTCACATAAAAACCATTCGCTCACTCTTTAATACTCATTACCAAAGTGCGTGTGCGGGCCCTTTGCATCCTTACAGACAAACCCAGACAACACCACACAGAGGCATAACCTCCAAAACAACTAAAACGACACAGACGTCTCCAGAGTCATTTTCCGCCTCCACCAGGACTTCCGATGGAATCCCTTAGTAGCAGACACACAGACATACGAGGACATATCACACTTAGCTGCTTAAAAACGTCATCCTTTCCTGACAGAAACGCATCATAACACACCATCACATAGTGTAGATTACCAGCCACAAGCTGCAAAAAAAGCAGAAGGTAACAGGACCACAGAGGAGGAATCATTTCCTGGTTTTGAATGATTACGTCAACTTAACCTCAACGTGCTGGTACGACCCCGACGTTTGTTCTCAGAGTGGCCACAGCCTCGACTCCCTTACGAGGCCAACGATGCTATCGACATTGTTTTTTTTTATCTGATAGGAACACTTCAGTTCCTATTAATGACAAACATGACTGAATGTGGCAGATGCTAAGTACTGACATGCGCGCACAAGCTGAAAACGATTTACGTCAGGAAAAACACGCAGCAATTCCCCCCAAAACGCCGAGGAGGCAACAAAGGCATGCGTCCAAAAGGGATGCAAAGGCTGAAACGTCAAAATACGCCGAAAATACATCAACGGTACTCAAAAGCAAACAAACGCTGCCAGCCTTCCAGTGGAAGAGCTCCGTGGGGCCATTAAATTTTGACAGCAGAGAGGTAGAGAGGCAAGGAAGTTTACGTGTTGTTATCGAAATGACAGAGTAAAGTCAACATTACAGTAGAGATGTTACAGCGAGTTCGGACTGGATTTTGACACAGACGGGCCGAGCTGAGGTTCTGTCACTTGCAGCCCGGGGCTGCTTGGAGATCCGTCTTTAACACGTCCCGCTGCGTCCGCGATCACAGCATGACCCACCCTGCTTTCGCAAGTCCATATTGATCTCCCTTTACATTGCTTGACTACAGTTTAACATTTCTCCCTGGAATAATAAAACAATGAATTTTCCCCCACCAAGAACCCACTGCACCAGGCCTGAGTCGTTCACTCTCTTAGCGGTCCGAAGTCTCGTGCACACCCGGGGGTCAACAGTACCGGATGTACCAAGACACAGTTTCTCAAAGCTGTGTGGGGTTTTTGTTGGACGAGTTAGATAAGTTGTCTTTTTACACAGTAAACAGTTCAGCATAGCCCTGGATGAAAGCTGCTCCGATTGTGTGGTTTGATCACAAACTAGTTTCCCCATCTCTGTCCAGCATCTGTCAGCGGCGATCTCCCAAGACCTGACCGGGGCTTCACTCAGAGCAGCCTCAGTACGCCTGCAGAACCCTGCTAAGGCCTCTGGGATCAAACAGACTGTGTACTGCTCACTATAGGGTTTCTTCCTTTTCTTATCCTTTTGGGTTTTTTTTGTTTGTTTGTTTGTTTGTTTTTTTGGGGGGGGCGGGGTAAATTAATCAAATCTTTAACGCAAAGGAGCAAACAGGGAAATGCAAAAAAAACTTCAGTGGATGGGAATGTTTTCATCTGCGTTTCCTCAGTTCCACTTTAGATTAAGCCATGTTGTCATGCATGAAAAATAACCTCTGAAGAGAGCTGACAGGAAGGTGTGCATCATGCATTGTGCACAGAAAAAAAAAACAGATGTTTATCATAGTTGAAGGGTGAGGTGAGCTCAAAGCTATCTCTGAAGTCAGTTTAAATACGTCATGGTCTGTGGTTGTGTGAGTGAGTGTGAAGATCTCACACACACACACACATAATGGCAGCCTGGTCCACCAGGCGGGATCATTCAAAATATAACCACTGAAACCCAATAGTGTAAAAGTGCTTATATCCCAGATGTGTCACAAAGCCTCAAGACTATTTTATCGAAGATTTTTGTAAGTCAATAGAGCTCAGTGACTGATACTCACCCCATCTTCCTCCTTGTATGGGTTTAGACGGTTGTAAACTGCTTCAATAACACTGCGTCTGTGGGAGGAACACAGATACCAACAGCCTTTGGTCTCGTGAGCTATTCAGTTCAAACAACAGAAGCTACAACGGAGGGACAATGAGTGTGAAGAAGAAGGAGCAGTGAGGTCTCCCCGTCGTAAAAAGGAATAGCAGCTTGCCGCCATTCTAACGACTGCAAATTAAAAATTAAAATTAAAAAAAGGTTTCTGTTCCAGGGAAGGCAGGTAGTCCTAACAACAACAATAGTTACCTTAGCTGAGCATTAACATAAGCCACAGAGCATAAAAATATTAAATAGACCCGTCAATATCTTCTAAACTCCTCCAACTTTTAGGATGTTTATGACTGGAGGGTAATAGACTATTTATCCCATTGACCAACGTTTGTCCTTACTTGCTTGCGAGGCCTCCCCCTGGCGGCAGGGTCGGCATGCCACTATCGGTGGAAAGGTTCCTCATCACTGTTACCAGGTCCGGAAAGCCCTCCTCTCCTGGCCGAGACAGCATCTCTGAAACAACAACAAATATGTAAGACGAGTCAGTATTAGCAGAGCTGGTGATATGAGAGGAGAGAGAGAGAGAGAGGAGAATAGAGGAAAGAGATGGGGAAGAAAATGGGATAAATTGGGAGAAAGGAAGTGAAGATGAAAACCATACAAGTGACTTTGTGGAAACAATTGTGTGTCTGAGACATAGAGAGAGGGGGAGCGTGACACAAAAGAGGCCTGCAACTGAGCTGAGAGTGGCACCAGGCCAGTTCAATGTTCAGCCAGAGCATTCCTCTCCCGCTCCCTTTTCTTCTTGCTCTCCTTCTCCAACTACTTTATTTCTCCCCTCCAGTATTAGACGGTACCTGAAGCCTCAACTAGAATCAGGTTTCAAACAAGACAAGTGGTCAGATTTATTAATGTAAGTGTAACAGTGTGGAAAAAGGATCTCATGTTTTGCCCAAATATAAAGCCTGACCAGTGCTGCGTTTTGTGCAATAAAAAAAAAAAGGAACCGGGACAGAGAGCTGACATAACCAACACAGGCGCGAATAATCTGCACCATGTTTATAATGTTGAGAAAGAAAAAGAGAGAGAGAGAAAGACAAGGAGGTGAAGTGATTCCATTTGAACAGGGGGAAAAAAAGGAAACATTTGAGGGATGGAGAGAGAGAGAGAGAGAGAGAGAGAGAGAGAGAGATGTGTTTACTGAGAGCGGATGAAGGAGAGGGGTGAACAGGGAATAAAGAGGTCATGATGGTGTCATTCCTTCTGCTGTGAGCCGGAGCAAACTTGGCTGGAGGTTAGACAATAGAGATAGGGTCGGTCGGTGAAGAAAGTATGCGTACAGATATGATACAGAGTTTCAGCTGGGGGGAGAGGTGCCGAGTCTCGAAAACTTTTTAGACGCCAAGATAAAGAAAAGCTCATCCTTACTACGTCCATGAAACAACAATATCAGGTGTATTTTGATTTTAAATACGATTGTTACCCCACAGCTTTGCGTGATCGTCTTTAAAAAAAAAAAAAACAATGAGAGAAGTTCAGAGGAGATGGAAGAGCAGTGAATAAAATGAGCAACTTACTGGAACATCTGTATCACATTCCTCTATCTCACTCTTCATCCTCACCTTCCACTCGAGACTCCAGGTATTTGTTGAGTTCGGCGTCTTTCCTCGTGGCTTCCTCTGACACTTTGGGAGCGCTGGCCAAACACACTAACACGACGCTCATGTTATCCCGACTTCCCTGAGATGGACGGGAGGAGAGAGGAAGCAAACGGACGGGAGTGTGTAAGAGAAGGGAATCGATTGTGGTGCTGAGAGGAATAGTGGAGGTTACTTCAGGGCACACGCAATTGAGCAATTTACACTCACACAACTAAAAGGCAGTATTGATAGCAGACAAATTCAATAGTGGGACATAGAGAAGACATTTAATACCAAATGTTTTACCAATTCATTAAATCGCCTGTTCTGATGAAACCGTCGAGGACTCGATTCTGTCAAATTCCCCGAACAGCAATCTACGGAATCCGTTAGCTAAGTCACAGTTCTTTACAAAACATCATACTCGTATTTGTGTACACACCTTGTGCAGGCAGGTGTCCACTACTTCATTGCAGACCCTCTCCAGGTCATCAGACACCTCAAGTCTAGACTTCACAAACTCGCACAGCTCCTCGTTGGACATGACATCCCAGATGCCGTCACATGCCAGGACCACAAACTGGTCCTGTTCTGGGGCCCGAACCATCTCAAACACGGCCGGTTCTGGACTGACCAGCTGCTCTGTCGGGCCCTTGCCTTCCACGCACTTGTAATCGTAGTCCCCCAAGGCCCGGGATACGGCCAGTGACCCGTTAACCCGCTGAATCATCACCGAGCCGCCTGCGTTCTGGATCCGCTCTCTCTCGCGGGGGTTGCAGGGCTTGTGGTCGAGTGTGGAGAAGCACACGTGTGAATTGCGGTATAAAACAGCGCGGGAATCCCCGCAGTTAATGAAGAAGAAATGATCCGGGGACAGAAGGACTCCCACTGCTGTAGAGCCACTGCGGTCCATGCCGTTGCGAAGGTCAGAGGAGCTACGCATGTGCTCGTCAATCCTCAGGAAGCCTGTCCGGATCCCAGCTTTCACGGCCTCCACCGAGGGAGGAAGTGAGGCTGGATGGTCGTTGGTGGAGCCGTCTGAACCCGTCTGGGAGCCTTGTGACGCTCCGGCCTCAAAGCTGGCACCGATTATGTGTTTTAGAAGGTGTTTAGAGCAGTAGTTAGCGACCCTTGATCCAGCGTGACCATCGAACACAGCGAAAAAGGACCAGTCAGTCATTCCAGGTGCAGGGAGTTCCACCACAGCTGTGTGAGCGTCCTCCATCTCCACCCGCCAGCCCTGCATGGAGCTGAGTCCGAAGCGAAGGCCATTCCCCTCGCCGTGCGAGTTGTGCTTCTCCGTCTTGGGCTTGTCCAGGAACGCACCCATGGCTCTGTCCTACAGAGCACAGTGAGGACACAGCAGGGGGGGGAAACAATAAAAAAAAAAAAATCAGAAAACAAGTCACTGAAATCATCACTAACATACACCAACACTTTGATGACAACACAGAGTCGAAAAAAGTATGGTTAAATACATTGTAAGACACATCTAATGACTCACCGCTTTCCTCATTTTATAATTACAGATCAGCCCCAACTCTACATTTAAAATACCAATGTGAATCCAATACTCTTCGTACAGTTGTTTCTAAAATACTGTTATAAGTGAAGCAAAACAGGTTAAATATCTGGCCAGTTTTATTCCCTTCAATCTGGTTCTTTATGTTTCCAGTTGTGTGACTGGTCTCCATTTCTATTGGATAATGCAAGGTCTGACAACTGGTCGCTCTTTGAGAGGAAGTTTTTACACAGGTGAATTCAATCACCATTAATCATCATCAATCAATGAACCAGTGAACAAGTGGCAGGACCTGAACTCAGGTTCAAAGATGACGTCTGAGAGAAGCAGGGAAAGCAGCATACGCTACATTAAAGGAGCAGCAAAAAAAAAAACAACAACATGTGAATCTTAGAAAATATCAGCACCCAGCTACTATGTTTATAATGTTGAATAAATAGACAGCAGTACAAATAACCTGATGTAAACGCAGACTGAGAGGCTGGGAGAATACTTTCTTGAGACATGATCCTCAATTATACGGTGCATCAGGAGAAGACAGGCGATATCTGGTTCTTGTTGTTCACATGTCACCACACTGAAAGGCTCCGAACTGTTTGGCAACACACCTCTCTAAAAATTAAAAAGATCATTTTTCAGACAATTCCTGGTATTTAAGTAAACGCACAACTTAAAGAAGTTTCAATGAAAACGTGCGGTCTCTGCTTACACAAGACTGACACGTGTTACTTTTACCATTTACCTTCAGTAAATGGTCAAATAAAGGAAGAGCTCAACCGACCAGCGATCATTCTAGCGCAGCCACTTTATTTCACGCTAAACGTGGCTGAGGAGTTAGCTTAAAAGCTTATCTTAGGGCATTAACAAACTCCATGGAGTAAGTCAGGGGACGTGTTATCGGTCCATTACTGTATGAACATTAGCTGAATGTCCAGTAGTGTCAGGCTGCTCGACAGGACGGAGACATTCTGGATCTACCCTGTGTTAGCTGATCCATCCATCTGATGCAAGCCCATAGACTAACACAGTCCTGTTGATTGTTGCGCTGCTTCATGGCCTTTTGGACTTGCAAACTACACTTTTAGCTTCAACGTTTATAATCAACACGTTCAGGTTACTTACAAGCTGGGGGCAAATGCAATGTTCAGGTGTCTTTATGCACACTTGGCTAAGGCTAAACAAAGCCGTACAGAGCGACATTCTGCATGTGTCCCACGCGCTACAAATGCATTCATCTCATAACAGAGCACATCGCAAACACACTTCTTATTCAACAGCACTAGAACATGTGCAACATCATTATGGTCTCGCATAAAAATTAAATACCTGCATGAATAACTTATAAGCACACCGGTAACTGGGAGTGATGTCACACAGTCTGATGTTTCCTAGGATACGAAGCTTGGAGTGACACCTTGAGTGGTTTCCTTAGCAACAGAAGCAGTGGTTGTTGGTGGTTCCACTTCCAGTATGGGACAAGGTAAGATCACAGCCGTGCGTCTGCGTGTCCATTTGTGTGCAGGTTTATTCATGTGGCCATTCATGGAGTGCATAGGAACGCCAAGGAGCCAAAACTGACCTCAATCTGATCTGCTCGTGCCATAAAAATCTTTTTTTCTATCGTGGAACATGTGAGATGAAGTGGCTGGCTGATGCTGTTAAAGAGTCAACGTTTATAGTTGGCTGACAGACAGGTCTACTGGTCTTAGATATCAGACAAGCAGGGCAGCTTTAAGGAGCTAACTCAATTTGACAGTGAGCCGCTGATGGGATCCACACAGGACAGGATTAACCTGTCAAACGCAGACTACACACAACACGGGACTACCAAGAAGAACAGTCCTTCACTCACTGTCTCATAGGTCTGTATTTGTACATGGAAAAGTCAACTTGTCTACCTGAATGATAAAAAAAAAAAAACACAATCTGAATCCTACAACTTCCACACAATCAGCAAGATTTGCATTTGGTTACCAAAAGGATAAAAACAAAGAGGCCCTTCTGTCTAATCATGAGTATAAATGCTACTTGTGTCCTGAACTAAAAACAGTGCATTCTCTAAAATGCATCATAGAAACTGTCTGTCTCCTGTTGTGTCTGTCTCATGTTGTGTCCATCTCATGTTGTGTCTGTCTGTGTCCTGTTGCCATCATGTCTGGTGAAACATTTTTGTATTGAAGTTTTCCTCTGGTGCGAGCAATGTAAAAAGTAGTGGAACAATCAATGCACGCTGACTAAATGGCCGGCGACCATCATGCACTCAGCAGGCAGATAAGATACTACTGCCAGATAAGAGGGATGACCTGAATAGTCCTTTACAACATATTCAGTATGATGGCAAATGGTCCAACAATAAAATACAATGTTCCAAAAGAAGTGAGCAGAACACAGATGTTTAGGGCTTTACCCTCATGCTTTGTTAAACTCTAAGATTGAATTTAAACATACCTAAATACATCATGTATAAATACATGATTAGTACTTATTTCATTACTGACATTTGTGAGGTGTCTGTGATACTATCAGTAGTAGACTGACTCATGACATTAAGAACTTTAAGTAATTGACTTTGCAGCTCTGGTTAAATTATCCACCTGTTAGCGCCATGTCAAACTTAAAATAATCAATTTCTACCGATAAGCTTAAATCGCCATTCAGGAGCAGCACCATCTCTTAGCTAATGAAGAACACTAGGCTTTTCATAGGTCAGTGATAATATGGGGCTTCCCAAATAATCAGTTTAGTTGTCAAATTCAAATGAGCATGCCATGGACATAAATTGAGCTGCGATCTTCAATGCTGTGGGCAAGTAATCATTTTGAATGGATGTCTTTCACGGCTATGAAAACTGATTTCTAGTTAAATATAGCTGTGCGCAGCTGTTATTGGGATAGGAAAGCAGGAGAGACAGGAAATGTGGGGAGGATGACATGACAGGCACTAAAATAGCGCCAGGACTGGGAGTCAAACCTGCGACGAAAGTGTAATCTCTGTACATAAGGCGCAGGCCTGCTCTGCTAAACGAGCCCAACCATGTTGTCTTTATTTTAAGTCTTTTCAGCGGCTAGGGGCCTGACTAAAAAAAAAAACTGCATCTTCTGCGGGACAGGTTAAGGACAAAAGGGTCGCATAAGTTAGCAACACGTCAGGATTTTAAAAAAGCCACCTTGAAGATCTGCTCTGAAGCACTGCTATGGTTTTTGATCCAAATTTTAAAAAATATTGTTGAATCGTCAACATCAAGGCTTTCTATTACAAATAGTGCAGGTGGTACAAAAAGGCAGAGGATATCCCAGATCCCCCTCTTTGATGACTCATCACTTAAGTCGCATCAAAAGCAGACAGTTTCCCTGAACAAGGGCTCTTTGATGAGTCATCTTCATCTCAGTGAAGTCAGGGAAGCTGGTGCCGATACTTCTCCACACTGGAGCCTACCAGACTACAGCCGGACAGGAGGAAAGTACATATGCAGATTCGCGGCAACAGGAAGTAAATATAATTGCATGGGTTTAGCATTTAGCATAAAGTACATCTTTAAAAAGATATCTTAAAATCTTAATGACAAATTATAAAGAGCAGTTTCTAAAAAAAAGGAGAAATGATCTTGATGGCTCAATCAACCTGCCTGCTTGAATCTGAGCCACATCTCTTACAAGTTAAAACAAGGTACCATTTTAATAACAATTTAAAGGATAGGCTAGACTACCACTCAAGTGCACTATGACTTGAATCAAAACGTCAAACAACAACCATTATCAGCCTGTGAAAGTGCATAATCGACACTACGGATAGTTTTCAAGCTGCCATTTAAGGATCTATCTGAATGACAACTGCATGTAAGGTGATCCGATCATCAGACATGACTGAAGGGGAAAAGATGAATGCCTCTGGATAAACCAAAACACTGGCAGTAGTAATCAGCTCAAGCAGCATGGACAGGACTGGACATCAAGGTGCCAACACAAACATGCCACTGTTGATGATGATACTGCCATTTCTGGAACACACTGTCACACAAACACTGCCAGACACACACACCCACACACACCCACACACACACACTCACCAACAAGGCATTAAACCAGAGCCACAACAAGGCAATGAAACAAGTTCATTCCTTTACTGGTGTTCATAAACAGTCGACACAGAGGGTATAAGAAAACAAAACATGAAGTAACTAATAGATGTGTTCTTATATTACAATCTGCTATGGGGGGGTATAGATTGGTTTTTAAAAAGTTTCCATCCCTAAATTTAAGATATCAACATTATCACAAGTGACACAACATGATGTGAACCATCATCATATAAGACAATCATGCAAGGACAAGAAGGACACACTCTCCCAGATTATGTGGTGGACAAATAATGTACTATTGTAATCAATATCTGCTAAAACCTTTACAATGAACCTCCATTGTTACCTGCCCAGCATGTCAACAACATGTCAATCACTGAACAACACTGGACCTCATATTTTTACATCAGCAGAGCAACTGGTACCACAATCACCCAAACAGATTACACATAACAATGCTTTAATACCACAGTGTTGACTGAGTCAGTTGTCCCCAAATGAACATCAGGCCACTTGTGTTGCTAGCTCACCTGTTAGCTGGGCTCACTCTTGTCAGTCTAACACATTCGCGGGCTAAAGCTAATGTATGTAAGAAATATCACTTACTCTTCACGAAGGGAACTTGCTGTATCGGTCCTTGTCTTTGTGACTTCAGTAGCAGGTCTGTTAAAGTAGCCAGACGTGTTGTGATAGGCTTATCTCTCGTTAAGGTTTGCCACTTTCGCTTCTCGGCCCCCTGCTCGTCAGCTAGCTTTGATTAGGCTAGCCTGCATTTCACACGATCAGTTCTGCTTTCAGTGTGTCCCTGCTTCGGAATAAGGCTTTTACATACATGTTTGGCACTGTAGGCACAGGAAGCGCAACATAAATAACCGCTACGTGTCGGAGTGTCGGCTGAAACGATGAACGGTCGTTTCAAAATGTAGGCTACCTGTGATTTGAACAACTAGCTAATTTTGGCTAAAGCTAAATGTATGAGGCAGATGACGTTCTTTCTCAACATGCAGTTTGAGGGCGGGGCGAGCCTCGGTGTCTCTTCTGTGATTGGACAAACGCTGCTTGATGCTGAGACACGGTTGGTCAAAGGATGAGTCAATCGGACCAGACCTCTCCTCTTAAAACCTACTGTAAACAAAAATAATCAAGCTCTTAAGTTTCTCATTTTCTCTTGTCTCTTTGGCTGAAGAGGGAGAAGTGCATTACAACCCTTTGTTAACATACACTGCAACTTTTTTGAATTTTCCACATTGACGACCAATTAGCCTTTTGTAAAGTTTTAAACAGCCAATTCATGGTAATTGTAGACAGTAGAATAATCTACTTTTTTAGCCCAATATCCCCTTTAAAAGTCTGGCTTTAGACAGTTTTGGTCTGTACAGCACAATGTTTTTTTAAGTTTAAATAACATTTTTTTGGTCTGTATAGCACAATGTTTTTTTAAGTTTAAATAACATTTTTTTGGTCTGTATAGCACAATGTTGTTTTTTTTATGTTTAAATAAGATTTTTTTTTTTAAATCCTACAACAGCATGATCAGATACATTTTTATAAAGCAAACTAATACAGGCATTAGCTGATAGATGCGTCCATAAATTGCACAATAGTTTGGAAACCAATATGAATCTGTAACCTCATGTTTTCTTTATCTGACCGAAGTGTCTGACCCACTTCCACTTCTGACAGATTGCCAAAGAACCATTTTCAAGTTATTACAATCATAACCATTTATCTAATATGGTCGTAAATTTTCATACAAGGTTAGCTAATAACTCAATGATTTTGGGAAAATATCCCAGATCTGTGCCATTGATGTAGAATGTCGACCAATTGACAATATTGATAATCCACATGACTTCAACACTACAGACAGCTACCAAGCCTCACACAGCATGGCTACATCAAACATTTGCACTGGTTTCATTGATTTTGTCAATCAAAGGAATTTGCACCCATCTAAACGTTAATTCTGGACCTTTTGAAACAGAAAATTTATGAAGACTTTCCAGATAGATACACAGTTCTCAATTGGTCTGGTAATGCTGGGCTATTAAAGCAGTTACAAAAACTATAAACAGGACGAAACATGGAGATAACTACATGGTGTAGGACACATTTTCAAGCATGTTAAAAAAGTTGTCCACACAGCATGTCATTTCCTTCAAACTACTTTAAACAAATGAAACAGTAGATTTTCTTTATGGCAGCATATTTCTTATATTAACGTTAACATTGTTTCTACTGGATATTGTTATATTTAAGTTCAATTATACAGTATTTAAAACAAACTAATACTCAATAAGCAAAGAAGCTACAAAGCTAGTAAGCTAGTTGATCTATTTTAATTGTCCTTTGCATTGATATTTATGTATTTTCAAATTTATGTGGTGATGAGTTTTACTTGCATAACAGTGTAAAAATATCAAAACTAATTGTATCACCCTTTCCTTGTATATAATATGCCTAGAAGGGTGTTATTACATTGATGCCCTAATGTCTGTCTTTGTGTTTATAAAAACAACTCTCAAAGTATAGGTCTTCAGTTATTAACTTTATAATTATGAACATATATAAGCAAAATAAACTTTGCTGGTGCCCAAATGTTCCTCATATTGGATAGATTACATTTCAAATGATTTTGAAATAACACTCTATTGTAAACTTAATATTATGATATTCCCGTTTAAAGAAATTATAATATGATCACCTGAATAAGACTTCTGGTTGAAACATTGCGATGAAGGATAACTTTCTGTGGTATTTGAATAAGTCTGCTGCTGTTTGTCACCTACATGATATGCGTATCACTACCTCCTTTTCTAAGTTCTAAATCAAAGTATTAAAACACTGCAATCATAAGTTTAAAAAAAGAGCAACTCTACAGACAACATTTTTCCTCAGGTGTAGCCTTAATATGTGCACCTGCTGGCAGACGAGGTGAACAAATATGTGTGTTATTATTTATAACAATAACAATAAATCAATGACTGTTTTTAACTGTGGAATTAAAATTGATTCCAGCATAGGGTTTGAAGCAAACCCATGATGTGACTGGGGCATCTCTCTAATGGCAATAGTGGAAAGGAAATGTTCTTAAAAAACAGAACAACCATCCAGTGTTCAGTTCCCTATCATCCAGGGGTGTGTCCAGACTGGGGTGGCCCTGCCCTTGGTGGTGGTGGTGGGTGGTTTGTGCACAAACACATACAAAAAAATATCAATCATTTACCGTGTCTAACTTCACCAATCAAATATAAATCTGGATACTATAAACTCATTCCTACTGATACTTTAAGCTTATTTTTCAATGAAACAAAAAGGAGATATGTTTAAAGTTACAATTCAAAGCACCTAAAAATGCACATGTAAATGTCTACTTTACCAAAAGTGAGCGGATACTACCAGGCTTTGCAAAAAAAAAGAAGAAGAAGTAATAGTTTGCTTAAACTTTCCCCTGATAGGACAAATAACCAATCACTGTTTTGGATTCTTGGGGTGACTCCTGGTGGTATCCAAAGTATTGTGACTTCATATTATAGATTTTATAATGTGCTATATCTGATATCAAGAAGACTATAAACAATTGATTTACCAATCTGCATTAGTTGATGTTTTGAAAGTCTTTGTTGTTTACAGTCCAATGCTGGAATATTGCAGTTTTTTATAAATCAACTGTAAATTATAGAAGGATAAAGTTATCGTTGTTTTTCTTCCTACAGAACAGGACAAGTTATTCTCGGCACCAAATTAAGTGCCTGCCCTGTTTTCTGGGCTTGAATAAAATCCCCCTATGTCTGATCCTCTCTGCAGAGTGCAGCAATCACGCCTTGCCTCGCCCTCCACTCTCTCAACACAAGAGCTCTTGAAAAGCTGATTTCCTGCTCCTCAGAGAGAGCAGGTTTTCTTTTGTTGACTGAGGAGCCAGGTCAAAACAATAATTGTGTCTGAAAATATACACGACACATTTGATTTACATGTCACTCTCATAAGTCTGCTCTACATGCCTCCTTAGCAGCTCCAAATGTTACATTAGGGCTTTATCGAACACTTATGTGGGCTAATCAATTTCATCTCCCCTGACTATAATGTATGGAGTGTGTTTGTGTTTGTGTGTGTGATAGAGAGAGAGAAACAACCACACACTCATATACATATTAATGCACATTATGTGAGGGGGCAAGCTGCTCCCCCCTGCTTAATAGGATTAGAGTCATTTACCAAGTGTTTACTTAATGGGAGAAGACCTCTCTCTCTCTCTCTCTCTCTCTCTTTTTATTTGTCTCTCATCCTTCCTCTCCCTCCACTGTTTCTCTCTCTCTCTCTCTCTCTCTCTCTCTCTCTCTCTCTCTCTCTCTCTTTCTCTCTCTCTCTCTCTCTCTCTCTCTCTCTCTCTCTCTCTCTCTCTCTCTCTTCTCTCTCTCTCTCTCTCTCTCTCTCTCTCTCTCTCTCTCTCTCTCTCTCTCTCTCTCTCTCTCTCTCTCTCTCTCTCCCTCTCTCTCTCTCTCTCTCTCTCGTTCTCTCTGATCACTAATCAGTGAGACGGCCTAGAAGTGCCTCAGGCCGAATATGAATGAGCGCAGCTGCCCAGTCCGGATTACCATCCCACACAGGCTACAAATTCACACAAAAACACATGCACTCACAGAGAAAGCAGTGCATGTAAACACAGCAGCTATGCATGGGAATATATCATGCATGCATAACCGTCACTTGCTGACACATGCATTTTCCCAAGCACTATAAAGCATATGTCATATACTGTGACTATGTTCTGTATGTAGACTGGGCTGGTCCAGTAGAACATACATACAGGGAAATGCCTACTTTTAGTGTGTCAGCACCACAGGAACACGTGTAAATGCATGGCCTGTACATTAAGGGGGCATATGGCTGTGACCATATGGTGCCAGCCATCACAAGGTGACACTGTGTGGGACCAGTTTGACTTTAAGAAAGGAGATGAAAAAATGCAGTATGTCCTAAAGTAGGCGAGAAGCACTGGTTTTAATTTAACTGGGTTTAAGTTTCTTTGTTTATTTTATAGGTTTATTGCATATTAAATTAATTCCCAATACACAATGTTTTTATTATCACAAGAAACCAAATTCTAATGTACACCCATATTCTCTACAATTAACAATGTACTTATACAAATGTATTAAAACAGAATAATTGTCAAACTTGTCAATGCTTGAGATGGGTCAGAAAAGTGGGATCCTGAGGTTACTTGCATTTGCACCAGAGGTTACTAACTACACTACTTAGTTTGCCAAAATGCCTTGCTCAACTGTATCTCAAACATAGGCAATTTATGTACCTGAAGCTGCAGAAACTTTTCACACACTTTTTTTTTTCTTGGGTGCAAATTAAGTCTTTTTTTTAAAATTAATTTGAACACCCAGATTCATCCCACCTAACTGAACCAATCTCCTCACAGTCAGATGATTCCTTCTCTAAACATGACGCCTCCTTCAGTGAGGTTTAGGTTACAGTGCTGTTAAAATGCTGTGCTATAGAAGGGTTGGCCTGAGTTGTATATGAGAGCTCTGGCAGAGTTATACCTGCTGTGCTGAGTGAGATATGAACGCCTGCTGTAGACCATCAATAGTATCACAGCCCCATCAAGTGGGAGAGAGTGGTACTTCTGCCAAACAAACTGGATGAAATTGGCATTAAAAAGAAGAAAACAATATGGGGACCAAGATGAGTTCTAGTCCTGAAGCCATTTAATCTTTTTAGTCTTAAACTTCAAAGAGAATTTTTTTTTTTTTTTTAACAGTAAAACTGTAACTCTCCTGTTAGCTTTCATAACTTTTTCCCCCCTTTGAACAAAGATTGGGTATTCACTTCAGAAAGTATATCATATAATTGTTTTAAATTTCACTACACAATCTACATAGTGCACCTTTAAGTTAGAGGTCTGAGGAAGAGTTTCTCAAAGATGTGGACACTGCACCAAATTGATTGGGATATTCAAATGTAATGCTTGAGTGTGTGAATGTTTTTTATTTTGTTGCTTGAGGTCACTTCTTTTCTCTCTGTGCATTGCAGGATCTACCAGTCCATAATTTGTTTTATTTTTAATAACCATGTGGGAATATTTTGAAAAGATCTTTAGAATTCCTGTTGGGGTTCTGCCTGCAACTAGGCCAACACACATCACCTCGTGACAAAAAAACAACCTGAAAGGCTATTGAAATGGCAATAATGGGATTGATTTACTCAGAGTGAGCCGTATGCCAAGGTGACTCAGAGTATACAATCCCCGTTTTCTCTCCAAGATCTCTCTTTGAATGATATTGGTAGAAGAGTTCAGCTGGAAGAAATCGTTTAACAAAGCAAGGACGATCTTCCCCCTGAGTGAACAGCAAGAAGGCCACCACCTCTGGAGCTGCACCCGCTCATCTAAATAGTTTGTTCCAGCTCTTTTTCTGTCTGCATTTCTGCTTGGCCCTGAGTTTGTGGCGTCGATCTCACCCAAGGGAATACAGTGAGGTTTGTTTGGCTTTGTGGAAAGATGCTCTTGAGATGGTGGGTTCAAGGTGAGGGGTTAGGGTCGAGTTAAAAAAGAAAATGATGAATAACGAGTATTGAAGCATTGATGTCAGGCTGAGAGACGGAAAGAGCTCTGAAGGGGAAACAACCTTGTGTCTGTGTGGGTTCTCAGTCATTCACGTCATGGTAAATCAAAGTTTGATCCAAAGGCAACTGGACAGTTGTTACTAAGTCTGCATGATTGCCTTTAGGATCAATGTTTGATAAAACAATCTTAAACAATTATTTATCATTGTAGATGACCTGTGAGTTCAATTTCTATCATAAGAGCAACTGTACTGTTCGCCCTGCTGAAGTGTCTATTGTGTAAAATCTGTACCACCTCCTAAACCCTCGCACAGGCCTGTTGAATCAAATGACTCTAAATTATCATTTATCACGCACTAAAATGTTTAATTTCGGTTTTGTCTTACAAATCTCAACAGTCACTTCGTAACAGAGTAAAGCGATGACATAAAAGAAAATATATTTCTGCCTCTGCCTCCTGCAACCTACTTCAAAATGCTACAAGAAGAACCTTGTTTTTTCCACAAGGTTCTTCTTGGGGTTTTTTTATCTTATCTTTTCTAAAATGATGCCACTCAACGACTGGTTCTAAATCAAACAAATTTAAGGCTTTAGATGATCAAACATATTGTTACAGGACGTTGATTGGAGCTGATTGACTTAAGTCAAGAGTAATTAGCTCACTTTGTTTTCCTACAAGTTCTTACGAGTTAATTAAAAGAAATAAGTAACCGAGAGAGTGAAGCGCATTTATAAATAGCTCACCAATAGTCACTAACAAGCAACAAATCCAAACTGACCCACATTATGTGTGTGTGTGTGTGTGTGTGTGTGTGTGTGTGTGTGTGTGTGTGTGTGCTTAAGCGCTGTGAGATCCTAGCTTGCCCTGCCACAGAATGGAATGGTTGCATGTCCATTATTGATGATGTCATTAAAATATGCACAAGGACAAAATAGGCGATGCTGTGAAGGGCTTTGAGTGATAGCTGTTGTTGTCTGGTTGGTGTGTGTACTTGGCCTGGACTTTAGTTGTGTCAAATGTGACGTAAGGATGTGTTTAAAACTTACCACTCTGGAAGATATATGAGCAGTTGCTTAAAATATTCAGAGTCAACTTGTTCTAGCCCTATTCCTTGTATTGCTAATGTTTATGATATTTGTTAAATTAACTTTTATTGATTTCATCGCTTTTAAATTTGTGGCAGTGCTCTACTCATTAACATTAAAATGTTTTTCTTGTTTATTCTACAAGAAAAATCGTCTAATTTTAAAAGATCATGTTTGTAAAATCTCAGTGAGAACCACGTACCTGTAACCTGAAGCAGTTTATGTACAGTAGCTGAAGAAGGGGAAAGTTTTACAACCCATTAAATAATGCTTAATCTTTCAGTTCCTCTATCACCAAAATATATTTAGAATCAGAAAATGTTGAGGTTTATGGTTTTATCAAGATAATAGGTGTAAGAAATTGTAAAGCTGACAGACGATTGAAGTGCTGAAAGAAATCAAACATTTGCCTAAAGATCACAAAGAAGAACTTCAAGTTGTCGTTAAATACCATACCTTGGAATAAAATGTATGATATCGCTCCACATCTTGTGAAAAAACAAGTGTATCAAGAAATTCAACATGTAATTAGTAACTTAATGTCCCCTTAACTATCATTAGCTGCGACACATAACTTACTTGTAGTCATATCATCAGTGTAAGTTTGTATTCAAGTCTGTGTATGTGTGTGTCTGTGTGTTTTGGTGTCTGTCCAATGCAGTGTGATCTAACAGCAGCTGACAGGCAGGTTTGAGGCCTCTCTCTAGGGTCCTCAGTGTGTGTGTGTGTGTGTGTGTGTGTGTGTGTGTGTGTGTGTGTGTGTGTGTGTGTGTGTGTGTGTGTGTGTCCTGCTCTAGCGGTGTGTGCTAATTGGAAGCTCAGCGGGACAGGCAGCAGGTCCTCTGTAGTGACTGTGTGTGCATGTAGACTCAGATACAAATCTACCTCTCTCTTTTGCTCCCTGTCACATACACACATGCACGCATGCACACACACGCACGCGCGCACACACACACACACACACACACACACACACACACACACACACACACACACACACACACACACACACACACACACACACACACACACACACACACACACACACACACACACAGCTCAACAGCAGTCTGGTCTGTTAGCCTTTCTACATTTAACATGAGTCCAGTCTGCAGTCTCTTCACTTATTCATCCTACTCTTCCTCAGCAGCTTCCCTCCTGCACTAACCTGAAACGACAGCTGTGGTGTGGCTGACGGAGACCTGCCCACCTCTGCTGTCTCAGTGGACATTGAAAACCTACACAAACGGACACACACACTGTTCTGGCAAGTATCTGTGTAGGCATTTCCAGATGAAGACTACAGAAAATGTGTGTGTCTGGACAGACGGTGTGAGATCGATGGTATTCTGAACAGGCTATGGACCAGATGTGAGAGGGATTGAGAGAAATGATGTAACGTTAACCTTTCCTGGGAAATTACATGTATTTACATGCATTTATGAACATGTGATCACATTCATGCACTCACACACGTCCAGATGCACGTGCTGTAAAGAAAAGAATGAAAAATGAAACACAATATATTGGGAAAAAGCTGAGCAGTGCAAATGTGGTAGGGTTATGATTGACCTTTGTCGTTCAGTCTTCTAATCCCACAGTTTTGCAAAAAACACACACACACACACACACACACACACACACACAATGTTTATCACCTTAAGAGAACTGGCATTAATAAATAACACGTTCCTGATACTTAAGTAACCCATCTCTTCTCTTGACCTTTGTCAACAGATCCTGCAACGTTATCATCTCTGTTATAGGGTCTCAAGGTTCTGCCCGAGGTCACTTTGATCATCGCAGCTGCATCAGATGTTGAATGGAAGAACAAGGTGCTGGTTTAGTTCCCATGGGCTTGATTTAACATAACTGAAGTAAAGTTTTTTTGACAGAATGTGTGACTAAAGTTGAAATGAAAATTGATGACATTTTCCTAAATGAAAGGTTTCCAAACCGTGATCTGACATTACTCCACTGTGTGTATGCATGTCTGTGTTTGTGTGTGTGTGTGTGTGTGTGTGTGTGTGTGTGTGTGTGTGTGTGTGTGTGTGTGTGTGTGTGTGTGTGTGTGTGTGTGTGTGTGTGTGTGTGTGTGTGTGTGTGTGTGTGTGTGTGTGCGTGCGCATGTGTGTGCTTGTGTGTTCTAGGGGTTGGATGTCAGTTTCTTTACTGCATGTCTGACAGCCAGCATATGATCCTGAGATATCATGACAGCTGCCTTCACACCCTTCTCACCATACACACACACACACACACACACACACACACACACACACACACACACACACACACACACACACACACACACACACACACACACACACACACACACACACACCATAAACAACATGAATGACAGCCTCGCCAGCCTGTGACAGACCTGCTACATCCACCTGCAGCCAACAGGCCCAAGGACAGAGAGGTGAATGGGTTGAGGGTACTACAGAGGTTGGGATTAAGAGTTTGTTTTAAGGCTAGACAGGAGACAGATTTTAAGGCTAGACAGGAGACAGATACAAGGAGGGACAAGACACCAAGGGGCTGGTGGATGGATTGATAGATGTCAAAGGTCAAGAGGAGATATAAGCATACGAGTGGGAAGGAAAGAGGAAGAAAAATGGGAAAGAGTTTGTTGGATTGTTGAGGGGGAAGTGAGAGACGCGAATAGAGGAGAACGTTCTTGACCAAACAGGTAGTAAACTAGCTTTTACAACATTTCATGGCATTTTAAAACAACACTATTTCTCTCAAGACATTCAGTCATTCTCAGAAATATTAATTGTGGCCATGGACAATTCTCATCCTCAACCTCAACCTTTATCAAGTGCTATGCCCACAATATTTGGGATGTTGAAGGGCAGTTGTAGAGGTGTTATCCATTGTTGTTGTCTTCTTTATTGGGGCACAATTTCTGGCAGTGTCATTCTCAGCTCTCCCTAATGCCTGACATTCAACACTACATAAATAAAGACTTCATACATATATGTTCATACATGTAGTAAGTACATATACAAACAACAATTGAGAGGAGAATGAGGAAAAATAAAGGAAAAACAGAAAAAGGCAGATAGCAGATGTATGAATTATTTTCCCCATTAGTTTGCTGTGTACCGTTCTGTTGATCCTCTCTTTCCGAGTACCAATTCTCACGGTTGAGGGGACCTGTGTCTCCTCTGATGATGACAGGCGTGTTGTTGACATAAGCGTTGGGTTATTCATCTGCATGCTTGTTTGTTTGCGTCCTACTGTCCCCTTCCATTCGCTCAATCCTCCAGAGTTGGCACAGTGACAATTTGTGGAATATAAAAACTTGATCGGATTTGATTTCTAGACGGCCGTGTGAAAGTGAAGTCAACAACAGGCTCACACAAGGTGAAAATCAACACTCTGAGGGGGGGGGGGGGGGGACGACACACAAGGCAGGAGGTCTCTGTGTTTTGACACATATGGTTGAAGAAAGAGATTAGAGCATGAGAGAGTTTAAGTGATGTGCGTTTCCATTTCGGATTAAAAATTTGTGAGAAGAAGGCGTTCATGAATTCAGACTAAAGTAAAGCTTAAATTCACACAACAACATCTACCAAAAGCTGCTATGAAAAGCTAAGATAACAAGACTCATGGCACTGTTAAAATGAACCTTTTAACCAACATTCATTCATTCATTACTTTGTTTCTATACTTTGAGATTTTCCCAAAAATACTATCAATATGTACTTCAGCCACACAGATACACAGTTATACAGAGTACCCCGTGCTGTGTTCAATGGCAGGCTCACCGTAGGCCTTTTCCCAAAGCAGAGGTGATGTGTCCTGGTCCACTAATGTCAACATCGCAGCCAGGGTCGAAGAGCTGTCAAACACACTAACACACAACCTTTTCCAGCGTACACTAACACAGTCAGAGTGTGGGACGTTGTGCATCCCCAAAATGCCAAGTGCCCCTGTGTACCATTTCAACATTTCAAAGAATTCCTCTTGTGTGTTTAAGCACTTCGCCCGTAAGCTACACAAGCACATAGGTCTGATGTCTATATGTGTTTGTATACCTCCTAATGGTATTGAACTAATTATAGTTAACCATTAACAATCTAAATTTAAGCATTTTAGATAGATGTACTTTATTGATCCCAAGCTGTGAAATTGAGACGTTACAGAAGCAGAACATCAAACACACAATGTTAGTAACAAAAAGTACTCAAAATGTACAAAATATAAAACCTAAGTTTATGAATAATATATACACCAGCATTTAACTTTAGCCGAAACTATTGACTATAATGATAACAAACTAACAATTTTCATCATTATGTGACATCTGACTTTCAAATTTCTCAGTCAAATCAAATGCAGGTCTGGTTATTTGAGTTTTAGATTTTGTAGGGCTTTAACTTGAGCTGAAGTTTGGTTTAAATCCAGCTGACATTTTATATTCATCTAAACCCTGTATCTAACACTTATATCTATTAGGAGTCACTCGATGAGCCGCTGATGGTCTCGTGGTTACAGTAGGTCGTGCCCAGGTACAGTATGGAGGCTATTGACTTCCAGGCAGGGGGTCAGGTTCCAAATCTGACCTGTGGCTCTTTTCCCACGTCATTTCCCACTTTCTCCCTTATCCATACAAAGGATCATCTTCAACAGCAATCAAAGACACACAAAAATTAAGTAGATATATTGTGAAGCACTTCTTAGATGTATTTATAAAGACATTTTTTTTCAATTGTGGCAAATCAAATTAAGGCATAAAAAATACAATCACATTCACCCCAAATTGAAGAATATCTGCAGTGTGCTACACAGAATAACAGATTGGATTTACATTTAAATAAAGAAATATTGTGCAAAACCTGCACAAGTGTGTCGACTTTCATCCATCACATGATAATAAGGCACGGACCCACACACTGTAAATGAGTAGAACACACTTCAGGGAATGGAGATAGCATGCGGTGAAGGCACGTAGGTGTTGGAGCGTGAGAGGTTTCCCTGCTATAACGGATATAACGATGTGACTATAAGTAAATCAACGTCACAATGCATGTGTGCTGCACGATCACAGGAACAGTTGTTTTGTTGATCTGTGAGACTATTCTTCATGACTCACACCTCATGAAAGAGAGAGTTAAAGATAGATAGAGGTAACTAGAGCTGGATAGAGACTGATAAACAAGAAGAGACGTCGGCCAGTGTGTTGTTTTGACTGCACTGAGAGGGAAGTGGGGCCGACGTTGAGTTGGCCTACATTCATGATGCTTAATGTGTGAGGGGAACAGAGAGACAGCTCTGTGTCTGTCTAATTATTCATCCACACTCACACACAGAGAGTGGATGTTATGTTGTTCGGTATGTTTGTGTGTATACATACATAGTGGATGAATAATGTGTAATGTATTTCTGTGAGCCCTAAAATTGGCATTTCGGCTCTGGGAAGGACTCCAGTTACACAAGCGTACAACAAAACATTGGACAGCAATCCAGCTATTTAAGGATGGATGATGACATATATATCATAGATAATGGTTATAAACATACAGTTGCATGCGGTATGGTACACACATTAATTAAGTGACAGTCACATACAGAAAGCAAAGGAAGAATGTAAACGCTCGACAGATTTCAACATAATTTTAATTTTGACAAGACTAATTATAGTTTTGAATTTTGGATATCTGGGATTGCTTATAAGAATTCAAGGGGAACCTCACTGGATCCAACCCTTTTGTGGGGCATCTTCAAACAAAAAAAAGGTTGGAACCATTGACTTAGAATACACATGTTTGTGTGTGTATAAGAGTATATATCTCACTACTTGAGACAGAGTCCTTCCCTTTTTTTTCTTTTTTTTAGAAGTGACTGACTTGGATAACGTCTCACTTTTCGACTTTGAAGTGGAGATTAATCTTTGACTGATATCTAAAAGACAGACAGACACATACATTCACTCAAACACATAAACATATCAAAGCATAGTTGTCACTGGCATTTCAGGGACTTAGAGCGTCGTCCCTTGCGACCAGAAGCTTGAAGCTGTGATTTTCACATACATGACACCTCAGCTCAACAAGGTCCACACACACACACACACACACACACACACACACACACACACACACACACACACACACACACACACACACACACACACAGAATGGATGTCTCTGCTCTGCCTATATCTGTTGTCACATTCTCACATCCTGATTTAGACAGACAGAGAGCAATCCTCTGGGACAGAGACACGCTTCTCCCTTTCCTTCCCTCGCTCCTTCCTCCCTTCCTCCTATTTTCTTGATCCGCTGCTCCCTCTCGTGGGGATGGAGGGAGGCGGTGCCAAAGGTTAGACTGATGGAGGCGGGTGATACGCTGATACACAGCCAGTCTCAGGTTTGGTCCTGCGGGAACAGAGTGATGGAGAAGAGAAGAGAGATGGGGAAATAGCATGAAAAACATGGATGTCCCTTTCTGTTTTTTTTTTTTTTTTTACTTTCATGAGAACACAGAGGGGGGGGGATCAGGCTTCTAACAAACAGAAATAGAAAAACATTTAATATTTTTTAAATATATACATTTCTCAAACAATCAGAAATACTTTCTAATTTACTTTAAAGAAATAAAACAGTATAAAAGCATACAATGAGACAAAGACAACTTTTAATTACGTCTTAAGGTCGCCAAACATGTCCTCCTAGCATGAATCAAGAGCTCATTAATAAATGGTTTTGTCCCTTCCTCTTTCAAGCACGCAATTGTCAATCTGTTACTCGAGAAAACACACCTTGACCCCAGTGACCACAACAACAATAGGCTTCAATTACTCTTTATTGCTAGGATTCTGAAAAAAGATCACGGCCTCCACTTTCAGCATCCTTGACAAATGTCAATCTTTTTAACAGAATCCACTATGCTCAAAGTTTACACTGACATCTTATTCTCCGTCGACTCTGGTTGTTGAACTACTCTTGCCCTGCTGGACCGAAGAGCACTGTCGACCATGACATTGTGTCGAAAGCTCTAGGATGAAGTTGGTTTGAAGCTGTTCAAAGAGAGTTGTTTCTCCTACTCTACTGTTGTTGTTGTACATGCTCCTACTTGGTTCAGTCTTTAGAAAATACAACATCGTTTATTACTGCGATGCGGGTGACACATAATGTTATCCACTATTTTCACTTGACAGTACATGCTCATTGGAGAGCCTCTTTCGCTGTTCAGAGGAGGTAAAATGTCCAAAATGAAATAAAATAAAAGCCTAAACATTTTCATACATATCTCATGACAATTTTTGTCCAAAAAAATGTTTCACTTTTCTCACTTTTCCTCTAAAATCCTGCAGGTACACTACCAAGAACTGGTGTAGGTAAGCCATGGTGAGACCTATGGCTGAGTTATGGCTGTTTTCAGATTAATGCAATATCAAATCCAACGTTTTTATCATGCCTTTATAGATGATTGCAATGACACTCTGTGCAGAGAAATATTGTACACTTTGAAATGTGGAGAATGAAAGAATTGGCAGTTAACATGAGTGCTTGGGTAAGCATTAAGAAAAAGAAAGTCTTAAACTTCAAAGACAAAATAAAGTAAATTGCTGGTGTAGAAAAAATAAAAGTACATAAAACAAGTAATTTAGGCTTCTTTGAAATTTTGGACCCTGAATTTCCTGCCTGTATCAAGAAAGAAAGAATGAAAGAAACTTAAATTCAACATTTCTGTGATGAAGTTTCTTTCTCCTTCATCCTTCCAATTTATTTTTCCTGTCACTGTCAACAGCCACGTTAGGTCACTGGGAGGCTAACGCTCCATCTACCTGAGTTTTAACACATCACACGCTGCTCTGCACCAGTCACACATACACACAGAGAGAGAGAGAGAGAGAGAGAGAGAGAGAGAGAGAGAGAGAGAGAGAGAGAGTCAGAACAAGAGTCCATTGGTTGAGGCAGATCAAGAAGCTGCACAGGAAGCAGCGATTTGTTTATATGGATTGAGTCTCTTGGCAAAGGTAGTCGATTAGGTGACGGAAGGGAGAAAAGGGGGGTTCTCCTTGCACAGAACTGAAAATAATAGGTAAATAATAGATCCCAGAGATTAATTATTGAAGGAGTACATTGATGCTTTCATGCTGGGAAGCTGAGTTTACAATCCTGGGCTCATTCATGAAAAAGGGCATATGGAGGAAAAATGAAAGGAGGATGAGGAACAGGATGTTGTTGTATGTCAGGTATCAGGTTTGGTTCAGTGATCTAGCTGAAAGCACTTTTTTAATAATACTGTATATCATACTCAGCACTTTGAGTTCTGTACTTACAACTATGTAGATGACTGTGTTCTGCCCTTTTTGGTACTGCAGTCCAGCCCAAGAGACTCTATCACTACACTATCATAGCAGGTAACTAAATAACAATTATAATTTTATGAATAAACACCTCCTGTTTAGTTTCTCAATCTGATACATATTGGATTTTTACGATTCTTTATTCTAACATATCGGTAAGTCAACATCTTCATAAATGTTGTTATTCTAGTACATCTTGATCTTCACTGTCATGAAATGACCAAAAAAAGTTTTCTTTGAAAGTGCAAAGACACGGTCAAACTGAAACACTTCCTTCTGGCTTCTCACATATAAAGTGGACAAAGACATGGACAGGACATTTCAGCCCACACACATGCTTGCATGCACACACACACGCACACACACAAACACAAATACACACACACACACACACACACACACACACAGTTTGGCTTTTGGGAGTACCCTATGATGCCAAATCCTCTTGAGCTGACAGGTGACAGAACAGTCTACATCAACGTAGGTCACACACACACACACACACACACACACACACACACACACACACACACACACTTACAAACATGCACATATATACCCTGCTACTGTACAGTAGACAGCTCCAGACATGCCAGGGCTGGACATGCCCAAAAGGCAGAGCCTATTCCCTGTCACCTATCAGCTGGTGGTAGACAGTGAGGCGTACATTTGTGTTAGTGTTTGTGTGTGTGTGTGTGTGTGTGTGTGTGTGTGTGTGTGTGTGTGTGTGTGAGTGTGTGTGTGTGTCTTTGTTTTCCTTTCCTTTTTTACTCACTGAAAAACTTTTTTAAATCTGAAAATGTTCATGGCCCCTTGGAACGGTCACAAGGCATACAAGTAATCCTAAATATCTAAATATTTGTTTGGTCCCATCATGGGGAGTTCATTTGTGAATGTTTTTTATTTATGTAATGGACAATGTGGGATTAACAATAAATTAGAAATGTTATAGAAGAAAAAGAAATATTGTCCAAGGGACAAGTTTATAATTAAAATGTTAAGATTATATCCATGTAGATTTTTATTTCTAACATTTTTGCTCAATGGTGGAGCAGCAACCTGGTTTTCTTGATAATATACCCACTCTCCAGTAATGGAAACCATTACATGTCATATTTTCCTTTTCTGACAGTGTCTACACTGTCTACTAAAATCAAAAATACTAAACCTGCACTTATGACTCATGGAAAAGGACAAAAACCGTTGCAACCTTTTTTAACCTGGATTCAATTTTGCAGCACTTCATATCATCAGTTTAACAGTCAGTGAGTAAGCTCGTGGATGAAGTGTTGGGGGTACATACATGTCACAGGACATGCCAGGATAGAATAAAGGTAGACTCGAGGAGGCAGCAGCCTGCCCAGGACTGCTGGCACAGCAGCCAGGGGCGGGGCCAAGACAGCATGGCACACGTCAACCTCAGACCCCCCTCCTCCCCTTCTTTCCCCATGGGCTGTGACAGGCGGCACGTGAACCCCTTGGCCCAGTCAGGGGTGGACAGCCATCTGACAACTCCCCACCTGCATGACCTTTACCATGCTTGACCCCCTGCAGGAGACAATCACCTCACAGCAAACAGCCCCACAGGAGATATAGACACACAGCACATGGATTCACACAAATAGACAGACATGCATGATGCACATACATATTGACATAAAGACAGAAGGGTTGTTAGTGGGAATACAACATTCATGCATGCATTCAGGATCTGTGGAGCAGCTTAGAAAAGGAACTATGCACCACTTGGTCAAGTGGTAAAATAAAACAAACAACAAAAGTGTCAAATAATGGGACTGGACAGGATCAATTGGTCTTAATGAAAAAAAACATAAAAAATTGGAAATAGTTATTTCTTCACAGCTTAGCTGCCATTGCTTTGACACAATTACACTGATTTAACCGTGACCCTCTTTGATGCAGTCTAGAAAATTCATAATGGAGACACTTTTTCAAGTTTTACAGACTGTTCAATAAAATATTGATGTCTAAATTAAAACATTTTGAGAAATGTTTTTCCAAATACAATGAATTGTTTCTAACATATTACTTAATATAGTTAGGGTAATATGACTAGATTCTTAATTGGATATTTTTTGCTTACTTTTGTCACCTTATTTCAAACGTGTCACTTTATCTGATAACAGTCACTTTGACTCAAACTTGCCACTTATTGTGTATCAGTGTCCTGTACAGTTTACTCAATAGTTTTTAGTTAATAGTTGTAAATATATTGTACCTTCATATTTATTTTTATTTTATTCCTACATACTCTTTTTTTTTTAATTTGTACTCATATACACACTCTTCTTGTTATATTTTACTGCTGCAACACTTGAACTTCCCCACTGGGGATCAATAAAGGATTTTATTATCTGATGGTATCCTTATGGAAACATTTTCTTTACCAGGTTTTAGAATAGCAAATACAAAACAGGTTAAATTTCTCGTCCTTGAACAGTTCTAAAATTCTTGAAGTAGTAAATGGTAAGATATTTTATAATGGAGGTTTCAAAAGCTATTCAAATGTTTTTTGTTTTTTTTAACCTGTATTATGCCTTATGAATACAATCACATGGCGTTATTAATACATGTATTGTTATGATAATATTAGGCTACTAGTTTAAAGTACTGTTGGAGAGGTGGCAATTTTGTAAGCAATGCGTGAAGTGGAAATAACCTACTGGAAAGAAAAGGACTTTACAGATCTCTAAAAACAGCTTTAACGCTGTCAGGTGCTGTTACGTCATCAACAGGCGACGGGTTAGCGCTACATCACCAAAACGTGTGCGTCGTTGAAAATACGAGGAAGTAAGTGTACCTTGTTTTTTTTAACCAAGTTAAAGTTACTCGCTGCCCAGAGTACTTTAATTTTTGCTCTATAAAGCCATTTGTAGACTGTTAACGGAGGTTCGTGTTACCTTTAGCTCAGGTTAAATAACATAGAGCTGGCATGTTGTGATGACGTTGTTTGTGTATGTCTGCATGTTACGTGACCTGTTCGGATGACTTTCTCTTCCTTTTGTTGACAGCATCGTGCTCCGGTTCAGTGAAGGGGGTGATGATGAATCCAATAATAAAACGGAGACTTCCTCCGTCTGTCCGGAGTCTCCTGACAGACCTGGGTCCGAAGCAGCAGTGGACTGACACCGAGCCTGACACCGAGACCAGAGAGGGGATTCATCTCCCCTCCAGAGGAGCTGCTTCACAAGAGCAGCTTCTCACGCCAGCAAAAACACAAGATGAAGAGGCTCCAACAAACGCTAATGAAGCAGGGAGGAGTGCAGTCTGCATGTTGTGTAAATGTAAGATCTCTTGTTACACCTGCCCTCGGTGCAACCTGCATTACTGCAGCCTGGCTTGCTACCAAAGTCCAGATCACTCTGTGTGCTCTGAGGAGTTTTACAAGGAGTCTGTTCTACGCGAGCTGAAGGATATGGGGAAAACAGAAAGCGAGGGAAGAAAGAAAATGCAGGACGTTCTTGTTGGGCTCAGACAGAAAGCAGAGGGAACAGATGGGGGAATGGAAACTCTGTTAAAAGAAGCTGGTGTCTTGTCAGATGATGGAGAGGCGGAGAAGGTGCAGGTCGTGGAGCTGCTGGCCAGGTTAGCAGAGCTTCAACAGTCTGGATTAGGGAGTGAAACAGAGATTGAGGCTATTCTGAAGAAACTTGAAGAGATTGGTGGAGGGGACCTGCTGTCTGAACACGCATATAAAGACACCATCGATGCAGAAGGGGAACTGGAATTGGCTAATCAACTCTCAGGGCTTGATATTGACAAACTATCAGAGGAGGAACTCTGGGAACTTCTCAACAGTAAAGATAAAGAGACTTTTATGGGAATGATGAAGAGTGGAGCATTGGGTGGGCTTGTTCCTCTGTGGAAACCTTGGTGGGAGGAGCATGAAGAGGGAGCGAGAGCCCTGGTGGAGGAGCTTGAGGAGGAAGTGAGTAAACTGAACGCAGGACATGCAACAGCTGTGGATCTGCGAGCCGGTAACGTTAAGGCGCCAAAAGTGGTTCAGAATAGGGACAAAACTGCTTCACAGTTGAAAAGAATTAAAGGAGAAAAAATAAGAGAAACAGGCAAGAACAAGAGATGTACAATTCCTTACATCCCTCCAATTTCTACAAAAATACCAAAGTTGAGCTCCTTGTGTGCAAATCCATCTCCCCTGGTGTGCTATGGTTTGGTCAATGCACTATATGGCTACACCTTCACACTGCGCCTGTTCAACAATGACACAGATTCACTGATGTTTGAGGTCTGTGACATGATTCTTGCTCTGTCCGAGGCCCTGAACTCCAACAGAGTCTTTCACTCGCTACAGGAGGCTTTAAACTGTGGAGAAACTCTCATTTTGGACGGAGGTTACCTAGACAAGGAGGATGCTCTTGCCCCAGCTAGGGCAATGGAAGCAGTTGCCCACATTATGACGGGCAGAGACAGGAAAGATGCTACAGGATATTGCCTGGCAGCCTTGAGTCAGCTTCGCTCAGTGCTCTCACAGGCTAGAAGTCTGCTGTCTAAAGAGGGAGGTGATGAGGAAAGGAGAAAGAAGTACTTCCTTTCAAGCAAGAAGTGTGAATTCTTTCAAGCCTGGGTGCTGGACAATAAACACAGGATACGTACTCTCGCTATTGAGTTGTGGAACGAGCACAGTAGAAGAGAGAGTGTCAGGAGCAGCATGGAGAAAGCAAAGACTGTCGTTGAGCAGAACTTGAAGAAAGAGAAGAGTAAAGTGAAGCAATGCTTAATTGAAGAACTGAGATGATTCTTTTTTTTTTTCAACACTGTTGTTTTTAGGAGTTCATGATGTAATAAAAATAAATTGAAATTGTTTACCCAAATTATCTTGTCTGTCTTTCAAATTTAACTTCAAACATTTTGTTACTTCCAGTCCGTTGTTACTTTATAGTACTGTCGTCCTCGAGATCAACAAAATATCTATCTATAAGTGACATAAATGCTAATTTAGGCATTACTTTTCTATGTGGACTGCTGTGTGTTGTTAAGATTTTAACATTGTAAAAGATGCAGTGTAACATGCTTTTTTTGTGGGCATTTCAGTAACTTTGCATTAATGTAAAAATACATAAAAATCCTTAACTAAGTCCACAAATATCTTGGGCTTTGTATCAACACTTTAATGGCTTCTTCGGGGGACAGTCTTTTAGTTTGTTACAGAGGATATCATCCTGACACTTAAGTTAAATGCTTAAAAAAATCACGAAGAAGAAGAGGGTGTTGTCATTAGACAAATTAACATAAGGTAGGCTGTACTTATGGGGCATTATAATACAGTATAACACTAAACTTGCCAGAACTAGAGTTGAACACGTTAATAAACTCACATGGTGCTCTCGCGATACTTTCTATGACTGGTCACGTGGTGCGGACGCTCTTCCACACACAGTGCGACGGAAAACATGGCTGCGCTCTTGAGATCAGCTCGGCTACTAAAGTTTTCGCCTTCGGGCTTGCTTCAGGTCAAAGGCACCAAAAGAAGCGGACCGCCAACCGGTCGGCTGTACAGCGGAGCTGTCCGCGGCAGAGAGAGCGGAGTTTGTTCCCGACAGATCAGCCGTGCTGCGGATAAAGTGTCCAGGTATCTGTTAGCTCGTGTGGCTGTTATCCACGCGTGAACGTGAAGCAGAAATGTCATTGAGGCTCAATGACAGCCAGAGTCGAACACTATCCATACTAATGTGACCTGCAGTTTTAAATAAAGTGTGTTTTCATGTGTGGTACTATTCTACAATAACATACGACACAGACAGTTAGCTGGCTTACTATGTAAATGTGGGTCTCGTTTACACAAGGTGATGACCAGATGTTGTGTAACCAAGCCATGCTAAATATTAAACTCGGTATAATTGAGTCAAATAAAGCGTCCGAGCTCGTAACGAGTATGCAGCTTTAAATATTCAGTGTTGTCTTTTCGTATTTAATCATGTTTTAGCAGTTTATGCTCTTGCTGGCTTTAAAGAAAAGGCCCATACTCTGAGACCAGCCAGTCTGTGTTGTCACGCAATAGTTCATTTAATCAGAATAATTAGTGATCCTTCATGGCGAAGTAAGTTATGTATCATAATACAACACAGTGCAGCTATTGATCGGCAACAGCCAGGTTTTTACTCAGCTGGACCTTTTCATCTCAAGGTCAAACCCCCTTTCAACACTTTAGGCAGGCCGAGCATCTCGAGATGTTACTGTTGTTCGTGGTGCATGAAACATAGTTTGTTCTATTCTGGAGGTCAAGAGGGGCCGTTTGAAGCACATTGGAAATCACAGTAAAACAATCTGACTTCCTCTTTTTTTTTTTTCTTCCTCTCTCACCCCTTTCACTTGTTCTTAATTACCATACTATCGCCCTCCACCCATCTCTGCTAACTCTACAACTGTCTATTTATCTACAGTCATCTGTGGCCATATACCGTTGGATGTGTTCGTAACTATGCTGTTGTCACGGAGGAGAAAGATGAGGGCAGTGCTGCGTTGCGGACCAAACAGATGCATCAGTTCGACTGGGCTCTGACCAAGCTTGACAGCTCTGTGAGGAGAACTGGTCGCATCACAAAGACCCTGCTGCTCCGCATCTTCCACGATGTCTGCAGGACAGGTAGGCAGGCACAGGAATGATCAAGGGGCTTCAAGCTATGCCTCAGAAAAAAAAAACATTTGCTTCAGATCTTTTTCTTACCTCTGTCCTTTGTGTTCGTCTTCTGTCTTTAACCCTTGGTTTCCTGTGGTGCAGGTTGTCCCAGTGGTAATCAGGCCTTGCTACTGCTGCGTAGCTGTGGCAGCCTGCTGCCCGAGGTGCGTCTGCAGGAGCGCAATGAGCTGGCCCACCGCATTTGGGAGAAGCTGGAGGAGTTGGGTGAGAGGCTGCACCAGATGTTCAATTAAACAATCCTATTATCCAAAGCAGAACTTAAAAGTATTAAGTATTTTAAAACCTGGTTTGGATACTTAAACTATAACTGGGACCGTTTTGGGAATCATCATCCATTTGACACATTTGCACATCTTCCTCCTCAGGTGCTCAGTATGATGTCAGCCACTATAATGCCTTGCTTAAGGTTTACCTGCAGAACGAGTTCAAGTTTTCCCCCACCGACTTCCTAGCCAAGATGGAGGCGTCTAACATCCAGCCCAACAGAGTAAGTGTTTTAGTGCAGGCTATGAGGAAAGATTTTCATCAGCCTGCCCCCGTCATCAGCAGCACAAGTAGAACATCATTATACGTGATGTTTTCTTGTTGTTTTGCACACATTATTAAAGCTGATCATGCGAGCTAATTCTGGACATCCTCACCTGCAGCACTTTGGATTCTATTTTAACATGCCTATGCGTTTGATGATTATGAGCTCTGTTTAATTTCCCTTTTGTTATTGTGCACAGGTTACCTACCAGAGACTGATAGCAGCCTACTGCCAAAATGGAAACATCGAGGGAGCCAGGTGTGCACACTTGCTTTTCTGCTTATAAACCAAACAACAGCAGAGTCAAGGGCCATTCGGCTACTTGACAGATGATGGTTGTAAAAAAACACAATCCTTCATCTTAGTTTTTTAAGATTAGTAAAATGCTTGCATATTATAGGATCGATTTTTTTTTTTTACCCTTTCCACCCCTGTTGATTGCAGCTTCATGAACAGCTATAAGCCCTGTTCACCAGTGAGATACAACACCTTTGGTTTGATGTTTGTTAAACCCCTTTTTTCCTTTCATAGCACCATACTGGGTTTCATGAAGAGCAAAGATTTACCCATCACCGATGCTGTTTTCAACTCCCTGGTGACAGGCCATGCCCGTGCAGGGTGAGTGTCACTGCTTTAGTGACAGTACATCAGTGCAATGTAGAAAAAAAGCATAATGAGAATTGTTGAAGAAGAAAGCATTTTGTGTAAATCCAGCTGTCTTTTTTTTCACTGTGCAGAGACATCGAGAGTGCTAAGAACATCCTGCCTGTGATGAAGGGAGCAGGAATTGAACCGGGTCCTGACACTTATTTATCACTTCTGAACGCCTATGCTGAGAAGGGAGACCGAGACAGCCTAAAACAGGTGTGTGTGCTCATTCATTGAGTTTCTTTCTTCTTTCTGTGCGTCTGAAACTCACTCTGACCTTGTTCTCTTTATCCTCTCTGTCCCTCTGTCAGACAATTGAAGACGTAGAGAGTGCAGACTGCAGTCTGATGGATAGAGACATCATGCAGGTTATATACACTCTAGCCAAGGCTGGACACCAGGAGCACATCCCCGAGATGATTGAGCGCTTGAGACATGAGAGGGGTTATGTTCCAGGTACACAATGCACCCACACCTCATGTATTTGTGCAGTCCTGGTCTTAAGCGGCTATAATGACGTCATAAGAAATTCTGGGATATATATTAAAATATAATTTTTAGTTTTAAAGGCTGAGAATAACCAGTCTGTCGTTCTTTTTTTTAGATGCCATGAACTTGTGTCTGAGCCTCATCACCCAGGGCTTGGAGGACACGGCCTTCCACATCCTGAAGACTTTCCCAACGCTGCAGTCGGAGAGCTTCAGCAACGACATGGCCAACCTGGGCAACTTCTTCCTCAGACACTGTGTCAACATAGACACGGTACACAGCCATGAACACATAAACAGCCCTCGCTCCTCTATCACAGATACACAAACTGAACTCCCACAGTATTGCTCAGGTTTTTTTCTTGCTTGCACTTGACTGTAAGGAAGCGTACGCTTCGAGGAGTGGTTGTCAGGCACTTTAAATTTATACCATCAAATTCAGTTTTTTTTTTAAAATTTCTGTCATTGGTCCTTTCAGCCACTGGAAAAGTTGAGCAACTTTTGCAAAGATCTCCAGGAGTCCAAACTGCACTCTTCCCCACTCGCCTTCACACTGTCCTGTGCTCTAGAAACAAAGAACATTGGTAACATCTCTTTTTTTTCATTTATATTCATAAACAACCAGCTTTTATATTGTTAATTGTCTTCAACATGTGCTGTTTTTTCTTTTCTTTTTTTTAAAAATGTTTGCAGTTAAGTCTTTGGAACTGATGAAGATGTTAAAGGAGCAGGACTTTCCCATAAGGCCGCACTACTTTTGGCCCCTTCTCACTCAGCATGTGAAAGACAAGAACACAGCCGGTACGGACACACGCACGCAGACACACACACACTCGCGCACACACACACACACTTGTGCTTGTTAAAATGAAAGCTCACAGTGTCTCTGGTAAAGGAATAGCATAGGAGACGCTAGGTTCATCTGCTTCTCATTGCACGTCCTGCAGTGTGAACTTTGGTCCTGCATGAAAACAGTTGTGATCGCTGGACTATTAGAAAGCTTTTACCACAATACTTCTGGCCTGTGCTTGAGCTATCACTAAGAAAGGGGTCGCGTTTCAGAGAAGGCTTGAAAATGAGCAGCTGTGAGAAGCTTGTAGAATGATCTTAACGCCTCTTCAGCCTCATGTAAACAGTCTTGCACACATCATGGACGCAAATGAGCCCCAAAAACAAAAAGAGCGCTTGCTAGCTGTTTGTGCATCTATTGAATTAGAGCATGTTCTTTTGGTGAGCATGATATTTTCAGTGTATGTGCACGTATGCGTTTGTGTGTGTTTTTTTTTTGTTTTTTTAAGGGGTATAGGGAATTATGACTTCCTCAGTCCGCTGTACCAGTAAGAGCTTTTAAAGGAGTTTTGCCCTCAAATATTAATGCTCCACAGAGTGGCCCAACTGGGACAGGTTTCACTGGGCTGGGGCAGTCAAGGGCAAAGATGTCTGATCCCTGCATGAGAGAGTTAGAGCAGGAAAGGATGAAACAACACACTTCCTTTAAAAACACACACACACACACACATGCAGGTCTCTCTGGAGAGCTCTAGGAATAGACTGTAAAGTTTAGAACTCTGAGCAGATGGGCTTTGGAGCGAAAAAAGAGCTCTGACTTTCATAAAGTGTGCTCAGACATGAATGTCATAACTTTCGTTCCTCTGATCTTCTTGTTTTCTTCCTGGCCTCAGTCCAGCGTACGTTTGACTTTAGAATCAAGTTATTTTTCCTCTGAGTGAAGGCTACAAAAATTGAATCGAGTACAGTAGAGTTTGAACGTCCTGAAGTATCAAATATCGGGCAAGTAGTCGTTTATTTACACCAGTGATTTACTCCGATGCTTGTGTTGCTAACCATTAATCTGAACGCTCCTTTTCTATTTTTGACACGTTCAACAAGAAGCCTGGGATGACGCCATATGTGGCACAAAGCCGCTCCCTTTATGTCATGGCTTATATCATCTTAAAGTGCTGCACAGTAGTTGTGTTCACATAAGTATTTGATGGGTTTATTTTATAACATAATTAGAAATATTGCAAAGATGTATTGATTCTAGTTTGAGGCGTATTTTACAGTGCAATCGCCACTTTTTCTGTTTTCCAACCTGCAAACTCGGAACCCGTCGGCAGTCTTCACCACTTGTCATGGGACAGATAGATGGTGTATTCCTCAGGGGACAGACGTGTCCGTACTGCTGGGGAAGCTGGCGATCAGCATTAAAAGACTTCCAAGCAGGACTTCCTTGTCCGTGCAGTGATTGTCTGCTACATAAATGCCATGATCACTGTGTCTTCCAGCATTCATCTGTTGAGTCCAACAGTAGAATTGAATTTGTTTGCCGACTTCTCCAAGTCTAAAAGAACAAACAACCTATGTGGGTTTTTTTTGTCCACAGACATAGACTGCTGTTCCTACCTACTCCTAAACTTGCTCACACATAATTGGTCAATACATTTATACTACTAACATACAACAGAGAAAAAAACAGAAAACTTCTCAAAATGAAAATCCAGATCCCCGTGTACAGATTCTACATCAAATAGGGATCACTCAACCCATAATTCCTCCACTCTTTAATTAAAAGATTGTAGCTAGACTCGTTTATTTTCTCCAAAAAGATTAAGTATTATTGTTTTTCATTTGCATTCCTTTTTTAAAAGGTTAAAAAAAGTTTGGTTTAAAAAACAAAAACTCTCTTCTGTTTTAAATTGAAACAGGTCTTCTGTGTAGACGTTTGCTCCGTGGCAGGGGGAGTCTCATGTTCCTTATAGGTGACACTGTGCGGGCGTAGTAACCTGAAGGCCCCCCCCCCCACCCCGGACATCAAAACAGACATACATGGGTGCACATTGGGGCTGAGGCTGAGGGGGCCAGGGGCCATTTTGCTCCGGTTCTTGTTCCTTATTTCTTCACAAACCAAACTTGTTTGTCACTCACCCAAATCTTCCTCTCTTCCTCCTCCCATCTTTTAACTGAAGAACTTGTTCTCAACGGAACAATGAGTCCTGTAGTGTCCACATATATTCATGTTGACAGTTATTTTACAAGATAAATACAATCAGTAACAGTTAGATATTGTCTTCCTCTGAGCATTTCACTGCGTTATCCGTTTTGAAGTTTTAATTCACTGACCAGTCATCTCTTCTGCACGCAGCAATGCTATCACTGGGTTCTGAAATACACTCAAATAAAACTGTGGCTAGCTACTCTTTAATATCAGAGTACTTCTTTTTGATTGGCAGATACATCAGAATGAAATTCTGGGGATTGAATTTTGTTATTCTGCATTTCGTGTTTCAATAACATGAAATGACCTATCCTTTAAAAGGATAGACCGCAGGTACACGTCGCACAGACGATCACTCGCGAGACGCTGAGTAGGACGGTCCCTTTTCATGCTCATGCTCCCAGCGCGCACACCTGTCTAACACTCGGGGTAGAAAGGTGCGTCTGTATGCTAAAGTGTGTCTCCTCCGTCTGCCCCTTCAGACAGTTTTACTGCTCAGCACTGGAATGCTTTTCCTCCTCCTTGTTTTTTTTGTCAGCAATAAAGCTTGTGGGGGGAAATCGTCTCAGTGACGGATAGCCGACATTCGGAGACTTGTCAGAATTCACATGTCATTACGGACAAACCCCGTCAGATATGCTCAGCAGAGGATTGGCTTTTAAGAGCTTTTATTTATGCCTCTCTCTGCCTCTCTCTTTGGGGTTTTTTAGAGCGATTAATAATTGATGCATTTTTTTTCCCTGTCAGTTAATTGACGGCATTTGAGCTGGCAGGAATGAGATGCTGGTTAGACCAGTGCGGCGACGGCGCTGATTGACTTCTCTGCGCGGTCCAGACGGATTCTCCGTTTGGACGGTGAGACGCTTCAGCGCCTGGCTTGGCATCTTGAAGAAGAGGATTAGACATGTGTTTAAACATGCACAACCACACACACACACACACACACACACACACGGAGATACAAGCTCTCACTTAGATTCTCTAGCTCCTCAGTCTCAGAGCCCCACAAATATGTCAGACCACATCCATTTAGTTATCACAAGGCGGAAAGACGGAAGGGAAGTGGAGAAAGTTCTCTTTTGCGCACACTCGCTTGTTTCCGACAGTGTTAGCCTTAACCCTCATGAATCATGCAGCCTCTTTTTTTCCTCCTCTTTCTCTCTCTCTTACACTCATTGGCTGCAGGAGGTGTGTGTGTGTGTGTTGTGTGTCCACGATTGTGAGGGGAAAAGGGAGGGGCCTTTTGGGGGCCAGTGCAGGTGATGTGACTGATGCAGAGTGACTTGATTTCATGTAAATGCAAGCGCTCTGAGGGAATTCACTTTGGATTACGCGCCCCACTGTGCACAGCCCATGAAATATTAAGCGCCGTGTCACTTTTTGTCCACAGGTGTCACTAGCGGGCAGAGAGGGTCAGAGCCGTATAGTTGAAGGAGAACAACAAGGGGGAGGGAGAGAAGGGGAGAAGAGAGAGAGGGAAAAAAAATCCCTTTTGATGAGGTGTGGATTTGGCGGGTTTAGCGGAAGCATATGCTGGCCTATAGTTCCCACCTGCCGCCAGCTAGTCACCGCTTGTCAGTCCTCAGATGCAGCGCCTTCTTATCACTTCTGACATGGCGGCGCAAGAAAAAATGCAGAGAGAGGGAGAAGGAGTCGCTGAGGAAGGGGTTGCTTCTCGCCTAATGCATTTTGGGGTGACGGAGGATGTAAAGGTTCCCTTGTTTAGTCTGCTGCACAGACCTTTTGAAAACACTTGAGGTGTTCTTTAATGCAAGCCTTGTCTGTCAAACCGTGTGGGCTTTTTAAGACCGCAGCATCGATCTTACGTAAAGTCCTCCACAAACTCCCATTCTGGCCTCGGCAGAGTTAGCTCCTGGGATAAGAGCCAAGCATCACCTTGATATAAAAACCTGAACCCCATCAAGGCTGAAATTGCAGCTCTCATGCCTCACAAAATGGAAATGCTCTTGTACTCTCCTGTTTTCATACAACAAGCAGTCATTGCCTTGCAGCAAAAAAAAAAAAAAAAAAAAGTCCACCTTCAGAGAGGCAGAGACACTGAGAGATCGGGAGACAGATGGTGTTGGAGGCAAGAGAAAAGGAGAAGTGACAGGTACTCATGTCCAAGGACGGGAGGAGATGACAGCGACCGGTTCACTTCACTCCTCTTTTCCTCTCTTTTCCTCCATCCTCACTTCTCGTCTGTGACAGTTAACCTGCAGTCATGAATCTGATGATGATATCTTGTGACCACTGCCTTGCTTAACTCACTCCTTTGATACTTCTTGCCCCGGATGCTATGTCAGGCTTTATGCTGACCAACCTGGAGAGGCCTCGACTCTTCTCAATTCTCCTCTACGCTGAGCCTTATATAAATTGTTCGGACAGGGGAGAAAGCAGAAAGAGTTAGTCACATGGATCCACGGATTATGGACTGAAAAGTAAAATTACCTAGAGGCCGACGAGCGCGAGTGACACAATATGAATAATATTGTATGTTATTTTTGTACCTTCTCACTGCTCGCCACATTTTAAGAAGCCTTTTGTTGAAGTTGCGTTCGCCTCAACCACAGGTGTATCTGCTGCAAGACTGTTAAAACAGGAAGTGTGAGGTGCAAGAACATCCTGGGGGGCAGAGTTGACTTGCAAAAAAAAAAAAACCTGGCCAAAAAGTGCTGATCATTCTGAAAGCTCACTTCCAGAAGTCAGGAAGCGCATGTGCGAGAGAAGTCCGGCTTCTGCATTTATACCCCCTGCTCTCCATTCACTTGTTTTCTTTCTGTCTGGCTCACCGTGAAATTGATTATGGATTATTCAGGAGGAAAGCAGGTGCTCCCTCTCTTCTTTCATAAAAAAAAAGACCATGAAAGCGATTAGGGGGTAAGAATGAACGGGTGGCTGGCAGACCGGATGGATCCTCCATTGAGAAGAAAGCTGAAGATCGCCTGTTTACTTTTTCTTGAAAGCCGGGTAGATGGAAAGTGAGAGGGGCGGATGAATGAGTGATGTAGAGGGATGGATGGAGTGGTTCAGGTAGTCTTACCTGGGATAATGCAGCTTCAGGTTTTAATGGTGTATGAAAGCCCAGGACTCATGTTTTATTCAGCTGAAGAGAGAGTCTGCCAGGTGAACGCATACATCCCAAGAGGATGTAGAATTACAGAGCCATATATATGTGTGCGTGTTTGTGTGTGTGTGTGTTTTAGACTCTGAGTGGAGAGTAAATAACACACAGCATCCGGAGGTGTGTCAACTCAAGGAAGCACTTTAGGGCCGTTTGTTAAAGTCTGCATGGGAACAAGGTGTATTTGTACTCTGGATCGAGTCATATATAGCACATAGATCCAACTAGCAATTCATGTTGACGATGTTCACACACAAACACACACACTCATGGAGATCAGTGTGTGTCCTCATTTAGGCCCATGTCCTTCATGGGCATGCTCCCAGACACGTATGCAAAGTGCTGCAGCGGCTCCTTCACACGCACTTACACTAACAAACACACGCGCACACTCTTGGGGGCACATTGAGAGTGCACGAGTGGCTCCTCCATATGCATGGGGCTGCTTTGGCCTCGCTCCCTGGGGCAGGACCTCAGGGCTCTGCTGGAGAGCAGGGTACTGGTGACCACTTCAGGCCGAGTGCATGTTTGCATGCACGTATCCGCAAGTTCCAGGTACAGAACGAAGCAGACATTAGCATTCCGTTGACGGAGAGTATTTGTGTTCTGAGTCTGTCAGAGCTTTTTTCAGATTAATAGAGAATTTCTGAATTTTTGAGACACATACTTTAACAGGGCTTACACTGCTCCTGGTCTTAGCATGAAAGTGTGTGTGTGTGTTTACATCTCTTGTACAAAAAATGGACATACAACTTATTTCACTAGCTTCATGAGAACATAAAACAGGGATGTGATTCTTCCAGAAATTTAAATGAGAAATTCCACCAGACTTTTTGTTTTTATTGATTTTATGGTTGATTTCTAGGGACAGATACAATATATTTCTGCAAATAACAGATTTAAATAATACACAGTTTTTCCAACAACAAAAAACATTAAGCTGGGAATGCAGCCTGTTTGTAGTTAAAAGCAGAAATGTTTATAGAGATGTTTACTGCTAAAATGTTTAGATCCTTCTTATCTGATTTTGTGAACTACCTTAATTCAAATATTGAACTAGTGAATGGCATTAACAAAGGAAGAAATACTTTCAATAAACCTAAATTACAGGCACCATATTTGTGTGATTTTAACATTAAATAGGTTTTCCTATTTTTTTTGGTACTTCTATGGTTTGCATGTTTAGCTGTGTGAGGGTCTCTTTTATCCTTTGCCTACAACATCCCTAATAAGAGAGATGAAAAAGGTAGAAATAATTACTGTGCTGTTTTAAAAGGCGTTTACTGAAGAACTCTGTAGGGGAAGTACAGATGTGAAAAACTTTTAATTGCAGCTGAAAACAAGTTCCATTTAATTCTGGCATCTCAATTTTGAATTGTTTTCATTCTCAGTTTTTAAATGTATTATGTTTTTTTTTTTCCTTGATGTGTATTTTATATATTCTGTTTGTATGTATGTAAAAGATGAACCCCATCCAACTCATTTTCTGACAATCAAAGATTTGATGTGAATGAATTTGTTGTTTGTAGGTGTGACTGAGGTGTTAAAGGGTATGCGGGACATCGGTGTGTCCCCTGATGTTGAAACCTGGTCTAGCTACATCCTCCCCGCCTTCCCGGACTTAAAAGCAGCTCGAAAGGCATCCCAGGTAACCCATAAATCAGATTATTCGTGTGTCTCTACGTGTGTGTGTGTGTGTGTGTGTGTTATTTGACTTGGTGAGTGTACATTAAAATGTTTTTGCTGATTTTTCTCTCTTAAGGAGTTGGGCATGTCTTTGGAGTCAGAGAGCTTCTTGTCTTCAGAGTGTCGCGTAATGGCTCTTAACAACCTGGCCGAACTCTACGCCACAGGTAAGCATTCGCACACTTACAGACACACTCACACACTTCCAAAGAAGAGGCTCTTCTATATCTTGGGCAGCAATCATCATAAAAATCGCTGCTTTCGCCTGCGGGCTAATTGGGCCAGTGTTAACACACACACTCTCTCTCTCACACACACACACACACACATACATTCACTCACATTTGCACACTTTCTCCTGTGTGCTCATCAGGCCTTTTAAGAGATTAGTCTGTGTGAATATGTAAAGAGCGAGAACGAAAGGCGCCTCGACCGGCAGAGGGATGGGATGGAGAAGGCTGTTACATAATGGATGACTCTTCCTGTTTTCTGTCTTTCATCACATTTTAGTCTCAAAACATCCACCACTCGATTTTCACATACATTGCTCTGTGTCCTTTCCGCCCCATCTCATATAATACAGTTGTTCAACATTTCAAATATTTCTATTTTAAACACAGAGCAACGTCTGAATGTTGAAGACACCGGTTTCAGTTTCTAAACTTGAATTATCCTGCTTTCTTTGAATTGTATCTTTATAAATGGACAGAAAGACACTTAATGAGAACATTTCAACCTGTGATGTAATAATCCAGGAATATTATTATTATTTTTTTTTTTTTAGGGATCATAATGTAAATCTTAATTAGACTCCTCTCCACTGTCCTTCATACAAACTTTAAAGGGTCAAAGATTCAACAGTAGATACATTGATTGCAGTGTCTGGAATCTCTTTGACTTTAATTTCTTGGGGGTTTTCAGTAAGACAATAGAAAAAGTGAAGCTTCAATTTACAGCTCCAAGATGAAGATGAGGTGATTTGAGGGAGTTTTTACAACACATTGAATAACCTTTATTTATATAGCTTATTAACAAAGTTAGCACTATCACCCAACAGGAAGGCGATATGCTTGTAAGGAGGCAGTAGATCTTGATATCGTCAGGTGCCTGATCATACAGAACTTTCAGGGACCTCAATCAATAAATCCAAAATATACCTGGCTCAAGTGCAGAGAGACACTGGCAAGTCTTTTAAAGAGACTCAACTTATGAAGCGACATGTTTGTATTTGATGCAGTTTCTTGCAGTTGGTTAAATGTTATTTGAAAGGGCTTGAAGATTATTTTCCCCATACGATCAGAGTTTTAACACCCTTGATGTCTCCACATAAAGACAAGCAGTTACAGTTCTGTCTTTGTTTTTCAGTGTCGGATCCTTCTTTCCCCCCGTTGGACCTCAGTACTTTCCGCGGCAGTCTCATCATGGGCTTCAAAAGGTGAGTCAATTAGGCCGTCGCCTGTTTATGTCTTTATGTGTTTACCATCATTTCATATTCCATATTTCTCCATATTTAGCTTCATAACTCCTGACGGGCATTTTAGGGAGGCCTGTAGCACTATGGAGGTCACCACGGCATATGCTATGACTACGACATGTGCAGCCTATCACACCATCTACAGCGTCTGTTTGTGTGTGTGTGTGGGCAGCTGCAGGGAAAAACACTCCATCACACACACACAAATACACGGGTGCCTCATGCATATGGAGGCCGTCATCCCTCTGCTCTTGCCCCAAAGCACCGTGGGAGATATGTAAATTAGCAGATGCCCACCACTGCCCCTTATACCCAAAACCCCTGCACTGATCTCTCTCTCTCTTTCATAAACCAAATACACACACACACACACACACACACACACACACATAGAGGTAGTTCAAGGACCAAGGTCTGACCCGTGGGCTTTTTTTTAGGAGGTGTTTATGAATATTTACAGTTGAACACGACACACCCTCACAAAAGCTCTCCTGCCCCCCGAGTAAAGCTGGAGGTGAGTCATAGAGAAAGCGCTGACTCCTCTTCAAGCTCCAAAGTTATTTCTTTAAAAAATAAAAACTCACTTAGTTGGCCCTTTTTTTGCAGTATAGCTGCACTGTCATTCATTAACTGCTCTGTGTGCCTTTGAATTTCCCATTTCATATAATCCTTTCATAAAGGAGTTTAATTATGTCATTTATTTCACATAGATGATGGTGCTGTTTTTTTATGATCGTACATCAATAGTGGCATTCAATCTGTTTATAGCAGTGTAGTTATACTTCACATCCAAGGAAATATATAAGCAATAAGAAATTCAACCAGTCTCACACATGACTGGAGTAGATCCTGAAGTATGTACTGATTCATAAATAGACTTTGAATCTGTGGATCAATAAGTCCGGGAAGGTTTTGAATATAAACTCGATTCTGAATCAAATCGTGACCCGGAGAATAGAAATCAAATCAGCGTTTCTCCATCTTTTTTTCTTCAACGTTGAGATTTCACTTGGTTTTGGGTTTCTTTAACATGCATTACACACAAGTGTGTTTCAAGTTGTCTATTTGTGTGGATTCCTGTTTTTTTTTTTTTATTGTCTGTCCACCTTTGCTTTTGTTTTTCATAATCCATTTCACTTCCTCCGTTTGCTTTGCTCTTATTGCATTAACTTACTTACACACACACTCTCACTCTCTCTCTCACACACTCTCACTCTCTCTCTCACACACACACGCACACGCGCGCGCGCACACAGACAGACAAACACTCTTCTGACTGTTAAGTTGCCTGACAAGGTCATAATTGGGCTTGTCACTTGGGGAGTTTGTGTGAGTGTGTGTACGTGAGCTCCTTGTCATTGCAATGTCGGACCTGCCCCTGTCAAAGACAAGGTCATGGGATAATTTAATCATTAAAGACCTCTTCCTCTCTCCTCATCCCCCCCCCCTGTCTCCACCAACTTGCTGACAACGTCAGAAGTGTCACACGTTGTCATCATTTACCCCGCCTGTGTGTGTGTGCGTGTGTGAGAGTATGTCTTTTGTGGTTTTGGGGGCTTTTGTGCTGCCGTCTTCCTCTCTTGTACTGTGGGATGGAGAATGTCAAACTGAAAAATGTGTGACTCTGTCTTCCTTGTTTCATTGTACTACGCTGTCAACTCGGTTGCAACTGCAAATTTCCCCTGTCAGAACTCAAGTTATTTGAACCACATCATATTTAATGTCAGACATTCAGTTAATTCATCAAACATGTTCCAGTATTAAAAGGTAGTGGTTTAGAAAATCACAATTCTGTACAAGTCTGCTCTTTTTAATGAAACACACATTTTTCTACTTGGTGGTTCTCCAGAACACTTTGAAAAATGTTCAACAACAGATTAAACACTGTCATCTGTCCTCTCCTAAGGATTAAGAGGTCTTAATTTGGAGAGGTATCTTCAATTTTGCGTTTGGAAATTTCAAATGATCAATTATTGAGGCAAACATGGTCAGGACAAATGAGTCAGACAGAGTTTTTTCAATATTTTTTATGAATGTCTGCATTTGAACAAGTGTGTTTTGGAGGTTCTTCAATAAGAGACGCACATTAACCCTGACATGTTGGATGTAGCCTTGATGACCCAGTGGTGTGTGTGTCTTTGGCTCTTATGGCTTGTCCTCTACTGCCCCCTGCAGGTTTGACGACTTGGAGAGCATGGTGAAGGTAAGACAAGAATGAGCTCACATTGTTTGTCTGTATATGTATGTTTGTAACAGTACACACAATAGGATTTTTTTCCATTTTAAATATTTAAAACACTGCGGGGAAAAAAAAAAATTCTGAAAATGTTCTTATATGTAAAGAAAAAAACATTTAATGAAAAGAGACATTAAAGCTGAAACGAAAAAGAATGGTGTTTTATGTCTTTACTTCTGAAGCCGTTAGGTCGTCGTTCAACGGTTTATATGGAGGCTTATTCTTTCAACAACATGGCTATGATAACCATTTTACTAACCATCTGCTCCATAGCCACTTACATTTAGGAAGAATATACAATATGACAAACGCCATCTGCTGCCTTTTATGCAAATCCCCTTATGGCACACTGCGCGTATAAATAAAGAAATGTTTAGAATGGATAATTTAGCTTCAGGCAATAGAGGAAAGATGTTTTAGCGACGACAGAAAAACACATTTCAATCACAAACATAAAGACTTTACAATGTGAATATGCTGGTGACTTGTTTTTGTTTTTTTGCCCAGATTACTGAGCTCCTGTTCAAAGACGATCGCTTCTCCAAAGCAAACCCAGGTGGGGACGAAATATTTGTACACTCTATTGTTGCTGAGCAGCAAAGACGCTCATGTTTGACAAAATTCTTGTTTGTCAACGTGTGTGTTTGTATGTTAGTAGGTGGGAAAGAAAGGGATGCCAGGATGTGTGTGTGTGTGTGTGTGTGTGTCATCCATCATGTATCAGCACTCAAACTTGCAGACTTCAGTCTCTGTCAACATCCAACTACAATAAAAAATGCCCAGTGTGTAAATGTTTGTGTTTACATTCAGTCTCAGTGGCAGAAAACTGCTGATCGGCCCACTTCTTGTCATGAAGCCTGTGTGTGTGTCTACGCCCAGGTGTGTGTGTGTGTGTGTGTGTGAGTGAGTGAGTGAGTGAGTGATTGAAAGACCTGCTCACGCTGTCTGAGGAAACAGAGCCTGGCTGCTGACACAGTGCTGAGTCGTTAAAGTGTGTGTGTGTGTGTTTTTGTGTGTGTGCGCGGAGCGTTGATGTCGCTCTGTGTCAGTGTGTGTGTATGTCACAGAGAGTCCCCAGTGCTAAAACTGGTGTGTGTGTGCTGGTGGGAGCGATGGAGACTGTTATCCGTGTCATATCCCATTAGACGGCGTCAGCGTGCGTCTGTGTGTTTATTATCCTTGAGTGTGTGTGTGTGTGTGTGTGTGTGGGTGTGTGTGTGTGAGAGAGAGTTGAAGTAGGGGGAAGCTGTCAGCGCAAGCCAGCGCACATTCACTCACACTCCAGCCCAAAAGCAGCCTCTGTCAGCAGGAAAAGAAACACAAACACACACTCTGCAGAGGCTACGAGAATAATGTATAAATGCACAAATGGAAGCAGTGACTGACACAGTGGAAAATAAAAAGTAATCCCATGACTGCTACTTACACTCGTGTGTGTGTGTTTTCATCCCATTTAGATGCGGTGGCCTTCTTCCTCTACAATCTGATCGAGTCTATGTCAGAGACAGAGGTGCAGAAGCAGGAAGAGAAAATGAAGAAATACTTCAATCAACTGCACACTCAGGTACACACACGAGCTCAAAGCACATACACATTCTCTAATATACTGCGTATCCACTCGTTCATAACCTTCCCGTTTTAAAGGAGCTTACACACTCTGATCTGAGATGATTTGCGTGGTGTAATCACACTCAGATTATTAAAAAAAAAAAAAAAAACACGCACACACACTGCTGTAAACACTAATATAGCCTCCTCACTGTGCTGCCTTTCTGAACCCTGAAGGTTTGAGTTGCTTAAACCACACGTTGTGTGGAATTAAATCATGCCTTACAATTTTTTGGTCAGAGATTTTAAACTGACCGTTTGGGGGTGAAAATGTTTTCCTGGTACAGTAGGATGTTGAACCTGTTTTTAGTCATCAAGAAGGTACAAAGTGATCTAAGAAAAAACATAAAAACAATATTAAAGATACACTTTCTCTGCCAGAACCAACTTTGACTAAAATAATTTTCTTTTCTCCATTTTTACCTGGAAGGTCAAAAGTGTGTTCTGATTGAGGATTGTTTATTTGTTTTGTGAGTTCTTTATTAACATTAATCATTTTCTGCAACTAAAGAATATTTTCACGTTCGTTTAGTTTCAATGATCTTCACCAGGAGTCACAACTTAGCAATACACCTTTCAGCTTATTTCACAGGTTGGACAGGTTAAGATTCAGTTTCTCTTTAGAGCTGATCAGAACTTTTTTCTCTCTCTCTCTCGTTTCTCTGCAGAATATAACCATCCCACTGAATATCTTCAGAGGCATCAGGAACCTGCTGGATTCCTGTAATGTCCCAGGGCTCCTCAAGGTACAGAGAAGTCTTAACCACCAGATACAGTTAAGGTTCTCAACAGACCAACAGCACAACATGACCAGATGGAGGATTTTCTTTTACTACTTATGCTTAGTTTCTGGTGGTACGCTTACGATGCAGATGTTGGCTGTCAAACATTGACTGTGTGTGTGTGTGTGTGTGTGTGTGTGTGTGTGTGTGTGTGTGTGTTGCGTTTTAGGACATCGCCGCTTTAGTGGACCCTAAAATTCCAGGGCCCAATGGTTCTGCGGTGGCTCTTTCCCATGTCACAGTAAGTAGGCCAGTTTGAGAAATGCACAAAAAAGGGTGGATATGTTTTGATTTGTAACATGTGACCATGTTGGAAAAATGTCTTCCTGTCTGAAATTTTCTTTCAACTCACAACTGCTTTAATTTTGCATAAAAATTCCATTAAATGTGATATTTTGCAATATTATAATTAGTAGTTATTATATATAGTACAGTGTATAATATATAGTATTATAGTTTTCTTCTAACTTAAAAAAAAAAACTTCTGATTTTATGACGTGATTACAGTTTTTTTTTTTTTTTTGTGAAAGCTCAAATAGAACTTGTGAGGTTTTGCTTGTGTGTTTTAACCTTTCTTCGTGTCCATCAGGGAAATGAGGGAAAGGTGTTGGCGCTCGAGAAAAAACTGTCCGCACTGAAAGCGGAGAACAAACCAGTGGACATCATTCTCAGACAAACCATCCAAGCTCTCTGTGTTGAGGAGGTACGCTCTTTTAGCGGAACTGTGTCTCACTTAACGCCGTCTTTTTCTTCAAGCGAGTTCCTTCGTTTGTGCGTTTCGTCCTGAAAGTTTTGTTGTGTGATCAGAAGCTGCAGCGAGCCCTCGAGCTGAAACGGCAACACGAGGAGGAGATGACTGTCGGTGCCTACGCCAACCTCATCGGCCTCTGCTGTCGCCAGGGCAATTTAGAGGAGGCGCTCAACCTGAAGATGGAATTGTGAGTGGAGCTGGATACATACAAATACTCCACGCACACACACACACACACACATACGCACATATAGCAGCTGTAAGACCAGTATTAGGCCATTAAAGTTTAACTTGATTTGTATTAAGGGAGACATTAATGCAGTCACTGTGTTTACTGGCTCAAACAAAGGAAACTCTCCTTTTCCTCCCTCGTTTCCTTCTCTACGCTCACCTTCGTGTTCCATAATTAGAAAAAAACTCCAGAAAGTTTCATTGAGACGTTCCTGGAATCAAATTACAAGCACATATCATGGACTTCAACAACTACTTAACCTTAACATAAAGAAACACATTTATTGTAAACAAACCAATCATGTACTCATGCATAATATCTGTGTCCTCTGTCCTGTGAGGTGTCCTGAAATTATTCTTTTGTATTTAAAGTACCCGCCTTTAGGATACAGATTAAGTGTAGCTATTGTGCTGGCTTGTTTACCACGAGCCTTATCTCTGACCTCATGATTAATGTTCACTGTCCTAATTCTGTAAATTCAACAAAGACCAACGTACAAGAAATGACTTTCTTCCTCTCTCTGTTTCTGTGTTCAGGAGTCGTAAGGACTCATCATTAGTCCTGGATGCTGCCAAATACATCGGACTCATCAAATGCCTCTGCATTGAGGACAGAGTAGAGGGTATGTTCCTTTTCTCGCCCCTCTCAAACTACCAATTTATTTCATCCTTGTTCAGTCTGCCATTTGTTTGAATATTTAGCTCTTTTAACTGAATAACCAAGAAAAGAATGCACGAATTTCCCACACACAAATGATCTCCTTCAAACCGCTTTTTATCCAAAACCAAGAAACTTTGAAAAGGGTTTTCACTTGACAGATGATATTGTTACATCAACTGATATTTTTCTTCAATTTGTGATGATTAACTAACTATTGACTGATCCAATCAGCACTTAGTCCCTCAGCACGTTTTTCTTTGGCTGTAAGTTGGATCAAAGCAAATCAGGTTTGAACTTCAAAAGGCCTATTCAAGTGTGTGTCTGTGTGTGTGTGTGTGTGTGTGTGTGTGTGTGTGTGTGTGTGTCAACAACTCTGTCACAATCTGTCCCTCTCCCTCCCTCAATCCACATTAGCAGGCCATTTTCGGAATGCCACGGTGGGTTTCCTTCAGCCCATCGAAGACCCAATTACCATCAGTTTTGTCGCTCTGCTTTTTCACACAATGACAGGCAAAATGTTTCCCTTGTCTGTCCTCGCCTCCTCTCTCCTCCCATCCGCTCCCTCTCTCCCTTTTCGTGTCTGTCTCTCGATCTGACCCGCTCTGTCTCCAAGCATGTCATTCTCTCATTCTCTGCCAACCCCCCCCCCCAAACACCCGCATCCGCGTCACTGAGAAATGAGAGAGGGGGAAAATTACAGGACTGTGTGTATTTTTCCAGAATTATTGAAATCCGCCTTGATGCTAATGGCAGATCATGTCCGCCGAAGTGCTTGAGCATTTCAAACGCACTCTCTCGCACAAACACACACACAAGGACACGCACGTTTGCATGTGAATTCAAGCAAAAGGCATTTGGTGGGCACTACAGTTGGTGTGTCCGTCTGTGTGTGTGTTGGGGTGTGTATAGGCAGCTCTTACGCATTTGCCATTAGCCAGAGTGTGCATATGGAGGGGACGCTTGTCAGCCACATTAGCACACATGGCTAACCTTGATGTTAGCCTGTCCCCACCCAGACGCTGGTCCGCCTGGCTCCCAGCAAGCACCAGGCCCCAGCTGAAGATCATGTCTCCTGGCATCTTGCTGTATTTTTCACACTCTTTTAATGGCTTTATTGTTTTGCCCTTGGTTCAAAGCCCCTCGTCCCTCCTCTCTCCGCAACTTTTTTTCGCTGTACTTTCCCTTGACTTTAAGTTACCTTCCATCCACCGTTGCGCTTGTATACCTCTTCTCTCCAATTTAATATCCGTTTGCTGCTCACTCATCATCTCCATCATGGTCTTTTTAATGTACACATCTGTCTTTACATCTGTCCATTCATCTATTTGTCAAGTCATCCACCTCTAGAAATCTTTAATATCTGACAGACGAGGGGGAAAAGCAGAAGCCCCCCCCCCCCGCGTCACCAGCTTGAATCACTTCAAATGAACACACATTTTTCTAAGTGATTGCAGCTCAATCAATGTATTGATCAACTTGCTACACTATTACCTTCCCAAAGCATATTGCTACAGTTCCAACGTGAACATTTGTGAAACGTTTAAACGTGCCTCAAATGTTTCTTTTACATTACCACAATGTGAACTCATTTGAAGATGTACATTAAGATTGATCTGTTTTTGGGTTTTCTTTTGTCCAGATTATTTCCACGTCGAAAGTGCAGATGGTTGAAAATAACTTATTGCATGGATAAAGCCCACAGTAAAGGGCAGTGTTAAAAAAAATTTATAATAATAGGCTGAACTTATTATCATCATCATCACCTTCTTGTATCTCCCATATTGGAATGTGTTCATCTGTGAATGTGTTTCTGCGATGCAGTAAACCTATCATATTCACAAACCTTGGCATCAGCAGCCTGAAGGCCTCCTTCCATTTTTAAATACACCTCTCTTCTATCACCAAGCGTCTCTCTCTGACCTGCCCTTGCCCCTCTGCCTCCATCTGTCCATCCTCCCACTCTGGTAAACACAACTTGTTCTGGCTTCAGGTGGTCCTGGACTTGTGTGTGTGTGTGTGTGTGTGTGAGTGTGTATGTGTGTGTGTGTGTGTGTGTTTGTATGTGTGTGTTTTGAGAAAGAGACATCAGCAGCAGTCATGCAACATTTGATGAACCATTGAGCTGTGTGATGTTTGTTTACCTGGCCTGTCTGCCTTCCCATCTTTTGATGTGTGTGTGTGTTTGTGTGCTCTCTGGCTCGCTTTGCTGGCCACAATGCTCGGCTGAGCTGATGGATATGCATACTGGCTAAACGAATGGATAAAGGGAGACAAGGGGGGGGGGGTTGGAAGTTGGATGGAGGGATGCTAGCTTTAGTGTTAGCTCCATTTGTGCAGATCAGCTCTGAACCATTGGTTTCGGTGATTAGCGGCTCCGTCAGAGTGTGATGGAGAGAGGTAGGATAGACGGAGGGAGACCTGGAGAGAGAGGCTGAGACTCAGAGAGGGAAAATAACTTAGATCTAACCTGACGAACATGACCTGACTACAGCACATAGTGTTACAGGGCAGTTGTTGAATGTTGATACCACCGACTGTGATTTGATTTTCTTGTTTAAAATAGAAAGATTGACAGCTGCTTTTAATAATGTCCACTGAAGTTTCTCCTCTCTTTATGCTTATGACAGGACTTCCTGTTTAACTTCCTGTCGTGTATGCTGTATAAAGACCCCCCTAAAGGACTTCTTTGCTTTATGCTTACCCTGTGAAAGTGCTCTTCTTCAGTTGTTTTCGACAAGAATTGCTTCAAATTCAGTCCCATTCATCTTAACTTAACAACTCCATTAGATTATGACAGACAGTAGAGAGTGTCTAGTTTAAGATCTTTTACTCCTTTTTTTTCCTTTTTTCACTGCTGAATGAGAAACGGCTCATTCTGACCCGGGGCCTTCCAAAGATAATAAAGATAATAAAGAAGTGCCACCGGTAGCCTAGTGGTTAGTACACACACCATATGTACGCAGCAGCAGCCGGCCAAGGTTCAAATCCAACCTGTGGCTCCCTTCCCACTTATCGCTCCCTTATTTCTGACTGTATCAGAATGTATCAGAATACAATAAAGGCACAAAAAGCTCAAAAATAAATCCTTAAAAAGACAATTTTAGATTAAGATTAAAGACTTAATCTGTGGGAAAACAGTGCTTAAAGAAAAAATATGCATATAATAACTTTGGGGAACTGAAATCAAACTTGCCTGAAGTGAAAATATTGCAGCAGCTGAACTATGATGTAAACCGTTTGTACAGCGATGCTATCATTGTACGTGCATATTGAGGAGTAGGACCTATTTGCTTCCAGAGTTCTCACCTGAAGCCCATTAGTGTGCATTAATAAACAGACATGTAGCTCACACGGGGATGAGAGTGTGACGCGTCAATACAATAGTGCCAGAGACTCCAGGCACCTCAAGTCTTAGAGCGTTCTTCTCTTTGCGTCACTCATCACAAAGCCGGCCCCTCTGACAAGCTTCATCCCCTCTCATCGTCCTCCCTGTCTGTCGAGCAGTAACTCCTCCATTGCCAGCCACCCCTGCTCCGCCCTTTATTCCTCTATTCTTTTTTTTTTTCTTTTTCCTGTCTTCCCATTAAATCTGTGACAGCCTTTGGTTCCCATCTCCACAAACAACTGGCTCAGAGAGGTAGAGAGGTGGAGCGATGGACGGACAGACTGAAATTAGGATGCCAAAGCACTCACCAGTAGCCCTGTCCCTCGGCCCACAACTTTTCATGTCTGACTGTGTATTTTTGTGTGTGAAGAGTGACACTTCTGCTCAAGGGGTTTTGTTATATTACCAGCTACTAAAGTGGGCGTAAGTATTGTTAGAGCCATGCTTTGTACACTAACCTTATTTACTTTTCTGTGTTTGCTGCAGTGTTCACCAATGGAAGCAATTTAGTTGAGTGAATATAAAGCAAGTGGGCGATATTACCCTGCTGTTGGAGGCTTTATTCACATTATTCAAATCTATTCTGTGTATATGCATCTTTCCATCTCCTCTCTTCCTCTTGCTGTATAGATTAGTGTCTGTGGTGGAGAGCGGCTGTATCGCTGTCAGCCCATTAGCAGCTGTCTAAATAGACAGTAAACGCATCTTAATTACCTTACCCTGATACTCCACATATACACACAAACGCGCACACACACACGCGCACACACACGTCCTTTTCACCATTTAGCCCCTCGTGTTAGCCAGATGGGCGCGTGGCCCAGTAAAAAGCCCTCCATTACTGGCTGGACTTGACCAAACTGATCCACCCCTCAGCCCGCTTACCAGCGTGTCACGGGGGCCATGGTGGGCCCTCATCGCCACATACCTATAATTTAGCCCCCCAAGTGCTTTCTACATGGCCACAGCAAAAAGCCGGCCTCCATTGTAGGGGTCTGGTAATTGTAGTCTCGTTTAGAAAACCGCAAGTAGCAATTAGCACAGAGTTGGCATTATATGGGGTTGCATTTGCATCCCCGCTGGGTGCAAAATGCTGTTTTAATATGGGTTTGTTTTCCCCACATGGAATTAGCTAAAGGGGCCTTTTATCATATCCACACACCCTACTCTCCTCCGAGACGAGCTCTGCATACATCCCGCTTTCTCTCTCCTCCTCCTTCTACATTATCTCTCTTTCTCCTCGTCTTTTGCTCCTTTAAATTCGTCTTGACATCCTAAAAGCTCTGCCCGTCCTTCATGTGGAAGTGAGGCCTCCCTACTTGTTGTTTGGCAAAGCTTACTGATTCTAACATGTCATCACATAAACGTCCTTCTGTCTTTCTCTCTCTCTCATGTCCTCCTCCTTCATCACAGAGGCGACCAACCTGCTGAAGGAGATGAAAGAGAAGGACGTGGCGATCAACGACATGCACACCACCATGATCTTCCACATGCTCAACAATCTTGTGGCGAAGGGCAATGCCTCAGCAATCCAACAGGTGCTGCACACCATCTTCACCCTCGGGCTGACCAAGCCCACCGCCAATCTGTGCTCATCCCTGGTCTCTGTCCACCTGGAAAGGTAAATAAAAAATTTAAAAAAACTAGAGGGTGTTACAAATAAGAAATCCCTGATTCAAACTCCCTTTTGCCATGTACACACAGATTTATTGTTAAAACCACGACTTGTTTACTTGTTTTATTTCTGTGGCTCGAGTCTGCCACTAACCAGCCAACCAGCCCAATCTTGTTGTCAGATTTGCATCTATATCTGCCAAATCCAGTTGCCAGGTGTGTGTATGTATGTGTGTCTCAATGAGTCACTCATCCCTCCCTATGATCATAGCCGAGGTTACGTTCTGGGTCAGCGATTCAGACAGAGAGAGGATGTGGAAATTGCTCATTTATGTGTGTGTGTGTGCGTGCAGTGTTAGAGCCAGCTTTTTGTTTGTTTGAGGATAAGCCAGCTGCAACCTCTCCCATGAGCCCCCACCCCTGATCCCCTAAAACACCCACCACTGTACTCCAAGGTGTAAGTGTGTGTGTGTGGTGAAAGAGATGGCCATCGATGCTTCCTCCCCGTAATGCAAAAAATGCAAATGAACGTCAGCGAACACTGGTTGTGGGGTTACTGGTGCAGCTTCACCCCTCAACTCCATTCGGTATGTGTGTATTCAGTGTGTGCGCTTATTTGTCAGAGCAGCTTTTAAGTAGATCAACTCATTAGCATGTTAATTATGTACAGAGCACTAATTACTGGATTTACCACAACGGCACAGTACGCCATTTGGGGGCCAGCCACAACACACACTGCTCCTGCTTTCATACACACTGTTTACCTCTAGTGTGCATGCTGCAGCAGAGGTAGACCTTTGCACATGAAGCCTGGGGAAAAAAATCCTCACGCTCAGGCTCAGGCGCTCACATACACTTGTGGTCCCCTGCCGCTGTTTGTTTTGCTGTAAGTCTGGTCTCTGGCACAAATTAGAGTTTCCAGGTTCATCTGTTAATCACTGCTTCTGTGAGATTAGCGGGCTAATTTACTCCTGGGTCATCAACAGCAGCCCCACACACACACACACACACACACACACACACACACACACACACACACACACACACACACACACACACACACACACACACACACACACACACACACACACAAGCTTACCTCAGGCCCGTTTCACAAATCAAGTGCCAGTTGTACTTTTTCCAAATGATAGTACAGCACAATCACAAGGGAAGAAGCTAACTGCTGCTATTTAACCGCCATCTGTCTTGCATTTATTTTTTCCTGTTGGATGGGTTTCAAGGCTTGGAAATAGTCGATACATTCTAGGTTGATCTCTGTACTTAACCTGAACATTGGCATTTAGTTCCTTTTTAAATCTGACTTTTTTTTGCCTCTACTTATGAACTTTAGATCGATCAGATTCTTCCCTGCAAGAGTGAGATGATCCCTGAATGGCTGAATACCCTGAAACTTAATTTATTATTTGTTTGCCGAGTGATGCTGTGTTCAAGCTGTGAAATGCTTTTTGGACAATAAAGCAGATTCAACAGATCATGTAGTTTGAGCGGAGCCCCAGGGCAGCTTTGAGCACCGCAACATTTGACTTTTACGATCTGTTGAAGTCTGTCTCAGTGCTCCCTTCTCCTCTTTTATCTTCATCAATACGTCTCCACCTCTTAGTTCCGTCAGTCATCGGACAAACAGACAGTCAGGACGAGAGGGGAGGGAGGAAAACGATAAAAGAGGACAATGCAAGGCGTCACTCCCGCCTGCACCCGTCTCATCGCTGCGCCAGCACTAATAACTTAATGAACACTTCTCCGGCAGATTAGCCCTTGACAGCCCATCATATGCGCCGCCCAGTTAGCTTTCATGCCCGTCCGCTCAGTGTTGTGTGCGTGGTAATTCTGCTACTGCGCTAGCTGGCAGGCTGCTAAGATTTCCACATCTTTATAGGAATGATCAGTGACAGGAAATGCTAATGAGTCAACAAAATGAGGAGCTGGCAGGACGTGTATAATAAGACAGTAATTGTGAGGATAGTATAGGAGGAGGATTGTGGAGGGGTAGAAGTGGGCCGGGAGAAAATCATTTCTCTTCCACTCTTTCCTACTTTTTTGTCACTAAAGAGTGTGAGTAAGGCCTAAAACAAGAGAGGAGCTTCAGTTGCTAATATGCACAGTTAGAAACTAAAGCGTGAGAAAATGTGAATGTGGGGTGCTTATTTTGCTCAGTTGGATGCCATTTGGTGCATTTCATCCCCCACTTTCTGCAAAGCTCAAAAAATGAACCTAAAGGCTGAGTAGCTCCATGAAAGCAAACAAAAGCAAAATGAAACATAAAAGAAGTCTGTGTTCCTAGCTTGTCTAAGAAGTTGAGCATTAGCCCGCTAAAGAGCCTCATATTCCTGCAGAGGATGATGGAAACCAACAGAGAGCTGAAAAGACAAAAAATCATTGTAAACTGTTATCGTTTCCAGTCACACAATTTTACATTGATGCTTCTGTTGTAAGTATTGTGGCGAGCTGCGTGGAAGAATGATTCATGAACGAGGGTTGGTCTCATTCACCAAACACTGTCCCAAGCAGGTGCTTTTGTTTGACAGAACATGAATACATCAACAACACGAATATTGCCAACAGCAGGAGGTCATGAACTGCAATACCCCAAACACTCATGGTTTACACCAAAGTCCTGAACACCCATAATGCTTTGCAGCATCAAATCCCCCGCGATTGGCTCGCGACATAGCCCCCACCTGAGGGGTCAGTCGTCCTCGACAACCCCATCACCCAAAACAAAGTCCCTCAAGCGTCCAGGCCGCCTCTGGCGGCGCGCGGGCCGTGTAGGACCATCAGGAGCCGGTCCAGGGGGCAGAATGCAGTCATCACCTCCCTCATCAGCGGCAGGTGGAGAAAGAGGGTGATATGGGGAGAGTCTGTCTTGGTGCAGCGCCACCATGCGACCCCTACCAGGCATCCATACCCGGTATATGACCTCCGACAAGCGGCCCACCACTTCACCGGGTCCCTGCCAGTTGCTGCACAGTTTTGGAGAGAGTCCCTTCTTGCGGACAGGGCAGTACACCCACACCTTGTCCCCTGGTGCAAAGGCCTATCCTTTGCAGCGGGTGTCGTAGGCCCTCTTCTGCCGGACACCGGAGTTTGCCTGGGCCTGGCGGGTGTAGTCATGCCCCACATGCAGACGCTCCCTCCGTCTGCTAAAGTAGTCCATTTCTTTTCCGCTCGCGATCTCAGCTTCCAGCGGGGTGTGAGAGCGATGGGTTGGTCCCTTCTGGGCGGTGCAGCCATCATTCTCCTGCTGTTCCCTAAGCTGCTCAGCAGTCAGCGTGAGCCACCCCTGTCCGTCGCTGATAGGTCAGGCAGCCGCCGCCCTCCGGACCGCCTGGCTCTGCTGGGTTGCAGCTGACCGATGGTGTCCCCCTAGCTGATACTTCCTCTTCCGCCCAGAATGGAGCTCCAGTCTCTTTGCCTAGGGTGATGGTCCTCTTCACCAAGTCGACTTGGGCTCCCCAGCGGCTCAGCAGGTCCAGGCCGATAATACACGGGTCCCGGATATTGGCAAGCCAGAACTCGTGCACCACCTCCTGGTCTCCAGCCCGGACCGTCAACAGCCTCTTCCCCTCCATGCTAGCCTTTTCTCCGGTCACCGTCATCAGCTGGGTGCTGGTGGGGGTCCAAGCTATGAAAGGTGGGCCTGTGGTATCAGGGAGGATGCCTGGTCTCACCAAGGAAATGGTTGACCCCGTGTCTATTGGGGCGAGGCAGGTTTGACCATCAAGTTGGCAGTTCAGGCACAGTCCTTTTGTGTGGCCACAATGGTCCACCAGCATCCATCTGCCTTGGAGGGGAATTGGAGGCTGGAGTGGCGGTCCCCTCACTGGGCCACTCCATGGTAGCTTCCCCCCAAGCTGGTTTTCGGGGCAGGAGCCAGGCAGTTGCGTCCTCGTCACACAAGTAGCAGCGGTTCACTGAGTGGGGCGGACGCCAGAAGCGTGAGGACCTTCTCTGGAGCCACATGACTTGGTGGACTTCTTCCTCCTCCCCCACATTACAGTCAGCCGTGTTGACAAGTGGTCGTGGAGCAGGTCGTGTGGGCTGTGTGGAGAGTACCCTCTCAGCTCGTTCAGCGCCTCGGTGGTGCATGACGCAGGACAGATGCAGCCATCTGGAGGATCATCTACCGGCAACATTGCCGCGCTGCTCCTCCCGACGGCGACGAAGCAGCTGAGCGTCGCCTTCCTATCTAGCGGACGCTTCAGCTAGCAGCATCGCTGTGGCTGCAATGCTCCTCCCGGCGACGTTGTCGCCATTAGCCGCACAGTACTCCTAGCAAGCGTGTTTATTTTACCACGCATGAGTACATCTCCGATAATACGCTGCCAACAGCAGGATCTCTTGAACCGCAATACCCCAAACACTCATGGTTTACACCAAAGTCCTGAACACCCATAATGCTTTGCAGCATCAAACCCCCCGCGATTGGCTCTACAATCGCTACAGTATGTTTGTGAAAATGTCTGCTGTAGTATGGTTTTAGCAGGTGACGAGGGCTAGCAGTACTGAGCAGGTAGCAGAAGCTCGAAGAAGCTGTCAGAGAGTTGACAGACGGCAGACTTGGAACTTTTTTTACAGTCTGTTACAGTCAACATGGACGTTACAATGCCAGGTCTCCATGGCGATCTTTGGTACAACAGGAACACTTCATTTGACTCTTTCATTGAGACAACAAAGTTAAGTAAAAAATGTGTTAAATATTGAATTGTTAGCATGTTCAACTACGGCTAACAGGCCAAAATGATCGTACGAATGTGCATCAACTTGCGCGCGCACACACACACACACACACACACACACACACACACACACACACACACACACACACACACACACACACACACACACACATACTCATACTCATACTCATACTCAGAGTTCAGTGGCTTAGCTACATCGTGTAAACTTACACCTGTGGCTGCACTGGTATGAACGTCAGTAAGTGCCATTTTTAGCACATGTAACTGTGTGCTAGTGGTGTCATGATCACCATCTCATTTGCGTTTCGACACAGACACCTCGTCCTCCCCCTATAAAGACGGTGTCTTGATAACAGGCCTGTCCATCTCCTCTGAACAAAAGAGGGGGACAGACGGAGAGAAAAAAACGAGTGGGGGGCGAGATGAGACAAAATGAGCTTCCTTGTCTAATCCTTCAGGTTTCCACTGAGCAAAGCACTCTTTTTTTTTTTTTTTTTTTTTTTCAAGGCTTAATTGGCTGGAAAGTGGCTGACATGCAAAGTTGAGGACATTAACAGGGCTGTGCGCCCCAGTAAATGGCAATGCAAAGTGACAGTTAAATTGTACCTAAGGGAAATTATCCATCTTTCGACATCCTTAGCTCTTTTTTTGGGGTGGATTTGTGGGCAGAGAGGGGGAGCAGGAAGGAAGAGTAGGGGGTGTAATTGCAACGCCAGGCCGTTTTTTTTTTTTTTTTTAATTGATGGGATTTTTTTTTTATTATTATTTTTTTAAGTTGTCTCATTTGGAAGAGGGAAGAATAAATAGCCGTTGAGCTTCAGCTAGGATTTGATAAGGTAGCTAAACCAAGTGTGGAGAAAGTTTTTAGACAAGTTGACAAGGCTACAAAATGATTAAAATGTACAAAACTAAACACTCTCGACCCACAAATGCCATTCTATGTCATCTGCAAACAGTTGGCTGCTTTTTGTTCTGGTCCTTGTCTCATTTTTGGACATAAACTACCCATGTCACCCCCCTTTCTGGTGGTGTTGATCCATTTCCATGCTCTTTCTCTCATTTTAAAAAATCTCTTGGACTCTCTTGTATGTTGTTCAATCAGACTGTTGTGTAGTTGAACAGCCTCTTGACTGGCGCTGCCGAATAATGTTGTCCCTCTTCATATCAATTAGTGGACCTCTTTACCTTTCCAACCCCAATCACTCCATTCCTCCTCCATTCATCGCTCTCTCAGGCTTCTGCCTAACAGAAGCCAAATTCAAGGTCAGAGTATTTCTTTTTTTTTTTATTCCGCATTGTTGCTCCTTTTAGGCATATTTCTCTTCCCCACTTGTCTAATTGATTAGAGAAGTGAACACTCCAGAAATTATACCTGTTCCCTCGCAATCTCTGTCTCTCACACGCGCCGTCCATCCGTCTCTTTCTCACTCACTTACACTGCCCCTCCTGCCTCCCCCATGGGTGCCCTATCTGCTTTGACCTCTGCGTGATTGACATGGTAATTACCCAATCAGCAGATTGATGGCAGCGCTGTCACAATAGAGAGGATTGAAGTAGTCTCTCTCCCTTCCCCTTCTCTCAGCCTCTCATTCTGGTGCTTCCTTTTTCCGGCTCTTTTTCTCTTCTTCTCTTGTTATCACTCCATCAGGCACACTCGCCCTCCCCTTTACGCACCCCTTTGTTTGTACGTCCACCCGGGAAGAGCTGACATGAGAGGAAGGGCTGTGAGCTGCAGTTGGGAGTAATGTTGTTGCCATATTTCTGATAAATTGCTCAGCTGGGGGGCAAGGTCATCGGCTGACAGCATGAAATCAAAAAGGAAGATGGTGAGGAGAAAAGGAGAAGGAAGGAAAGTGAAAGGCAGAAGGAGATGAGGGGGGGGAAAAGGGAAATGAGGGAAGAGGAAATGAGGAGAGGTTAAAGGGGGTCGGAGAAAACAAAAGAGGATGAAAAAAGCAAGAAGTTTGTCGGGGTGAGAGGAGCCGAGCGGAGAGGGCAAAGAGCAGTGGAGTCCTTTTGTCTGCTGCATGGCTTTCCATTTAAAAGCCTGTCCAGAGAGACATTAGCCCCTTGCAGACAGATGTGTGAGAGTGCACCTGATTGCGTGAGAATGATGTATTGAGGCCAAAAGGCTTCATCTCCCACTGTTGTGCTGTCATGAAATCAAAGGCCTGTATTGTTACAAGGGGTCATAGTGCTCCAATAGAAGGTCACAGGTCTGACCACGAGTGATACACTCTCTATTCTCTACAGACACACTCCTGTATATGACTGATTGTACTGATATGACATCTAACATGCTCCCTGAACTCTCTCCTTCTGTGTGTGTGTGTGTGTGTGTGTGTGTGTGTGTGTGTGTGTGTGTGTGTGTGTGTGTGTGTGTGTGTGTGTGTGTGTGTGTGTGTGTGTGTGTGTGTGTGTGTGTGTGTGTGTGTGTGTGTGTGTGTGTGTGTGTGTGTGTGTGTGTGTGTGTGTGTGTGTGTGTGTGTGTGTGTGTGTGTGTGTGTGTGTGTGTGCGCAGTGACGACCTGACCGGAGCCCTTGAAGCATTGCTGGATTGTCAGAAGCGCTACAAACAGATGCCTCGCACCCACGACGTCATTGTTGGTCTGGTGGAGAAAGGAGACATGGCTCTGCTTCAGAAAGGTTTAACATTCAACTTCCTTTGAGCTTTATAATAATTGTGTAGTCGATGAACATATTTTTCGAAAATTCAATTCTGATGGGGATATTAACAAACAAACAAAATCAAAAGTTGAGATTTTGGCCACCTGATCAGTTTACCACACGTATACTTCTTTTTACAACTTTGAGGTCCAGGATACAGAAAATATCTATCTCATCAAAACACATGAATAATAAAGACATCACGCTAAATATATATATATATATATATTTCTTTTCTTTCTTTTTTTCTTTCTTTTTTTCCCATCACAGGATCTTATTTACAATCTTTTACCAAAATAATAACGTAACATTTCACACTGAAATCAGGATCACATGATACGTTCATACATTTGTATCCAAAGATGCAACACACACAGATAATAAATAAATACAATGAAATTTTTTTTTTTTTCAAAGGTTTATTTTTGGCCTTTTTGCCTTTATTGATAGGACAGTGGATAGAGTCGGAAACAGGGAGAGAGTGGGGAGAGACATGCGGGAAAGTGGCCACAGGCCGGACGCGAACCCGGGCTGCCCGCGCGAGGAGCAAAGCCTCGCAACATGGTGCGCGCGCTGCCGCTGCGCTATCGGCGCCACCGAATACAATGAAATTTTAAAAAAGTATATAAAGACGTGTACATTACATTTATGTCCCATTACTTGGTCGTACACAGACCTCATCCATTGACTTGAGGAGAAGCACATTTTATGTAAAGGTCTGCTTTTTGTCTTTATTGAACTTTTATTCATTTACAACTTTCTTAATGTATAATAAACATTTATAGAAATCAACGAGTTCTTGAAGCCATAATGATAATTTTCACACTTTAAGGTCATCTTTTTAAATGTCATCACTAATTGATCCAACGTGAAATATACTATATATTAATACTAAAGGATCACACTCAAAATAAAAGTCCTGCAGCTTTGCAAGGTTCAGCTTTTTCCAACCATGACCTTTTAAAATGTGCTTTGCCTTGAGATGTCTTAGTTGATATTTTAAAGCTACCGTAAATTCCGTACTATTGAGCGCACCTGGATATAAGCAGCACCGGCTAAAAATAAGTAAATAAATGTATTTGTACATATATAAGCCGCACTTGATTATAAGCCGCAGGTGTCCACGCTATAACAAGAGCTATTTACACAGACGTAGGCTACCGGTAACATCCGCAAATACTGTAGCGTCCGTACGGACGTTAAAGGACGACGAGAGCGTTCAAATAATAACTTTTAATAACCCGATCACTGTCGGCCGTGACCACGCCGTTTACAGCAGAGAGCAACACATAACTTGCCGTAACAATCCAACTCTCTCCCCCAGCGTTCTCTCATACAGCCACTCAACACGTTCTCGCTGGTGCATTCACTGACTCTCCACATAATCGGAATTATGAACACATTATCAACTACTGACTTTACAACATGAACCGTTACAATACGAAGCCTAGCCGACGGTGTCTGTAACACGGCTGATGAAAAAGATGACCGTAATATATTTCACAAGAAAAAGTCCATCCATTCACTGCCTCAGAATGACTTCATTACTCACTTCCTCAGTCTCTGTTGTCACTGTCAGTGTCATCTTAACGTGCAGCAGCTCTGTTAGCTTCTTTGACAGCCAGGTCGATCGCCTTTAACTTGAAAGCTACATCATATGTATTTCTCCGTGTGTTTTCCATCATGAGGGTGCGTGCATGAAGCGCAAAATGACTGATATTAAGATCCGACGTGACAAAGTCAAATGTTTTTGCGGCAGAAGCTCATTGTCCCCCATAAAAAATCCATGCATTAGCCGCACCGGAGTAGAAGCCGCAGTGCTCGAAGTGTGAGAAAAAAGTAGCGGCTTATAGTCCGGAATTTACGGTAATTGAAATGGCTGTAGAAACAGTGATTCTATAAAGAAACATAGTAACAAGGTTTTTTAATATAAACGCTATAGAAGTATTGCAAAGATAAGGTAGTCCAGATTTAGAAGTAGCATTATGATATAAAAGGGAATAACTGCACCTAGAGGAAATGTCATGCAGCAACTTCTAGTTCTTCATTTTGTCGTTTGAATAACATTTCTAAGTGAAGCCGTCGTAAAACACATTCAAAGATCTCCATTTGGATTCCAAGATAGGAACCTTAACTTTAATTGACTTTATTCAATAGAGCTCATCTGTATCAGCCTTTTGTGTCTCCTGGTTGGCTCTGAACATTTACTACTCGCTTGTGTGCGTGCGTCTGTGTGCTCTGGATTAATCCATGTTTCAAGTACCCGCAATTCCTTGCATATGTAAGGGTACCATAGAGTGAGAAATGTTGAGACCAGGGTCATGTTTAAGGACATGGCAGATCATGTTTTGAGCAGTCTCCCTGTGTGCCGGCAGCAGCATGAAGAAAAGGTCAAGTTCAATGTTCTGCCGGAGCAAGTGGCTCTAAAGTGCGTAAAGGTTAAAACTGTGCTGTTGAGCACCTCTTAACCTCCTTGCCTCCCCTTTCACCCACTCCTCTTCCCATCCTTGTCTCTTACATTCCTCCCGATAGGTGACAGACCCTCTCGGCACGCTCAAAACAAAATGACTTTATCACTCATTGTCTGACAGAGGCTGCCATGTGAACCAGCGTGCGTATCTTGAAATTACGGCTGACTCTTTCTCCCACTCCCTCGTATGAAACGGTAAAGAGGGATGACTTGTGACCCGAACCTTGAGTCACACTCAAACTGACAGCTTTGTGAGCACATGTTGAGTGCAGCAGCCAGGTGGACCTCGTCTCCATCCTTCACGATTCATGCTGTTGATAGGAAAACTCAACTCAAAAAAAATTACCATTCAAAATGAAAACGGATACCAACTGGAACCATCCAACAGACTGGCCTTCAGTGGTTTAAAACACACTAGAAGTATGACATGCCCCGCTCAAAGATCTCGACTCGCATGTCTGACTTTGAGTTCAAGTATCAACAGAGAAATGAAAGTAGTTGTTTTTGTGTGAGGCGACAAAAGCAACAACTTACAGTATGTTATTTAACCGGAGGGGACTTTGAAGAGAATGATGGACTTTATATTAGAAATAGACATAGATACAACTGAACTGTGCCTTCACCCACTAGTTTGAGGGCTAATGATTTGAAGCCTTGAGTTTTGGCCAACACATCTTGATTTTTGGACGCTGAAATTAGATTCATAATTTGCCACACTTTCCACATCTGTCTCCTCGATGACAGATCCTTGTGGTGGCAACAGGAAGTGACACCTAAAGCCCATGCTGTGTTTACATTAACTAGAGAATCAACACCAAACTGCGAGCCATTGCAGAGGACGAGCAGTGTGATCCAATCCAATGAAGGCAGCGGCGAATACTGACAATGGCGGCAGATTACTACGAAACAACATTGCATTCAAAAGTTTAAATGGTTAAAGCTCCAGTGAGAAACTTTCAGTAGAGAGGATTAAAAATAAATGTTGGTGCATTTTCTACAACTTTCGATCTTGATGATGTATTTACCTAATAAATGGCTAAAGCTCAGAGAGAAACATCTCTGCACTTTGTTCTCACTGTTGACTTCAGATGACGGCAGAGAGCTGGGATTGTTCTTTCTTCCTCCACTCCGCTGAATGTGCAGGTCCATTTGTATAACAGAAAGTTTGCAGCGTTTGTGTGTTGTGTGCATGTTACCTGTGCTGAAGCTGCTGGACAGAGATAGCACTTAATGCTGAGCAGAGCGCTTTAGCAAGTTCACAATGAGGGCTTAGGCTTTCATTTGGGACTCCTGTGTGTTTGTTTGAGAGCAGTCTTGATATGGCTGCTTTGTGCGTGGGACTTTGTGCCAAATAATGGAATCAGAAGGAAAAGATTAAGTGTGAGGTGTGTGTGTTTGTTCACTTTGCAGGCATTTTAATTCATGACCTCTCTCTGTGCTTTGTCTTCTTTGCCTGTTTGTCTCTCTCTCTCTCTTCAGCCATGGACTACGTGAGCCAGCACCGCGGCGAGATGACCATGCTGTATGACCTATTCTTTGCTTTCCTGCAGACGGGCCGCTACCGTGAAGCTCGCAAAATCATTGACGTAAGCCCCCAAAGAGTACACAAAAGCAAATTCCAAGGCTGGTGTTTGAGTTCTCTGACTTCATTTCTTTTGCACATTTTGAACAAAAGACATTAAGTGTGTTGTCCATTGAGACACGTGTAGTCCAGTTCAGTATGGTTCAGAATCACAGGACGACCAACAAGTTGATATGCGAAACAGAACAAGGAGATGTGGCTCATGATGTATATTTTGCAATACAATGTCTAATGAAGTGAAGAATGCATAATGTCCCTAAAAAGGTAACGTGTAGGATTGTCATTGTAACTTAATAGAAGTTATACCATGTGTTGCTCAATCTGATAAAGAGCTACCTGATAAAAGATAAAAAAAAGAAGTCCAGTAAAAATAAGGACAGCATGGACAAAGCTGTCATGAGCCACAGAGGACATGCGGGCTGTAATTGCCAAAACCCTTTTGTTCTCATGGTTCATCTGACCTGAATATTTTCTGAATATTTATATCTTTCTCATCTTAAGTCTTTTCTATAAGCTCTGTAGATTAGTGTGAGAAAAGGAGAGAGGCAAAGCAGGCAGATAAGAAGCGATTTTCACATGGATAAACTGCAGGGCGGTCAGGGACTGGATGGCAGGACAGAGAGATTGATGAATGAACGAGTAGAGGGATGAGCCCTGACATCAGATGAAGGGGAAACAAGGCCATTATGTTGCCTGATCAGGATGAGAACAAGAGCGAGGAGAGAGAGGGGGGGGGGGGGGAAACAACAACCTTAACTTCCCCGCTCTGACTCTTCTCTCTCGTGTCCTGGTGCGCTCTAAAAGAGGGATTTGTCCCTCTTGAGGGTTTCTAAACCCTCTTAAATATTATCTGCCTGTTGTTATTGTGGCTCTCATTCCCCTTTCTCCTGGATTGTATGCCTGTTATCCTACTTATAGCAGCGAGTCAGCTGCATGCAAGAGATGTGTGAGATTGTAAGTGGACTGTGCATGTCGCGACGGACGTCAACGGAGGATGTAGGACATAATGACAAAAAGATCAAATGTGTCGCTCACATCTGTTCGGTTTTGGCACAGTTCATCAACACTCAAGGTATCAAGTTGGGGATATTTAAATGACACCATAAGATCAGAGCATCATCAGTGAATAGACTCAACTCAAGACTTTCACTGCAGCAAGTCACTCGTTTTCACTTTTCAGAAATTGAGAGCTTCATCCTTTAAAGACGTTACATGATACAGCTTTGGGGAAAAGGGGACGTGGGACAGAATGTAAGAACTACTAGGCAATCAGGTAGGGGTAGGAATCAACAGAGACCCCCACAATATAAGTGTGAACGAGCTGTGTAGCACAAGTCTGGACAACCAAAACAATTAGCCGAAAGATGCTCAAACTACTGGTAGTCAGTTAGTTAGTTAAGATAACCGCGCCTGTCTTTTTTCTCGGGATATCATCCTTGTAAAGCATTGGTATTTCATCATCATTTTAGATTTAAATAGTATTATTAAGGCATCTTGAAAGTGTCGACTCTTGAGTTTTTTTGTACATGTTACAAGTTTGACCCTTAAGTAAGTAAAAAGTTGGATAATCTCTTGGAATGACATGTCTTAAAGCTGTTACTGACCTGTGTTGAAGCTAAGAGCAAAGTCTCTGAAGAAAAAGTTTACTTCTGAACTTTCTCTCATTAAACTTTCAAGACAATGGATATAGTGCTCAGGGTTACACTACAAAAGAATATTATCTGTCACTTAAATATTTATACACACTCCACAACCACACAAATCCTTTTTTTTTTTTTTTTTCCCCCTTCTGCGAGAGCGTCAAGTGGCGGCCCAGAGTGGTGTCTCACTTTAGGCTGTGTTTGGTATAATTGGCAGCTGATTAATCACAGCTAATTAAATGTAATGATAGAGAAAGGTGGCCAATTTTGTGCTAAATGGTCAGGTTAGGTAGAGGGTGTGAGGTGGCCCGGTCTATTAGCACGGCACGCATATGTGTGTGATGGTCAAGGTTAGGTAGTGTTGCTAAAGAGCGGTGAGCCATTATGTGTTTTTGTGTTAGGGAGAGGGGTTTGGTCATGTGTGTGGACTAAGTGGCCACGTGATTAGTGGAATTAGAACATTAGGAATTGAGATGGAGAGGGTTTGTTAAGTGGAGGTGAGCCGAGGTCGGCCCCGTCTTTTTCTTTATTGTGTACCTGCACTTAAAGGTGAGAGGGAAACTCGAGACGATGTTTTAGAATCTGGAGGCCCCACAAGGCTCGAAGTGACGGCCTTCGTGCTCTCTGCTGCGCCCGTTTGTGCGTGGGTTGGAGGATGAGCTGGACCCCATGACACTTTTCCATTGTCTTTTTTTGAAAGTGAGTGTCCAAGCTGGGTTTTTTTTTTTTTTTTTCTGTTTGTTTCTACTTTGTATTCTTTTGATCCATCGTCCCATGCGTGTGTAAAATTATGCGTCTTCTTATTTGTGAGGATTTTGTTTTTCTGCTCAGATTAGGGAGATTTGTCCTGACGGATTCGAAATCCCAAACACATTGCTGTGTGCGCACAAGTTGATGTGCAAGCCTGCAAGACTTCACCAAGTAAAGGGAATCGGAGACAAAAAAAGATGGAGCACTTGCACTGGGGCCTTAGTCTCTAAGAAGATTAGACAGACTGAGAGAGAGAGAGAGTGCAACACATTTTAATTTGTCCCTTTGGCTGGTTGGGTAAGAACATAATGCCTTCGCCTGGGTTGGATGGAGGGATGGAGATGCGGGGAAAAGACAGAGTTGGAGCTGGAGAGATTTGGAGGAAGAGGGAGAGGGATTGAGAGAAGTGGGGATTGAAAGAGAAAAGGATGACGGCAGTGAGGGATGGTCAGAGAGAGGGATGAAGCCCCCTCTTTTCTTGACTCCCTCCCACTCGAGCAGTATGACAGGCTCCCATCAAAGAGGCCAGCAAGGATTGAGCGCAGTTGATCCCTGTTCAGATTAACTTCCTGGCAGATCTCTCTGTCTCTCTCTCACCCTTCTTCCCCCCCCCCCCCCCCACCCCAACAGATTACCAGGAAGAGAGGGCAGGCAAGATTTCTCAATCCTAGTCTTTTTCAGATTGTATCAAAGCCCCCAAGAGACAGATGAAATCCTGATCACTGTTAGTCCATGATAATAATCATCTAGTCACTCCACGTATCAGGCTAAATCTCTGCTACACGAGCCTGCAGATCAATCTATGTCAGCCCTTATTTGACAGGACACACACACGCTGTCTCTCTGCGTATCACTGTTGTCCTAAAATCTCCACAAAATACAAAACTATTTATGACCGTTTTGGGCTTTGTAGTCAGGACATTTTTAAATCTAAATCTGTTGTTCTGTGATCTGTTTGGAATTTTTGACATCTGAACACTAAGATTAACCAGTGTATTCTTTGCTGCTGTGACCTGGCTCCACATTAAGAGGGGCAAAATCATCTCAAGGTCTATTTTCTACCCAAAACATTGTGGATGACAGTTTGGTACACACTGTATAGACATAACAGTAAAAAAAAGATTTTTTATGTCCCCAGTTTGATTTATTTATCTGTTTTGATGTTGCCGTTTTGCATCCTCAGAAAGGCACATTTATCTTCCAGCTCTGCTTCCTGTAGTGTTTTAAGAAGGCTTTTCTTAACTTTCAGTTATTCTCACTTAGCAGCAAAATCTGTGTTTTTGTAATGCACTGGAGACGAGACGCTGTTATGGCCTCAGGTTCAGTGTGCGAGTCAAAAATGCAAAATACTTTTTTTTGGACCTTTTAAAATATATGGCTATGCAGTGTGTTTATATGTTATAACACCATATTTATATTTGTTTTTATTAGTGAAAACTGATTCAGTGAATGTCTTCTTTCGTAAAAATCACCTTCAGCTTTGGGTGTTTATGAGGATTTTAACTTTAAACGTCATGAACCACAAAAACCTAGAAAATGAACAACAGAATTGTTGATGGTGAAAATATTTTTGTTGGTGCCAAAAGCATGTTTGAGACTCCTCTGAAGAAATACCTTTTACTGCATGCCAGTTGTTTCGTCTGTGTGGAGATGCTCTGCCTTGTGGCCTTTGTTTACCTACAATGTAAAATGTGAGTTAGCTCAAGGCTACATAAACATTACCTTCACATTCCTCTTGCCTGTATACACAGTGGGATTATCAACAAAACACTCAGTGTGTGTAAAAATAACACACACTGACACGGCTTTTTGCAGATGCATTTCAAGCTTCTAAATGTTTTTATATACACACTGTTTGTTCCCTAACAGTTCACTGACAGCCATTCTACAAATCCTGTTGAAATGGGATTTTGATCTGATATAAAGATCATTCTTGCTTAATACTTGTTGCATGTAAATATCAGGCGTTAAGATGTACGTATTATTGAAATGATTTTAAGACATAACAGATGAATAATTGAATATTCTTTAAAAATACAATGGACAACGAAACATTGACAGTTACCCACATTGTTACAATGCAATGCTTTTTTCTTTTTATAGACCCCCGGGCTGAGGGCAAGGCCGGGGCGCCTTCAGTGGTTTGCAGAGAAATGCATTTCAGGCAACCAGGTAACACACACACACACACACACACACACACACACACACACACACACTCTCAACCAATCATAAAGGAACCAATCATGCCCACAAATATAAAGCAGACAAAAAAAAAAATACCAAAATTCCACCATACATTAAATGTTGTTTTGTTTCTTTGTACAGTTGGAGTCCTTGGAACAGATGCTGGACATGACAGCCAAACTGTTCGAGTGTGACAGAGACGAGATGTACAGTTACGCCCTCCGTCTTTGTAGTAAGTTTCCTTCTGGGATTTGTTTGTTTCTTATTTTATTTTCATTTCTCTTTGTCTGCATGTTTGCAACAACAGTTAGACCCAAACCGTGTGTGTGTGTGTGTGTGTGTGTGTGTGTGTGTGTGTGTGTGTGTGTGTGTGTGTGTGTGTGTGTGTGTGTGTGTGTGTGTGTGTGTGTGTGTGTGTGTGTGTGTGTGTGTGTGTGTGTGTGTGTGTGTGTGTGTGTGTGTGTGTGTGTGTGTGTGTGTGTGTGTGTGTGTGTGAATGGGATCAGTAAGAAGTGAAGACATGGTGTGATTGCTGCACTGGGGAGCAGAGCAGATAACAGTAGTGATTGGAGTGTTAAAGCTGATTGTCAACCCATTAAACCTAACCTTCTTACACACACACACACACACACACATGCTTGTTAGTGTGTTTTCTAAATTACAGCATCGTTGAGGGTCAGACAGTTGATCAGATTAGTGCTTTGATTGCCCTCCCTCAGCATGGAGCTGTCAGAGCTTCAACCAGTCTGTCATGGCCTTATACAAAATGACATAAGAACACGCCTTTTCTCTCCCTTTTGCTTTTTTTTTTTTTTTTTTTTTTTAGAGGACACAAACAACTGGCAGAAGGCGGAGGCACTGTGGACAAAGATGCAGGAAGAGAACCTTATTCCCAGAGAGAGAACCCTGCGTCTTCTGGCAGACATCCTGAAGAACAACAGCCAGGAGGTGCCCTTTGAGGTGCCTGAGGTAAAACCCCCTAAATAACCTGTACATTAGACGAACATTCATTAAATGGATCTGTTATTCGGAAGAATAACTTGCCAGGAGGTTCCTAAAGGGGGGGGGGGGGTGACGAGCAGATAAAGCTGAGAGCACATTCCCGAGAGCTCTGGAGGACTCTTAAAGTGCCTGAGGTCAAACATAACACACACGCAGGCAGCACTGATGGTTTAACACAAATCACAACGCTGCCTGTGCATGCATTTCTGTCTTCAAGTATAACACAAAACAAACCCACTTCTATAATGTGACAGTGTTTACTCGTATGCTGTTTTTTTATTAGTGTCAATTCAATAACCTTTAAGCTTGGGAGCTGTTAATGTTAAGGACAAGTGTGGATGTCTCTGGGAGCTGTGGACTCGAGAACCTTTGATGAATAATTTACACCATTACCGACACTTCACAAATAAATCAAAGAAGCAATAATGCATATAATCACAAGGGATGCAAGACGTGTCTTTAGAAATAAGCAGAAATAATCCAGTACATGCAGAGCCAAAAGCCAAGGAGTCAAATGAAGACTGTGTTCATTGTGATTGCTGTCAGGTATGTTTGAATGCATTTGTTAGGTAATGATATTTCTCTGAGAGATTTGCCAAATTTAAACGCAGGCGGAAACCCATCGTTTCAACTCTCACTTAATTCCACACAGCATAGATTAATCAAAGAGAAAACAGACCCCAACCTTTAATCATAAAAAGTAACCCCCAGCTGCTCTCTACATATAGACCCCCGCCCAGCCACTACCCCCGCTCCCCCTTTAAGCCTCTGTTCATTACATGCAGAGGAAACAGGATTGCAGCTCTGATCTGAAGTGTGGTCAATCAGAGCGACTGGCTGGTGAAAGGAATTACAGCTTGATCTGTCTGTAAATCTTTAATGCCCGACTAATTTAGCCAGCAGCTAAATGCCACCATATGGCTGCCACTGGATTCTTAGTTATTTATGCACATATTCCTTTTTCCTTTAATCAGATCCCCGTTAGCTGACTTAAATGCAGTAGCTACTCTTCCTGGGGGTCCACATACAACACATATAGTCTCTTTTAAATTCAGCCTAAAAGACCAAAAAACCATAACAGACGGAATTTCAATATGTAAAAAAAATAAACAACAAATGAAATAAAGTCAAAGGAGATTTTTTCCTTCAAATAAAGTAAGATTGCTTTCCTCGTTGCGTTTTTCTCAGCTTTGCCTTGAACACAGAAGCGTGCTCCAATAGCCTGAAGCATGATGAGACAGGAAGTGATTGCTGTTGCCTGGAGCGATGAACTTAGTGACCCCTGGGGCTCTTCGGTTGACACCCCCGCTCTGACACACACTCTCTAAGGCACACACACTTTCCTTTTTTGCCCTTGGGATGCCAGGCCTAATTTGCCCCCAGCCAATACAGCTTAACCCCCTCCCCATGTTGCTACATGGGCGGCCGAGCATTAGGGGACCCTGCCCTGCTGGCCCCACATTATTGCACTGTCATACACACTCAAACACACAACAGCTCACTGCATGCACACAGCCAAACATGTATACATGCTCTAATGCTGGATGTAGCTGTGTTGTGATGCAAACATCATTCTGGGTTTGAGCTTTTTCTTTCTCCTTGTGTCATATTTAGACGTGGTATCAACAAGTCCAACCACAGCTTACGAATACAGAGGCAACCACAGAGCAGCCAACCCAAGCTGAATTACCAAATATCAATAGTGCGTACCAGGTCCGCCTGATGACCCTTTGTAAGAAGAACAAGGCCAAAGGTAAGGGAAATATGTTATTCCAAACTTGTTCACTGGTTGGGTAGAAACTTCTTGAATCCATTATCTACGGCACTGGAGCTGCTGAAAGGCTTTTTTTTATAGTGCATTGACTTATGTGAAATTGTATAAATAATTGTTAAGTTTACCAAAAGTTGTTTCTGCTTAAAAATGAACTCATCAGTGTGAACTGTATGAGGAATTATCAGAGTCTCTGTAAAGCGAGAGCTTTACGGAGACTCTGATAATTCATCATCACTCAGATCAGAATGAATTCTCCAAGCAGTTCCAACTTCAAACTCTAGCTTTAACAACATAGGAAATAAGCATACCAAACTATTCCACCCCTGCATCCATATGTCTGAGAGTATATTACTGAATCCACGAGTCAGCTTTTTCCTAGCTGTCACAACCTCTGACTTGTTTTTTTCTTCTTCTCTGCTTCTTTCAATTTCTTCCTCCAGAAGCCTTTGAGAAGCTGAAGGATGCAGAGAAAAAGGACATGGCATTCAGCGCTGCTTCTTATGACCTAATCATCCGTGCCCTGTTGGCTGAGGCCTCCATTGAGGACGCTATGGTAGTCAAGGACATGTAAGTGCTTTAATGTTTAAATCTGCTGCCCAAAATGCTGCACATTTTACAACCCGAGAGAGTATGAGCATTACAAATGAGCTTAATATATACATTAATAAAATAGTTACTGACACAAGCTGAACAACTGATAAGTTCAACATGTATTATGGTCAGTCTGGTTGGCACTGGGTCACCTCAGGCGAAAACTCCTCACTACACATGAGGATTATAAACTGATTGTATGCTAACACATCCAGACCTGCTGGATGTTTTTTTTTTGCTAAGCCCCAAGATACACACACACACACACACACACACAACACACACACACACACACACACACACACACACACACACACACACTTGGATGAACAGATTAATTTTGGTTTTCTGGGAAGCGGGTGACTTCGAAAAAACATCAATCTCATTCCAATTAGTAATGTATCATGTGTTGTTGGGGGCGTATCAGAGCTTGAGCCTGGAGACAAATGGATGGACAGACAGAGGTATTAGAGATCTGAGCTTAGCGCAGCGTTGATCTTCTCAGCTCTGTTTGTCTTTTTATGTAATCTCTTCCTTTTTCTTTATCTCCTTTTGCCTCTTTTCTTTATATCACTTTCTCCCTGCAGAGGAAATAACACGCATTAAAGGAAAAAAAGATAATATTATAATGACACAATAGTCTGAAAGAGAACATGCAGTGACGAGTTTGTGGAAAAGAAAAAAAAAAACATGTAAAAACATCTATTACACTATCAGCCTCTTCCTTTGTTTTTTGCCTCTCTACATGCTTCACTCTCTGACGTTATGAAGAATAATCGTATCAATTTTTCGAGCCGTGTTTCAACAAGCATGAGGCAATCCAAGTGATAACCCATCTCTGTTTGAATTGGTTTATGGCATCCCTGCCTGGATAAAAGCTTCGTCTATCTGCACTCTAAATGAGAAGTGAAATGAGCTGAGAGGAGAGTCGGGAAATGAGGAGAGGAAGGAGATAAATAGAAGAGCTAAATAGGAGAGGAGGAGTGAAGAGGGGAGGAGGGCAAGATTTAATCACGTATGAGGTTAATGAAGACGCTATAGGCTTTAATTCGGCGTGCGTGTGGGTGTATTTGTTTTCGGGTAATCTGTACAGAATTGAGCAGCGGGGTGCTTATGGCGAGATTAAGGGATTGGGAGAGAGTGATGATGATGAGAGAGAGGAAGAGGTGGATGATGAATTTATTGGCTAAAGCACAATACTACCCAGAGCGGAAGGCAAGAGAGCATCTGTGCGTGTGTGTGTGTTGGGAAAAAGTGAGTGAGCAACGGCCTCTAGAGATCCCCCCCCCCCCCCCCCCCCCCCTTTAGCTCATCTCCTCTGCAATCCGTCGCCGACCCTGTTCTTGCTCCAATCTCTGCCGTGACCCTGTCACAGCGGCTGCCGGATGCTGCTTGGCCTGGTGTCGCCGCAGTGATAAGGATTGCCGGCCCTGATGCTCAATTGAGCGGAAGGATTAATCTGGTTGCAGGGCTATAATAAGAAATAATAATAAAAAAATATTAAAAAAAACGGAGGGAGGCATGATTGAGGTTTTAGAAAGAAATGAACAGGAGGAGGCCTGAAAAGAACAGCATATAGATTAAGTGGAGGGGGGGGTGATGAGAAGCAGAGGCCTCGATATTGCAGCGCTCAACCCGTCTCACCTTAATATCACACACAGATACACATGCACGTGCTCAGCAGGAAGTCGTCAGCTGTTTGATGTGCATATTACTTTCGGGGTCACAGCAGGAGCTTCATGAGACGCTCAGACTTGGCGGCATCGTCTTGTCTGTTTTCTGTCTTTGAGCTCAGGCGTCTGTCGTCTCGACACGTCTCATGAACTCGTCTGAGCTTGATGGCCAAACACAGAATTCTGAGACCGAAATGTCACAATGATATTAACCCGGCCATCATAGATTATAGATTATGGTCTTTCTGACCAGTGCAATCTTATTTATGTTGAGCCACTCTGATATGTTGATGAAATCTGCTCTTATGGTGAACATAATCTCAAATCACAATACTCATTACATAATATTGAATGGATCTTCCTTTTATTGTGCTATCATGGGAAAGATTACAAACCATAAAGAGCAGTTGATATTCTGCCTTCTGTGTTTGACTTTACAGGCAAAACCCATTTTCCTTTACTTTATATATTTTCCAGATAATCTGATAACCACCTGCTACGTTTATTGGAAAGTCGATCAAAAGCGGAATTCGTAAAACGTTTCACTGTATAAAGATGGACGACGTGTCTCCACCTCCTCCCGTTCAACAAAAGTAAAGCCAAAAACTCCCGCTGACATATTGCGCTGGTGGTGTCATTTGTCGCCAGAGTTGCACATAATGAACTTTGTCCTGGTTTTCTCATCCCTCCAATGAACACACCTCGCTTAGTGATGAAATGGCAGGTTAGTACAGTCCACAGCAGAGCAGAGGATGTCTGAAGCAGACACTCACAGTAATGGAAAGTTGAATATTTATTATGTTTTCTCTCTCCATTTCTTCTCTACTCTGCCAGTCCGCTTCTTACAGCACTGTAAGAGCTGCCACTGGGCTTTTGATATTTTCATATGGTTAAATAACTTATTAAAAAAATAAACAAATTAGTAAATAACGGACAGAAGACAGAATGCGTTTAAAGCAAGACGTATCAGTTCTGTATTTTAATAGAAGAGTTTGCGCCATTTCCCATCTGTAAACATGGTGAGCAGAGTTTATGGCCCACACGGCAGCAAGTCAGTCCTCCATCTGTTTTAGCTTTAACTGCAGGCAGCTGTTGCGTTGTCCATCTTTATACAGTCTAACTCTACAACTAAGACTAGAAGGCAGTATGGAAGCTCTGTGAAGCTTGTCTCAGTATGGCAGTATGCTCACAGCCAGCGTGCTTTCTGTTGACTATTTTTACAGTTTAAATTGTTAAGAGTTAAGAGTTGTGGCGCGCTAACATAAAAGTGTGATCACTCAAATTAGATGATGCTGAATCTAAGTCATGTTTAAATGAATGTTTAACTATGGGAGCATTAAAAAACCAAAAGAAATTCCTGATAGAAGATGCTGGTACTCTGTGTCTCTCTCAGTGCTGTGGCTCGTGTGCCTGGCTTCAAGTTCAGTGACAACGCCAACACACTGCTCATCGTCACACAGAGTAAGAAAGGCCAGGCGGAAGGTAAGAAACACACGTACTTGGATGGACACACGTACATGCTCATATTATGAACATGCATACTCACTTCTTGCACTCTTTCACCACAGCTGCTCTGGAGACACTGAAGTCAATGCTGCAGGCAGACCAAGTTCCCGGACAGCTCGGCATCTCCAAACTGGTTCAGGCCCTGGGTCGTGAGGGCAATCTGGCGGGGATCAAGGAAGTGGAGTCCCTCCTGAAGGCCCTCGGCACGTCTCTCAACCTGTCCAGCATGTTGTTTGTGAACAACAGGGCCATGGCACACATCAAAAAGTAAGACGGATTTACAAAGACAAGTTATGAGTTGAGGAGGGAATTAAATCGGTGTAAGACTGACTTATCACTTTAGGAACTCCAGTCTCATTCTTTCCACAGAGATTTCTTTGATGTGAAGGAGCCTGTATATCCAATGTCTACACAATTAGCAACTTTACGCGTATTCCACTGCATTTGTTACGATGTTTGAAAAACGGTTTTTATCTAGTCACTTGACTACTTTTTGAACACTGTTCTTACTATTCAGAACACAGAGATTAACACTTTAATACACTGCCAACAGCGAAGTGTGACAAGACCTAGACTGACACGCTCTTAAAGAAAGAGCTTACAGGACGAGCGGGGCGTCAAGTACAAATAGGAAACACAGAGTTAATAGGATTATTCATGAAGTCCTTTTAATGTCATAAAACACCCATCCTCCACTGCTGCTTTGTCGCTCCTCAAACAACAGAGAACAAAATGTAAAACACACTGCGCATCAAACTTTTATCGCATTACAGCATTAGCGCTGTCCCCCCCTGCTCGAGCCGCATCGAGGCCGTGCCAACTAGAAGGGACAGCAGGAAGTGAAGAATAGCAAGGCGGTCTCACGCCCGATTGGCCATTGCAGCGCGGGCCTGTCAGCTTGAACCCTGACCTCTGGGAGCAGCGCTCTGAGCAGCTCTGACACGTGCGTCCCCACTGTATCTGACTCAGGCTGACTGGTTAAGAGCCAGGGCGGAAAAGCAAGCAAGGCCCGGAAAGCGGAGCGCCACATTTAGAGGGGCCCCCCGCTGAATTATTCAGACGGTCCCAGTCGCAACAATCAGCGTAGATATGTTCCCCCCCCCACCTCCGAACGCTCTCGCATATACATACACAGATACACACACACACCCTGTTTGTTAAATATTCATTACGACTGCTGACAGTGGGGCGGGGGGGGGGCGGTGGGGGGAGAGCAGGCAGCAGAAAGTCTTAGAAGCAAGGTAGGGTTGCCAGATTGAGTTGTTTCAGATTTGTAGTGCTTTGGTGTGCAGGCTTTGTTTTTGGTCGTGGCAACCTCAGCAGAAAAAGCATTTCACAGTGCGAGTGTGTTTGACTGAGCATCAGAGGAAGACCGAGGGGTCTGCACTCAGTGGGAGGTCGTAATGGACTAAATGAAACCTGTATCGTTTTAATAATAAATTATGAAAAGTCTGAAGGAGCGGTTTTTAATGTTCTTTAATCCAGCCAGTTTCTTGGATGTGTTTTAGTGTTCCACTCTTATTTTATATGGATTACCTGTTATTTTTTTTCCCCATCCAGGTAGCCTTTAAAATATCAGCCATAACGGCCCTTTTTTATGTCAGAGGGATGAAAGGAATAAGGGATACAATTGTCCTATAATTCCAACACTTTTTACGTTTAAATGTACAGGTCATGGATTTATACAGCAACTGAACTAACTGACCCTTTCTCTTTCTCTTACTCGTCAACTCTTCACCATCCGCCCTCTCCAGTGGTGATCTGGAGTCAGCCGTGGAGGAGTTGGAGGCAGTTTACACAAATGAAGACAGCAAAAACCAGAGTATTTCGTTTGTCTTCAGGAAGGTCTTAGAAGATGATAATCACAAAGCCTTGGACAAGTGTAAGAGATAACTGTCCCCTCACACACACACACGCACACACACACATACACGATGCAATGCATGTATACTGAAAGAAAAATATATATGTGAGAGCATAAGCCAGCTGACTGACAGAGAGTGCTGTAACTCAGTAATAGAATCATATAACTCAGTCTTAATTGAAGACCCTAAGAATATCTCAGCTGACCAGATGTGCATGTTGTGTTTTAGTGAGTGCGATGGCAGAGCGGCTAGCCAATCACTTTGCCTGCTACAGACCTGCAACAGACCTCTTCGTCCAGCTGCTGGACATGAACAAAGTCGAGGATGCAAAGTTCATGCTTGCTGTGAGTATGACTGTGTTTGTGTGTTTGTGTGTGTGTACCCAAATCTAGCAAAAACAAATGGAGACGTTAAGTTGCGCTCCGGCATTCTCCAACAGTATGTTATGAGATTTAAATTCAGTGTTTTATGTTCTTTCTTTTCTTTCTTTTTTTTTGTTGTGTTGGGTTTGATGAAGCTGCAGGTTTTCAGACATAAAAATAAATTTTAATCTTAGGAATATATTAGTTGCTCTTGCTATCTTTCCTTCAGTGTTCAAACAGGAAATGAAGGATTCCTTTTCCGGACAATGTTTCCCAACACATTTTGATTACTCTATATGTGGACAAGTGATTTGAAAGAAACGGTCTTTATAAAGAGCGACTTTGAGCTCTGTAGTTTGTTTTTTATTTTTTTTAAAATCAGACGCAAGTTTGCTCTCCTCCAAACACAACATATGCTTCCATGTAAACAAATGCAATTCTCCATTTCAGATCACCAAATGAATGAGTTCTTCACCTTTAGGTTGGATGGAAAGTGAAATCAGCCCTCTTAAGAGCAATGCTCTGTGAAATGTAACTTTTGTGAGCACTTAAAATAAATTTTAAATCATATGGAGCACTTTGTCCCCACGTGCACTGCTGCCTTTAAGTGTAAGTGTATTGCACTTGGCTGCTTTTTAAATTATGATACCAAAGTAATTAAAATCTGCAAGAAGAAGAAAAAAAAAAATCAACAAGGGAGGCAGCGCTGAATTTAGTCCATCACAACTCCCTGATGGATCGGTCCAGTTGTTAGAGCCCGCCACTATCGCTGACTTATTTATCCACACTCACATTTGTGTCAGGAAACGCTTGCCCACACTCCTCCGCTGAGTCTGATGGTCTGAAATTGGCCTCCTCCTACTTCACTTATTTAACATAGTTCATACATTACAGCTCAATGGCTTTGCGTTGAGCTGGGGGACATGAATATGTACGAGCTGGATGAGTGAGAGACTGAAAGAAAGGAATCTGTTTCGCAGGTCGTTTTGCTCATTTCATACCAATTTTTGAAGCCTTTATTTTAACCTTGACCTTAATTTTCTTTTCACATATTTCTAAAAGTATTTAACTCGAGGGCTCGCGTCCGGCCTGTGGCTCCCCCCGCATGTCCTCCCTCACTCTCTCTTTTCCTGGTTTCTGAGCTTATCCACTTTCCTCCTCGATAATAAAAGGCTAAAAAAGCCCAAAATAAATCTTAACAAAAAGAAGAAAAAAGTGTTTAACTCCACAGCAGGAAAAATTATTGGAAGAAAAAAAGAATCCCCCTCGTATAAGTCGAAAAAGGACGACTAATCAAAAAAGGAGAATATTGAATACAGTGAGAGCACAAACCAATAACTGCTAGATTAGATTTAGAGAATTATATAAATATTCCTGATTTTAATAAAAGTAGACATTGGGAGCTATTTAATAAATAAAAAGAATAACATGCATGTACAGTATAGCTTTATGCTCAGGCCTGTATGTGTAGGTCACTTTCAGTGACTCCTCTGGAGCACACTGACGGTGAGAAATATATGTACTTGAAGGCAGAGGGGAAGAAATAAAAAACCAGTGTTGATCCACTCAGACATGGAGGAGAGACGTGCGTCTGCTGCTCCTTCCTCTCTGACGTCTTGAGTGATTATCCCTCTCAATCTTTAAACAGGAATGTCTGACTGACATGCATGTTAATGAACAGATACATTTCCCACCACTCTCTCCTTCATCACTATTTAAACACAAACTATAGATTACATGGTCTCAGAGCTATAATATGATTCCTGCTTGATATACATATTGACTTAAAATCTCTACAAAATGAGAAGACCAAAGAAACGAGCTACATTTTGTTTATCCGGGGAGGGTTAACTATTTCTTTAGATGGAAATCTTAGCTAGAGTTTAACAAAATAAGACAATTGTGCCAATAAAAGAATAGGAAAATAATTAACATGCCAAAGTAGGGATGTAATGATTCACTCAACTCATGATACGATTCTCTCAATACAATATATTTTGAATCTTTGATCGAATCGATTTTTAACTGCCTCACGATGAATCTTTACATCTTTATGCAAAATTGATGAAATAATAAATACAAACAAAAAAAGAGAGAGGCAAAAAAATCCTAGAAAAAGAAGATGC